>NC_069701.1:7458465-7758465 GCF_023699985.2 Odocoileus virginianus | reverse complement strand
CTTTATAAACTACTACATTTATTGCCTAAGAGATTGGTGGTCTTTAGTTTCTCTATTTTGGGTTTCTTTTTTTGTTGAGTATTAGTTTAATTTTTTAGTTAGCTCTTAATAATACATCAGGTCATGGAATTATGAGCAGTTGTTTGTGACATTTAAGGATATCTCCTTTCATTTTATTTATTAAAATGTTTTCATAAGCCATGTATGATTTACTAGAGATTGCATAGAGCTGACAGAAGGGTTTTTTCGGGTTTTTTTAGTTTCTTTTGGTTTAACAAGTACACTTTTCCCTTAACAGGTTCTATTTTTATTAAATAAGTTTTTGTTATTGAAGCTAGTTCATATCAATTTCAAGATGAGTTTTTTCCTTTGATCATTATGATAGTGGTCATGTGTTAAATTTAGACTGAGCATGTTTTTTAGGGCTTATGCACTTTATTCATCTTCTTTACTTGCTTTCTAGCCCACATTCATGGAAACTGACAGAAGGACTACTATTCAGCAGTGGCTGTGTTTAAAACAGGCTTGTACAAGTATGCTGCCAGAATTGTAGTGACTGCTGCTTGCCAATTTTTGTTTGATTTAAAAGATCCTTCAAGTTCTTACATGTTGAAACCAGCCTAATCTCTTTAATTAGTTTTTGGGAGAACCTCGAAAAGTTGTTATCTTTCACAATTGTACAGTGTATTGCATCCTTTTCCACTCAGCATTAGAAGGAATCAGTGTAAAAGAAATTACACTAAACACATTGTTTCTTGAAAGAATAGTGTGATAGCATTTTGCACTGTTGTAGCCTGTAGAGTTAGATGTTCTCAGGCATTTTTTGCTTCCACTGATTATTTAGCATGTATTCAGGACTGATACTCAGTCCCCTTATCCCATTCCTTGTCCTGAGTTCTAAAGTCCAACCACTTGTACTTTGTTTTTTTTTTTAGAAAAGGCCACTGATGATTTCTTTAAAAAAAAAATCTTGTAACCACCGTCTTTGACTTCACCTTAGTTGTTAGTGCTGTTTAGCAACCTTATGTTTTTTGATAAACTCTCCCATCTGTCTTGCCACTCACTGTTTTTTCCTTCTTGGAGTGCCTTTTAAGATTCTCCCTTTGTCTTTTGTTTTCAGCAGTTTGCAAATGATTTGCCTAGGTTGTTTGTTTTTTAAGCTTGGCTGTGTTTCTGAGCTTCTTGAATCTGTGATAGGTAAGATGTGGTAAGCCACATCTGTGTTTTTGGATAGTTGCTCTACAATATCAATACTTGGATGGATGCAAGAAGGCTGTGAACTTGCTGTTTGTTCATTGTAAGTTTCGTTGCATCTGTTTATCCAGCTTTCTACATCCCTAAAAGGAGATCAGATCTCCCACAGCAGTTTTTAAAATGCCCTCCTTTATTTTTTAAAAAAAATAAAATTCCTTTTATAAAATTCCTTTCCCTTACATCCCTCTCATCCATTGGCAGTTAGTCACTTTCTGAGAAAGTAGACACCGTCAGATGGGAATGCTTCCACTTCCCGCAGCCCAGCATCTGTACTTTCCTCTTCTCCGTTCTTCTGTCACTGTGGGTGAGTGAGGTAATCTTTCCACACACCCAAGGATCATCCTTGTCCCAAAGGCCATCCCAATTTAACTTCTCAGGGATCTCTTTCAGTATCCCCCTTCTCTCGTATATCTTCTCCCTCTCTTCTCTCCTTTCCAACCACATTTAAACAGACTTAAGCCTCTTCCATCAAACCAAAAGCCCTCTGTGACATATTTGTTCCCTCTTTGCTTCACTCTTCTCTCACAGACAGATTTCTCAATGGAGTTGCTAGCTTTACTTTCTTAAAAGCTCGACCTCTTTCAATCTGACTTCAGTTTGCACACTGAAACTAATCCACAAAATCATTATTGGCCTCTTTGGACATGTCAATCTTAACCTTACTTAACATTGCCTATTTAATCATATCCTTCTTAAAATGATTGAGCTTTTTCTTACCTGTCTACTTATAACATCCCATGAAGACCCATGGAATTCTATCCTAATCCCTCCATGTTTCACACTATATACTTCTACAGGAGTGCTTTCCAATATAATGTAAACCATAATTTAAAACTTTCTAGTAGCCACATTAAAAAAAATAAGTTAATTTTAATCATATATTTTTAATCTGATATATGCAGAATATCAATATGTAATCAATTTTAAAATTAATGACATTTCAGCTTTTTAAAATGAACTTTTCAAAATCTGGTGTGTATTTTGTATTTATAGCTTATCTCAGTTTGGATGCCAAATTTTGAAAGGCTAAGGTGAAGTATAGTACTACCAAAACAATAAAGTTATGTTTATTGCAAAAACATTTTACACTGCTTTGACTTTTAAATTTAAATTAATTAAAACTAACTAAAATTGAAAACTTCAGTTCCTCAATCACACTAATCTCATTTCATGTGCTCAGTGAGCTATGGGCTACCATGTTGGAAAGTGCAGTCTAGAGTGATCTAATCTATTCCAACACATCTTGATGAGTCTAGATCTCTGTTCTAAATTCCGGAGTGTTATTTCCAGCTGTTTCCTGAAGAGCCTCATGTCCTATAAGGACGTCAAAATCAGACTCATAAATAAAACAGAGCTCGTCTCTCCTCTGCCTCTTTGTCCCCTGTGCCTCTTATCTTGGGAAGTAGTGTTAATTCCTATCAGGCTAGTTGCCCAGAGTTTAAATTCCACCATTGATTTCCCTTCCTTCCCACCTTATCTAGTCAGTGATTGTGCTAAGTGAGTACAGTCACTCCTGCCTCCAAATAGTCCTTAAATTTGTTCCCTTGCCTAACTCTGCATCTACTAGGCAGTTTGGGCCAGTGTTTCTCAAACTCTACTTGACCAGCAGGTCACTGGGGAGCTTATGACTGTAGATTCTGATTCAGCAGGTCCGGGGCAGGACTGCACGTCAAGTTTCCAGGTGAAACTGCCGCTGGTCCTGCCGCTCCCTTGACCGCATTTTGAACAGGAAAGGTGTCGGCTGTCCTTGAGTCTCTTCAAGAAACTCTTTGCTGCTTTTAGTCCTTCCTTTCTCCAATCTGGTTAGCTGCTCGGCAGCCAGAGTGATCTTTATGATGTGTGAATCTGGTCACCTCAATACCTAGCTCCATATCCTTCAATAATTCCTCGAGGATTTCAGAATGAAGTAGGGAATCATGTCTGATCCTCCTGAACCTCTTCAGCTTTCCCTCTTTAACACTCACCCTACCCCACTTGTTCTTGCACACGTCCCACCGTGTGTGTATAGCAGGAAGGCCTTGGCACAGGTTTTCCTGCTCCACTTGGTGGGTTGGTTCTCCTTCCGTTCCCTTTGCTTCGGTAATCCTTCCTTAAGTTTCAACTTCGGTTTCACTTCCCCTGAGAGGCTTTCCCTGACTCCCCTTCTTATAGCATTTTGTGACACCTAATCACACGACTTCATTATTGGCTATTTACTTGTTATTTTTATCTTTTTGAGCTCAGGAACTGTGACTTCCCCTGGTGGCTCAGGCAGTAAAGCGCCTGCCTGCAATGTGGGAGACCTGGGTTGGATCCCTGGGTCGGGAAGATCCCCTGGAGAAGGAAATGGCACCCCACTACAGTATTCTTGCCTGGAGAATCCTGTGGATGGAGGAGCCTGGTAGGCTACGGTCCATGGGGGTGGAAAGAGTTGGACACGACTGAGCGACTTCACTTTCACTCTTTTAAAATTGTTGGTAAATAGTAGATGCTCAATTTTTTTTTTTTTTTTAAGACTAAACAAGGTGTGAGGGCAGTATGCTTTGTGGAGAAGTAAGTGCTTCCTTTGTTAAAAGGGCCTTATATTCCCAGTGGTTTCCAACTTGAGGGTTTCAGAAGGATCTGCAAAGGAAGAAATTGAGGAATGAGAGGTGTTTTGGTTTTCTTTTTCAGCAGAGAATAATATTTTCCAAGACTTTAACTTATACCCTATTTATTGAATATGATGTGTAAATATCACATGTAATATGAACATAAATTTCTTCAATATTGTTAATATAATCAGTATTATTTAAAATGCATTTCATAAACTACTAATCTGCTAGATACTGTGAAAGAAAAGTTTCTGAGGTCAAATAGTTTTAGAAACAGAGCATAATCTCCCCTTTCTTAAAATTCATAGTGCTTAATAGGTCTAAATATGGAATAAAAATTACTAAAACATGTTCTGATTTAAACATTTATTGAGACAGTTTCATGGCCTGCTGTTCCTTTTTTTTTTTTTTTTTCCATTTAGGACCTATTATGGACCAAAATACATATCAGAGATCTGAGCCATCACAAAATTCAACTTTTCTGTATTTAACTGATCAAAAAACTAATATTTTCTAACCAGAAACTGCAGTTACCTTAGATCTTAATAGCACTAGCAAGTAGCCTTTTTTTCCCCCACAAAGGTTTTTCTTTTTGCAAAGGTACATATATGGCAATAAAACTGTATTGTACAAGTTTATTTTGTAAAGGTCAAAGTAATGGCCTCTAGAGCCAGATGGCTGGGGTTCAAAACTATAGCCAGAGGGATACAGTCCATGGGGTTGCAAAGAGTCTGGCACTACCTGATATTATCAAGTTACTTAACCTCTCTTAGTTTCCTTAATCTGTAAAGCAGAGTGACAACAGTATCTGCCTTAGAGTCTCGTTCAGTTCAGTTCAGTTCAGTCGCTCAGTCATGTCCGACTCTTTGCGACCCCATGAATCGCAGCACACCAGGCCTCCCTGTCCATTACAAACTCCCAGAGTTTACCCAAGTACATGCCCATTGAGTTGGTGATGCCATCCAGCCATCTCATCCTCTGTTGTCCCCTTATCCTCCTGCCTCCAATCCCTCCCCTCTTTTCCAATGAGTCAACTCTTTGCATGAGGTGGCCAAAGTTTTGGAGTTTCAGCTCCAGCATCAGTCCTTCCAATGAACACCCAGGACTGATCTGCTTTAGGATGGGCTGGTTAGATCTCCTTGCAGTCAAAGGGATTCTCAAGAGTCTTCTCCAACACCACAGTTCAAAAGCATCAATTCTTCGGCGCTCAGCTTTCTTCACAGTCCAACTCTCACATCCATACATGACCACTGGAAAAACCATAGCCTTGACTAGATGGACCTTTGTTGGCAAAGTAATGTCTCTGCTTTTTAATATGCTATCTAGATTGGTCATAACTTTCCTTCCAAGGAGTAAGCATCTTTTAATTTTATGGCTGCAATCACAATCTGCAGTGATTTTGGAGCCCAAAAAAATAAAGTCTGACACTGTTTCCACTGTTTCCCCATAAGAGTCTCGTGGTAAGGTACAAATGAGTTGATTTACACAGAACAGACTAGTACCTGGTATATCCTATGTGTTAGTCACTATGTATTATAAATTAAATTATTGAAAATCTATCAAAGAGCAATCAAATCGTTATGTATCTTTAGGACTTCCTATGAATGATGAAATGAGCAATAACTATTTGAATACTAGGTATGTATTGCGTTTTTAAAGGAAAAATGCATAATAATAGGACTGCATCAACATGTGTTTCTTGTTTGGAATTTTATTTTCTTATTTTCTTAATTATTATTTTCTTGTGGTCTATGTACTTGCATACTTTTTAGTGAGATTTCAGAAAAATTGAAAAGATAGTTATAGACAAAAGTCCTTCAAAGCCTGGGGGCCACTAGGGAGAAATAAAAGGAGGAATATACAGTCTGAATAGGTCTACATCTACTAAAGAAATTGAATCAGTAATTAACAACCATCCAAAACTGAAAGCACCAGGGACTAGATGAATTCACTTGGTGAATTCTACCAAACATTTAAGGAAGAAATTATACCAATTATCTATAGTCTCTTCCAGAAGATAGAAGCCGAAGAAATACTGCCTAACCCATTCTAAAACTAGACAAAGACATTACAAGAAAAAAAACTACAGCTCTCTTGTGAACACAGAAGCAAAAATCAACAAAATATTAGCAAATCAAACCCAACAATGTATAAAATGAACTGTGCGCCATGACCAAGTTTTATGCAAGGCTGTTTCAATGTGTGAAAATCAATTAATATAATCTATCGTGTCTATAGGCTAGAGAAGAAAAATCCAACGATATCGATAGATGTACTAAAACACTGGACAAGGTCCAATACCCATTCATGATTAAAAACTCTCAGCAATGTAAAGTAATTAGCCTCCAACTAATAAAAATAAATGAAAAAAAAAAACCTCTCAGCAAGCAAGAAATAGATAGAGGGCAACATCCTTAACTCGATAAAGAACATCCACAAAAAAACATACAGCTAACATCATACTTATGGGTAAGAAGTTAGAAGCTTTCTTGCTAAGATCAGAAACAGTACAAGGATGTCCTCTCTTTCCACTCCTTTTCAATATCACACTGGAAGCCCTGGTTGATGCAACAAGACAGGAAAAGGAAGTGAAAGAAACTCATTGGGAAGGAGGAAATAAAACTGCCTCTGCAGATGACATGTTTGTCTCCATAGAAAATCTGAAAGAACTGACAGAGTCCTAGAAGTACTGTGATGATATCACGGTTTCAGTGTACAAAGTTAGTAAATAAAATCAGTCACTTTCCTGCATATGAGCAATGAGCTTGTGGAATTTGAAATTAGAAATACATTATCATTTACACCCCCAAAATGAAATACCTAGATATAAATCTAACAGAATACATACAATACCTATGTAAGAAAAACTACAAAACTCTGATGGAAGAAATCAGGGCTAAGTAACTGGAGTGATAACTCCGTGCTCATGGGCAGAAAGGCTCTATTCTCAGCATGACAGCTCTTCCTGACGTGATCTAGGTATTTAGTGCAATCCCATTAACACCCCAGAAAGTTATTTTGTGGATATCAACAAACTAATTCTGAAGTTCACATGGAGAGGCAAAAGACCCCAGAAAAGCCAATTTAGTACCGAAAGGAAAGAGTAAAATTGAAGGAGTGACGATGCCAAACTTCAAGACTTACTGTAAAGCTACAGTCATCAAGACAGTGTGGTATTGGCAAAAGAATAGACAAATAGATCAGTGAAACAGAATAGGAGCCACATAAATACACTCAGCTGATCTTTGACAAGGAGAAAAGGCAATGCAATGGAGCAAAGATAATTTGTTCAACAAATGGTTCTGGAACAAATGGACATCCACATGCAAAAATCAGTTTCAGTCAATCAGTCTAGACACAGACCTTATATTCTTCACAAGACAAACTTAAGACGGAGCATAGACCTAAATACAAAATGCAGAACTATAAAACTTCTAGAAGATAATATAAGAGAAAATCTTGATGGCCTTAGGTATGGTGATGACGTTTTATATACACCAAAGGCATGATCTAGGAAAGAAAGACCTGACAAACTCTGAGCAGCCGTGGAGCAGCGCTCTATTTCCCTTTTCCTAACAGGTTCTTTGAGTACACACTAGACCACTATAGAATGTTAAACTGCTCTTTACTGGCAGGTCAAATGCGTCTTCCAAAATCACACGGAGTCCATAGGCAGGGAGCAGGCACCCAGCTTTTGGTCTGGCTAACTGCTTCCTGCCCTGCATAAGACCATAGAAGGACCTCATTGCATAAGTTGTCAGGTGACAAAATAACTCAGGAGACACTCATCATGTTTTTTGTTCTTTCTGGAAAGCCACTCTTCAGTCCACAGAATAAAGATATTTTAGCCCCTCGTTGCTTTTGCATATCATAAATTCTCTTGCATAATACACTCACTGAATGTGTATACATGTTTTTTCCCTCCATTCACCTTTGCCTGGAGAGTGGTTCTGTTAAGAGGGGGATTATGGGGGGAGGCCACTGAGTACTTCACAGCTGCAGCTCATTTTCTCCTAAAATACCTTGCATTAGTGTGCTATTATGAGAATTAATTTTCATTTCAGGACTATCTGATCTAATCTGCATTAGAAGCCTCTAATCTTCCTATTGACATTTGCCCCTTTCTTTTTCTGGTTTTCATTTCAAAGGACCCTCACATTACCTGCACATGGTTCTATTTAAGCCCCTCTGACTAGTTAAAGCTAGGATTTAAGTGTTTCTCTTTAATCCTCAAGTTTCTTCTCTGAAAATGGGATGAGAGGATGGATAGCCTGTTTTACTACACACTCCAGTCTGATATTTAGCTGTTTTACAAACTTGAAAGCAGAGAGGGGGCTTCCCAGGTAACTCAATGGTAAAGAATCTGTCTGCCAGTGTAGAAGACGAGTTCAATCCTTCGTTCAGGAAGATCCCCTGGAGGAGGGCATGGTAACCCACTCCAGGATTCTTGCCTGAGAAATCCCCTGGATAGAGGAGCCTGGTGGGCTACAGTCCATGGGGTTGCTATAGAATTGGACACGACTTAGCGACTAAACCACAACAACAAGCAGACAAGACCACAGATAGTAACTTGAACTAACTTAAAGAGAAGGCAGTTACTGGAGGACTATTAGGAAGCTCACAGAGTAATGGGAACTGGGAGAATCACACTGGAAATGGGCAGGAATCACGGGGACTGCAGAGGGGCTAGGAATTAGGAACCCTGCAATCTTTGTAAAGCGAAAGAATGAGGAGAGCATGCCCCCCCTGCAGTGTGTATGTTACAGACCTTCCTATTGCCTCTCTGTCACTGGCTCAACTGTCTGAGAAAGAGCATCTGGTAATTGAGGTCACATACCTGGTCTGCAGAGTCAAGCATCTGATTCAGTAATGGAATGTGCTCACCAGGAATTACTGCCACATCAAGATTACCCACAGTCTTGATGGATGAATTCCAAAAGGAAATCTGATGCTCTTGAGGCAGTCAAAACAAAAACAAATGCCAACCGAAACTATGTTTCAAGGAACCAGTTGAAATGCAGGAGAAAGGGATGAGGAGTAAGGATGGGAGGAAATGGGGAAAAGGTAAAATCAGCAGGAAACATTCACTCAAGGAAAATTAATTTTGACAGTCGGTACGTCTGTATACGAGTAATGGTGATTTTTTTGTCTAACATGATATTAAGACTCTGAAAGCTCGGAGTACGGAAAGTATGTCTTGGTGACTTAGAAATATTGTCATCCTCTTTTACCACCAGATGGCGCTTTACATATAAAGAGTGAAACAGGGATCTTGGGGAAGTCCCCAAACGCTGGCTGTTTGCAAAGTGCTTTTGTGTACCAATCTTTAAAGAAATCTGCCATGCAATGCAAGAAATGAATCCGCCTGCAATGCAGGAGACCCCAGTTCGATTCCGGGGTTGGGAAGATCCCCTGGAGAAGGGATAGGCTGCCCACTCCAGTATTCTTGGGCTTCTCTTGTGGCTCAGCTGGTAAAGAATCTGCCTGCAATGCGGGAGACCTGGGTTCTATCCCTGGGTTGGGAAGATCCCCTGAAGAAGGGAACGGCTACCCATTATAGTATTCTGGCCTGGAGAATTCCATGGACTGTATAGTCCATGAGGTCGCAAAGAGTCAGACACGACTTTCACTTCACTCACTCATTCAAAAAATATTGAGCTGCTATTGGAAATGAGAAACATAAGCCCAGATGAGGGATCCTGAACCTACCTATGCAGACAGGGATGGCAAGTTTCCCGATTAACAGCTAAGACTGGGGCACCAGGACAAGATAGACATTTGGAGGGATGTCTCTCTAACATGAGTGAGAACCACCAAAAAGTAGGCAGGCTTGAGAAAGCCTAGAGGTATGAAATATGTACACATACATTTAGATTCAACTATGGATGGCTATTTAATTGTTTAGTTTGTTGTCTGGTGGTTTAGGCACTAAGTCGCATCTGACTCTTGCGATCCCATGGACTGTAGCCCACAAGGCTCCTCTGTCCATAGAATTCTCCAGGCAAGAGTACTGGAGTGGGTTGCCATTTCCTTCCCCAGGGGGCCTTCCTGACCCAGGAATCAAACATGGGTCTCCTGAGTTGCAGGCAGATTCTTTACCGACTAAGCTACGAGGGAAGCTCAAAGTGAAAGTCACTCAGTCGTGTCCAAATCTTAGAGACCCCATGGACTATACAGTCCATGGAATTCTCCAGGCCAGAATACTGGAGTGGGTAGCCTTTCCATTCTCCAGGGTCGAACCCAGGTCTCCCTCATTGCATTCGAATTCTTTACCAGCTGAGTCTGACTCGTCTCAATTCTGTACCCTGTGATCTGAACTTGGAAAAGTGAGCTGTCTGTTTGAAATAACTATTCTACTTCTATCCCCTGCTTTCCTTAAACCATAATTGTTCTTCAGCTTCCCAATTTTTCTCATCCTCTCATTTTCTGTGCTAGAGCTGTGTTGGAACAGACACATTGCAAAACAGGTGTTACATTAAAATACACCAGATCCCAAGTGTTATGCAATATCTACACTATATATATAGAAGACTAAGAAAAAGCCTGTGCTGTATTACTGATGCATTTGTTCTGTTTGTAACTTATTACCTGTTTTGTACATCATGCTCAGTCACTCAGTCGTGTCTGACTCTTTGTGAACCCCCAGACTGCAGACCCCCAGGCTCCTCGATCCATGGCGTTTCCCAGGCAAGAATACCTGAGTGGGTCACCATTTCCTCCTCCAGGGGATCTTCCAGACTAGGGATCAAACCTGCCCCTCTCGCATCTCCTGCATTGGCAGGCAGATTCTTTACCACTGAGCCACCCGGGAAGGCCATCCCATGATTTAAGCAATTATCATTTATTGTGTGCTTATGATAATAACTGTTTATGTTATCTCATTAAATCCTTAATACAGCTTAGAATGATTATGATCCCATTTTACTGACAATGAAGCTAAAACTCATAGAAATTGAGTAGCATGCCCAGGTTTTCCAGAACAGAAAATTAAAGGCCCAGGTTTAGTGTTCCATTAAATATTCTCATAGCTGGTGGTATTTACATCTTTCAGGTCTCTGTTTAAATGTAGCAAATAATAAGAAGCTCAACAAATTTTTTATGTTTAAGGATTGACTCGCGGTCCCAAACTCTTAACTTTTATTGTGTTCCTAGGCAGAATTGAGAAGATTTAATTTTTAAATCTCCTGATACCAAAGAATATGCTGTGCAAAGGTTGTGCATGCCATGTGCTAAATAATCTGTGCCTTGCTGGTCCATACTCTTTTTAAAATTAGAGTTTAATGTACATAGAGTAAAATAAATATTAAGCATGTATGTGTTTTTACAGGTCTATATACTTGTGTAATCACCACCCAGATCAAGATACAGAACATTTTCAGCCCCCGAGGAAACTTTCTGTGCTACCTTCAGGTTGATACCCTATTTCTCAGAGGTAGGTTTTCTTTTTTCTTTTTAAATCATTTATTGTTTATTTGGCTGCACTGGGTCTTTGCTGTGGCACATGGGATCTTTGATCTTTGTTGTGGCATGTGAGATCTAGCTTCCTGATCAGAGATAGAACCTGGTTGCCCTGCATGGAGTCTTAGCCACTGGACCACCAAGCGAGTCCCAGGAGTAGGTTTTCTGAATTCTATCACATAAATTAGTTTGCTGATTTTTCAGGTTCAGATACACATAATCGATAGTTGGTACTCTTGCATTTTTCTTTTTTTGCTCATCATAATATTTGGAAGATTTACCTGTGTTCTGCATGTCAGTAGTTTCTTATTTTTATGGTTGTCATAG
The DNA here is from genome assembly GCF_023699985.2 of Odocoileus virginianus. Classification (NCBI taxonomy): domain Eukaryota; kingdom Metazoa; phylum Chordata; class Mammalia; order Artiodactyla; family Cervidae; genus Odocoileus; species Odocoileus virginianus. The sequence continues at coordinate 7,746,853 of NC_069701.1, read as the reverse complement.
TCCTTTATATGAACACACCACTGTTTGTTTATTCACCCACTAAAGGGTGTTTATGTTGTTGCTAGTGTTTGGCTATTAGGAGTAAAGCTGGTGAAAATATTCTTATACAAGTTTTTATAGATATATGTACTTGATATGTTATTTAGGGGAAGATATACTTAGGAGTGAAATTGATGCATCATAAGGTATGTCTGTTTCGCTTCCTTTTGTAAGAAGTCCATGTTCAAGGATTTTGTCAATTTTAAAAGCTTTCTTATTGATCTATGAAGTTCTTTACATAATATGGATATAATCTTTTATCAGATATGTCAGATATATGTATTACAAATATATTCTCCCAGTTTGTAATCTGCCTATCCAGTTTCCTGCTAATGTGTTCTGAGGATAGAAGTTCTCAGTTTTAATGAATTCACATTCAAGAATTTTGTCTTTTAAAGTCAGTGCCTTTTCTGTTATGTGTAAGAAATCTTTGCCTACTTGAAACCTGTGAAGTTACTCTCCTACGTTTTCTTCTAGAGCTTTATTTTCTAGCTTTCATGTTTAGATCTATGTATGATCCACCTTGAATTAATTTTGGAGCTTGATGTGAGGTAGGGTTTATTGCTTTTCCCATATGAATATGAAGTTGTTAAAGTGCCTTTTAATGAGGAAGACTATCAGTTGAATTGCAATGACACTTTTGTCGCAAACCAAGTGACTATAAATATAGGGTATTTCTGATCTCTGTCTTGTTATATTGGTCTATCCTGCACTAATGCCCCACTGTCTTAATTGTTTTTGTTGTTATTTAGTTGCTAAGTCATGTCTGACTTGTGACCCCATGGACTGTAGTCCACCAGGCTCCTCCATCCATGTAATTTTCCAGGCATGAATACTGGAGTGGGTGACCGTTTCCTCCTCCAGTGGATCTCACTGGCCCGGAGATTGAACTCACGTCTCCTCCTTGGCAGCTGGGTTCTTTACCACTTCTCCCGCTGAGAAGCCTGTTGGGTCTTCATTACTGCAGCTTTATAATAAATGTTGAACTCTGATAGCATAAGTTCTGTGATTTTATTTATCTTCAAGATAGTCTTGGCTATTTTATTTTAGGTTCTTTGTACTTTCAGATAAATTTAAGATTTAGCCTGTCAGTAGCCACCAAATACACATGCTGGGCTTTTGACTGCATTTATGTCAAATCTATACATCAAGTTGGGGAAAACTGACATCAATATTCAGTCTTTTGATTCATAAACATGATTTTGCTCTCTACTTATTTAGGTCATTTTAAATTTCTTGCTATAGTACAAACTTGCAATATTTTGCAGTTTTCAACATTAGCTTTATGAAACTTTTCTTAAACTTGTTCTTAGATGTTTTATTTTTTCATTCTAATATTAGTGGCATTTTTAAACATTTCATTTTCTGATCATTTCTTGATAGTACATAGAAATACATTTGTTTTTTTATACATTGGGCTTCACTTGTGGCTCAGCTGGTAAAGAACCCGCCTGCAATGTGGGAGAGCTGGATTCGATCCCTGGGTTGGGGAGATCCCCAGGAGAAGGGAACAGCTACCCACTCCAATATTCTGACTTGGAGAATTCCATGGTATAGTTCATGGGGTCACAAAGAATTGGACACAACTGAGTGGCTTTCACTTTCACTTCTATTCCTTAAGCTTATGTCTAAAAAGCTTGTTGGTAAACTTACTATTGATTTTAATAGTTGATATGTTTTCATATTTTGTTTTACAGTCATGTAAGATGTGAGTGAAAATAATTGTACTTTGTTGCCAATAGAGTATTTTTTATTTATTTCTAGTCTTATAGCACCATGTAGGGCCTCCAGCACAATGATAATAAAAGCTGTGGTGCTCATCTTGTTGGGGAGAAAGCTTTGACTGTTGCACCACTGAAAATGATGTTAAAAAAAATAAATTTCTTTTAAATTTATCTGGCTGCACTGGGTCTTAGTCACAACACATAAGATCTTCATTGCTGCATGTGATATCTAGTTCTCTGACCAGGGATTGAACCTGGGCCCCCTGCACTATGAACAGAGTCTTATCCACTGGACCACCAGGTAAGTCCTTACCTATAGGGTTTTATTACTAGATAATTTTTCAAAAACCCTATTTCCTTCCATCATCTCTACTTTGTTGAGGATTCTTCCTTCTGAAATTGTGAATGCATGTTTAGTTTTATCAAATGTGCTTTTTCTATCTATTGACATGACTGCACTTTCTCCCTATTTTTAAAAATTCTGTTAATGTTGTGAATTACACTGATGGAATTTTAAAATGTTAAACTGTCCTTTTATTTCTGGAATAAACCCCTCTTGGCTGTGATGCGTCACATTTTTTTTTTTTTAATATCCCTGGAATCCTGTTTACTGATATTTTGTCAGGATTTTTACATCTACATTCAAAAGAGACACTAGCCTGTAATTTTTCATTTTTGTAATGCCTTTTTTAGGTTTGGTAAGAATGTTTTACTGATCTTAAAAAACTGAGATCAGAAGTCTTCTCTCTTTTTCTATTCTTTGAGTATTTGTAAATTCAGTATTATTTTTTCCTTAAATATTTTGAAGAATTCACCATTAAAGCCATATGGGTCTGCTGTTTTTTTGTGGGAAAATTTGGAAGTAATTTGTGTCAGCACATCAAATTTTAGTCATTCTCTATAGGTAATGTCCTTGTTTAAGAGAAATATTATTATAGCTTGAGATGAGTTTAAAGTTTATATAAAATAATAAATTATAGGAATGTCTTTGTATTGGGCTTCCCTGGTGGCTCAGATGGTAAAGAATCTGCCTACAATGCAGGAGACCCAAGTTTGATCCCTGGGTCAGGAAGATCCCCTGGAGAAAGAAAGCACTACTCATTACAGTATTCTTGCCTGGAGAATTCCATGGATAGAGGAGCCTGGCAGGCTACAGTCCATGGGGTCATAAAGAGTTGGACATGACTGAGAGACTAACAAACACAAAAGTCATATCTTCATACTAAGAAAATAAAAAAAAAACTAGTTATCTTCAAATTATTGGTTTTTGCTTCATATATTTTGAAGCTCTGTTATTAAGAGCATAAATATAATAGGATAATTAGGATGTAAAAATTAGGATTTTTATGTCTTGTTCATAAATTGACCCCTTTAACATTATGAAATGGTACTCTATCTCTGGTAACATCATTTGCTCTGAAATCTAACTTGTCTGATGGTAATGTAACCACTCTAGTTTTTACTGATTAGTGTTAGTGTGGTATACTTTTTGCCACCCATTTAGTTTTTACCTATTTGTTTATATTCTGAAGGTGTTCTGATAGGCAACCTATAGTGAGGTCTTGCTTTTTAACTAATCTAATGTTATCTGCCTTTTAATTAAGTGTGTTTGGACCACTCAGATTATGTTTAATATGATTGTTGCTATGGTTGGATTTGAATCTCTGTGCATGCGTGCTAAGTCACTTCAGTTGTGTCTGACTGTGCGACCCTGTGGTCTGTAGCCCCCAAGCTCCTCTGTCCATGGGATTCTCCAGGCAAGACCGCTGGAGTGGGCTGCCATGCCCTCCTCCAGGGGACCTTCCCGACCCAGGGACTGAACCTGTGTCTCTTACACCTTCCTGCACTGGCAGGTGGGTTCTTTACGGCTAGTGCCACCTGGGAAGCCCTGGATTTGAGGCTACCATCTTGCTATTTGTTTTCCATTTGTCATGTCTGGCTTTTGTTCTCTTTTTCTGCCTTCTTTTGGATTAACTGATTTTTAAATTCCATGTTGAGGGGGCTTACTTATTACAATTCTGTTGTATTTAGAGTATACATGTTTAACCTGTCCCAATCTATCTTCAAGTGATAATACTTTACATATAAGAACCCAACAAGTGTATACTTCATTTCCTCTCTTTTTGCCTCTGTGCTATTGTTGACATACATTTTACTTTCATATATTTTATAAGCCTAAAATATATTATTATCTTTGCTGTAGATAGTCAATTTCCTTTCTAAAAAACTATGAGTCTCTTAAATCATGCAGAAAACTAAAAACTGAAATCACAAACCGTTGTTACAATAGTAATGCATGACTGCCTGCGTGCTAAGTTGTTCAGTCACGTCCGACTCTTTGAGACCCTATAGACTGTAGCCTACAAGGCTCCTCTGTCCATAGGATTCTCCAGGTAGGTATGCTGGAGTGGGTTGCCATGCCTTCCTCCAAGGGATCTTAACTCAGGAATCGAACCCATATCTCTTAAGTCTCTTTCATTGGCAGGTGAGTTCTTTGCCACTAGCTCCACAAGGGGATTTCCACTCCCTCATTTTTTAAAAGCCCTTTTATTGGAGTAGAGTTGATTAACAATGTGGTGTTGGTCTCAGGTATACAGCAGAGTGAACCAGTTATACACACGCTCTTACTTTTGTTTTTAAATTCTTTTCCATGCAGGCATACAGAGTATAGAGTTCCCTGTGCTACCCACCAGGTCCTTGTTAGTTATCCCTTCTATATATGGTGTGTATATGTCAATCCCAATCTCCCAGTTTATCCCTCCATCCCCTTATCTCCTGGTAACCATAGTTTATTTTCTACATCCATGACTCTACTTCTGTTTTATAAATAAGTTCATTTGCATTCTTTTTTTTTTAAGATTCCACATATAAGTGATATCTCATGATACTTGTCTTTCTATATCTGATTAACCTGCAGTACTAATTCCAAGTTTAGTATGTTTGGAAGCCAAAATTTTTTTCTCATTTAACTTTTCCCATTGTTTCTTATTTATTCTTTTAATTTTTTGCTCTACTGGATCTTAGTTGTCTTCCTGCTGGATCTTCATTGCATTGTGCCGTCTTCTCTCTAGTTTCAGCGTGCAGCCTTAATAGCCCTGAAGCATGTGGGATCTTAGTTCCTTGACCAAGAATGGAACCTATGCCCCTGCATTGGATGGTGGATTCTTAACCACTGGATGACCAGGGAAGTCCCTCCTATTGTTTCCTTAAGCGTACTGGAATTTCCTCTATTATCTTTATTCCTGTCTTATGAGTGAAAAACTGAAGCTCTCAAGTAGTAACATTTTCTCAGTCACACAAGTTATTTATGCTAACATCAGGTGTGAACTCAGGTCTTCAACTGCCGAAATTTTTATTTTTTCTTATTTGAAATGGGGAAAAAACATGCAAAATGTTTATAAGAATCACAGGTCAGATGAGTACAGCATAAATATTAACTTGCATCCATTAATAAATAATGTTACATACACAGGTATCATTATCATTTTTATTATTCATTGAGGTCACATCTATTAAACATGGGAAAGTTCTATTGTATGACTTTTATCCTGCAGGTGCATCAGGTAGAATGGTGATAGTGTGCTATCTATTACTTGACATGTTCTTTTTTTTTAATCGTCTGACTTGAGTTTTCCTACATTTCTTCCTTGGGAGATCATTCCATAGCTTAGTCTCAAAGTATTCTCATTTGTAATATTATTTAATTTATCTTTCTTCAGTTGTGTTACATCTTTGCCATTTTGCCTGTCAAACGTTTATAGACAGCTGTCACTCCCAATGACATAAATCATTCTGGGGTCAATCTTCCCAAGACTTGCTCTGATGCTTTTAGTTATTGGGTGGCTTTCTTTCATCTCTCTCAGAAATTTCTCTGATTGCAGTTGACCCTTGAACAATGGGAGGGGGTGAGGTTTGGAGTGCCAACCCTCCCCACAGTGGAACCACCCCCCCAACTTTACAGTCAAGTATCCCTTATGCCCCTCTACCCCCGCCCTGATATCTGCTGTTCCATATACGTGGTTTCAGCTATTCCAGGATCTGTGTTACTATAGCATATATATTTAGTGAAAAAAATCTGCACACGAGAGGACCCGGGCAGTTCAGATTTGCACTGTTTGAGACTCAACTGAATAGTTTCCATCTGACATATAGTTTCTTTATGCCACATAATGAAATACCAACTCCATTTTAATATTGAAGAAAATAATAGTCTATGTGAATGATCACGTCATCTTGTCCCAAAGCCTTCAGGAGCCATCTACACCTTCCAAGTAAATCCCAAACCTCTGTGCTAAGCATTCAGAACAGTCATCTCAGAAGTAACCTCCCCCTCCTTGTCCTGCTATTACATTCTCTTCCTATCTCAGATATGGGAGTTAACATGGAGAAGTCACCCAGTGCGAAGCCCCTGATCTCAGCAGCTAGAGGAAGCAGCACTTAGCAACCGAGACCCAGCACAGCCGAAAAGAAAAAGTTTGTTCAAGAATGTTCGCAGCAACATTATTCCGAATAGGTCCAAACGGAAACAGTTCATGTCTCCCTCAACAGTGGAATGGATACATAAAGTGTGCAATAGTCACACAAAGGGATAACATGCAACAGTGAAAATGAACAAATTGCTACTGCAGAAATCACAGAGGAATCTCACAATGTGTACTGACAGAGCCACACACCGAAAAGTTCAAATACAGGTAAAACTAATTGATGGTATTTGTGGGAATAATGCCGGGAGGGGGAATGAGGCTGCATTTCTGTGGTAATGGTGGAGTTCCATTTCTTGACCTGAATGGGGTTTACATGGGTGTGCTTGCTTTGTGATAATTCATTGTCAGCAGGGGAGAGAGTATGCAGGAGGAGATTCATTAAGTGTAGAACGAAGGAGAAGTTGACTGTAATGAAAAAAAGTCGACTCCCTCCGCAGTCCTCCTGCCCTCCATTTCCTAGGAGGGGAGTCTAGGAAAAACCAAACAGGAGACAAACAAATTCCAGCTCGCACTCAAATCCCTCAAACAGACCCAGAGGCTCAAAAAGTCCATCACTTGGGACAAACGCTTATTTCCAGGTTTGTCCAGGGTGATGACCAAAGCGACATGTCTCTTCGCTGCTCAGGGTAAGAAGGAAAGGAAAAAAACCCAAAGTTAAAAAACATTGTTAATTCCCAATTTCTCTCTGCCTGGAGCTCTGATTCAACCGGGCCACCTGGGACCAGACACACCTAGGGGGCTGGGCCGCGGCCCTATTCTGACTCCCTAGCAACGGAGCGAGCCTTTGTCGCGTCCTAGCAACACGCTCCTCCCTTTCCCTCGGCGGGCCCGCCCTCCCGCGGTCCCCTTACCCCAGCTCCGCACTCGGACTGACCTCTCCGTGGGCCTCCTAGAGGTCCCCAGAGCTTGGAGTTGCGCTTTTTAATTCAACTGCAGAACAGCTCTCTGAGTTCCTGTGGTGGGCACCTTTCAGGGAGAGCCAGAGTTGGGGGTGGGGAGTAGGGGACGGCAAGAAAAAAAAAAGTTTAAGAAAGAATAAATCAAGATTTGGTCATTTTTAAGGTACGTCCAAATTTCCCAGGTTAGGGGGGCTGGAGAGTGGGACAACCACGTTTGTGTAAACTCCATCTAAAGAAGAAAAGACGCGGCATCCAGCCGACAGGGGACCGGCGATGCTGGACACCATCCTCCCTTCGCTGCAGGACGTCGGCAGGCATCTGCTGCCCACGCTGCCCTCGCTGAGCCAGGAGGGTAAGCGACAGGGGCCGGGGGCTGGGGACGAAACTTTACCTGCTTGGGGCAAAGCTAAGGGCTTTCTCCCCATCCCCTCTCTCTGGAGGGCCTTGAAGGGCCCGTGCTGCCTTGTCAAGCAGCTGGTAATCACAGCCGACTCACGTGGACGTCCAAAGACTCTTTCCTTTTCTTTAGCTGCGCTGGGTCTTAGTTGCCCCTTGCTAACTCACTTGCTCGGTGTGGGAGGGACTTCCTTGACCAGGGATGGAACCCAGACCACCTGCACTTGGGAGCACTGGGTCTTAAGACACTTTTTTGTTTATTGACTTCTTTAATGAGAGAAAGGGGCCAGCTGAGGACATTTTCATTAAATGAGATAATGTACACACAGGGACTAGCGCGGAGTAAGTCTCAATAAATGCTGGCTACAAACAACCATAGCAAATGGCTCCTTCTCAGAATGCCGCAAAGGCAAGGCTACTTTTGCTGCCCATGGTATCTCGGGGCTGTGTTAAGAAAGTGAGATCAAGGGACTGCCCTGGTGGTCCAGTGGTTAAGACTCTGGGCTTCTACAGCGAGGGGAGTGGGTGAATGTGTTCCATCCCTGGCTGGGGAAGCGAGATACCGCCTGTTGCCTGTGGCAGCCAAGAAAGTTAAAAAAACAAAAAAAGATTAAAAAAGAGAAGTGGGTGTTTGGAAGAAGACTTGACATCTTCTGTAGAAAATTTGCTCGGCTTGGTTAGAAAGTTTCTTAGAAGAGTAACTCCAAAGTGACACTGAGATTTTTTTTTTAATTTAAATTTTTAATTTTTGGCTGCACTGGGTCTTCATTGCTTTGCCCAGGCTTTCTCTAGTTGTGGCGAGCAGGAGTTACTCTGTTGCGGTTCTCGGGTTTCTCATTGGGCTTCTCCTGTTGGAGAGCACAGGCTCTCAGCGAACCGACTTCAGTAGTTGCAGCCCGAGGGCTCCGTAGTTGTGACAACCCATGCCAGTCATTTCGCCTGGGAAATCCCAAGGACAGAGGAGCCTGGTGGGGTACAGACCATGGGGTCACAAAAGAGTTGGACACGACTGAGTAACTCAGCAACAATGATAGTACTTAGAGGGAACCATCATCACTTTACAGATGTGAATTGGTTGAAACTATTGAAGACTACCCAGTGAGCAATCCGTGGAGGTGGGAAGGCTGTAGGTCTTCAGACACACAGCACAGTGTGGCCTTTCCCCCGCACTGTGCTCTGGGAGTATGTTTCCTTCTCTAAATCACTCTAATAATTTGCTCTGTTTGTATATCAGTATTTTAGTTTTATAAATTTAGGGGACTTTTCCTTTCGATATTAGTATCTATTTCAAGTATATATTATTCTGTAATATACATAATGGGCACTTGGTCTTTTTTTTTTATAATGATTATATATAAGATAAAGTGTTCCTACCTGGAATACATTTGGCATTGTGTTTAAAAATATCATTTTGAATGCACAAGATGTTTGGAATCTGAAATTAAATGAAGGTTGAATTGAATATGGAAGGTACATCCAGGGATGATTTCTTGTGGTTCTTAGTATTTCAGTGTTTGGTCAAAATAAATAATAACCTCAGTGTTCCTAAAAATATAAAAGTAACATATTCTTTAATTTGCTTTTTAGACTGGGTTAGAAGTATTTTTCTTTTGAGATTTAGTGATTCTTTTCCTGACACTGGAGCATGGAAAAAAATCAAAGGTAGAAATCACAGTCTGCAAGATTTCCAGGTCTGTTCCACTTGAATTACAGGGGCTTAAATCTTCCTGAAGGAAATGATGTACATGTTTTCCTTTTCCTTCAGTGAAAAACATCAAATTTCAGCTTAGAATAATAAACTCTGCTTTTCTAAGGCTTTGCCCATTAGATTTTTAAGAAATTATTGTTTTATTTATTTATTTCTGACTGTGCCAGGTCTGCATCGCTCCTGGGCTCTTCTCTAGTCGCAGCGAGCGGGGGCCGCTTCCTACGGGCCGCACGGGAGCTTCTCAATGTGGTGGCTTCTCTTGATTCTGAGCACAGGCTCTAGTGTGTGCAGACGCCAGTGAAGGGAAGTGAAGTGAAGTCAAAGTTGCTCAGTCGTGTCCCACTCTAAGCGACCCCATGGACTATACAGTCCATGGAATTCTCCAGGCCAGAATGCTGGAGTAGATAGCCTTTCCCTTGTCCAGGGGATCTTCCCAACCCAGGGATCTAACCCAGGTCTCCCTCATTGCAGGCGGATTCTTTACCAGCTGAGCCACAGGGGAAGCCCACAGACTCCAGTAGTTGCAATATATGGGCTCAGTAGTTGCAGCTCCCTAGCTCTAGAACACTGGCTCAGTGGTTGTAGTCCACGGGCTTAGCTGTCCCACGGCATGTGGGATCTTCCCAGATCAGGGATTGAAACCCGGTCTCCTGCGTTGGCAAACAGATTCTTATCCTCTGTGCCACTAGGGAGGTCCCCCTCCCCCACCCCATTCGATTTTATAGGGTAAAATGACACAGTTGGACTTGAATGTATCTTTCAAATGAGGAAAGAGGATCTTCACATTTCTAATTAAGCTCAGTCAGGTCTTTTCAGTAGGGTCTGGTTGCCAGCTGTACAATTTCTCCTAGCCCTAATTAAATCATTTCACTTTGGTATAGACTGTTTTCCTGAAATGTGAGCTGCATATCATGAGTCTAGGGGAAAGGCTTAACAGTTTTGACTTTGAAAAATCTTCATGTAGGGGGTACTCTTTTGCCCCCTTCTGATGCCTATGTCAGAAGCTTTCTCTATCTCCTTTATACTTTAATAAAACTTTATTACACAAAAGCTCTGAGCGATCCAGCCTCGTCTCTGGCCCCGGATTGAATTCATCCCCTCCGGAGGCCAAGAATTCCACGTCTCATCGTTCAGCAACAACCTTTCATCTTGGGGGCTCGTCCAGGATCCTTCAGGACAAGATGGGCCTGATAATGTATGTGAGCCTACTTCTGCTGACTCCAGAAATCCTGAGTCTGCCTTTTGATCCTCAAGACAATGCCTTCCTGTCCTGGGCTCACTCCTATGCTGTATTCCACAATTGGTCTAACTGCTGGGTCTGCGGAGCACTCCTGGTGGACATCTCCACTTCAAGGAAAGGACTTTCTCCAAGTCTGCAAATACCTTCAACAATCGCATGCGATGCCTCTTCTTAAACTGATGACATCTAACAACCTTAAGATGGACTGATGTAACTATGAACATAATGTGACTTTTCATTTTGATTTTAACTTCGTTTAATGACTATTTTGCCTTACATCTATAACTGTATAATGGGGTTTTCTAACCGTCTAAAAGTTTTAAATTTACAAATAGTTGTCCGAGCTCCTATGAGTGCCACAGCCTCCTCCAACTATTACTTGGAGCCCCTGGATCAGACATGCTCACTGAGGATTAGGAGAATATGTTGCCTCACCAATTTAGGGACAACACCCCTTGTCAGCTCTGAAGCAGTTATGGAATGAGAATGACGCCCCTTTTCCCTAGGCAACATAATTCTCCTAAAGGAAAGGGGGGAATGAGAGAGTCAGTTCCTAGGCAGGTTGATAAGAAGTCTAGGGGTCCCCAAGGAGAGAGAGGTCTGGGATATTCAAGGAGGAAGAAAGGACAAACTTTTTTACTTTTTTTCCTCTACATTCCTTAGGATTATATAACAATAATGTATCCTGCCTGAGGACAGTTTTTGGATTAAACCCTCTGGCTAATTCTGTTATCTTAAAACATAAATTATGGGAGTGGGTCTGGTCTTTACAAGGATGTATCCTGCCTGAGGACAATTTGTGGATTAAGCCTTCTAGCCAACTCTGTTATCTTAAAACATAAATTATGGGAGTGGGTCTGGTGAGGTCTTTGCAACCTCCAGACATTCTTTGGATTCATTGGAGAGTATATAACTCCATTGCTAACACTAGCAAAAGGGGTACTCTTTTGCCCCCTTCTGATGCCTATGTCAGAAGCTTTCTCTATCTCCTTTATACTTTAATAAAACTTTATTACACACACACAAAAAGAAAAGTCTTCATGTAAGTCTGGTTACTGAGATTCTGTATCATTAGTGAATTAAATATTTTTAGTCATGATGAAAATTTGAATTCAGGAAACAGTTGAGACTGTTAATTCTTAGCAGCCAGCAGCAGATAGAATTCTTTTGTCTGTAGGGGTGAGGAGGAGTGGGAAATATGGTAGAATGGGACAGACTAGAAGGAATACTTGAGTATATTTAATTAACTGTATATCCATGATTTAGAGTGAAGGGCAGAATTGGCATCCAGCTCACTGTAACATGCAGCCCTAGTTTTCTTGGTGAGTGAGTTTCCATCACCCAGCTTGTTCCTTGAGGCTTATGAGAGTCACTTCCATCCGTGCATGCATGCTCTGTCGTGTCCGACTCTGGACTGTAGTCCACTGGGCTCCTCTGTCTATAGGATTTTTCAGCAAGAATACTGGAGTGGGTTACCATTTCCTCCTCCAGGGAATCTTCCCGACCCAGGGTTTGAAAGGCTGTTGCTGAGCCGTGAATGACGCTGGGATTCTTGGCCTCTGGAGGAGAGGAGTCCAATCTGGGGCCAGTGACGAGGCTTGACCGCTCAGAGCTTTCCTGTAATAAAGTTTTATTAAGGTATACAAGAGATAGAGAAAGCTTCTGACATAGACATCAGAAGGGGCAGAAAGAGTGCCCCCCCCCCCCCCGCTGCCCCCCGCTAGTCTTTAGCTGGGTGTTATATAGCTACCAGCAGGCTGCTAATTAGAGAAAGGAATGTCTGAAAACTGGCACCAGGCCCCTCACCCACAACATGCATTTTGAGATAACATTGGCTCAAGGTGAGTCAGCCCAGTCAATAAAATGATTGACATGAATCTTGAAGAAAGGCAGGTTTCCAAGTAAATGTACAGTTTCATTAACAGATCAGGAGAACAATGTATGAGTAAAACATACTGGTTTGTTGAGCCCTTATCAATTCTGAGTCTTAAGCAGAACTGACTTGGATAAAGACAGAGTCTAGAGTAAATACATAGTTCATTAACACAGCTAAAGAAAAATATTTCCATAAGAAAAACACATTGATTAGCTCAAGGTTTGAGAAAAGTTAAGTTCAGGTGGAACTAGGTGTCATCAGGGCAACACAGAATTTTAAGAGAAACCTCCTTTTTGTATAGAGGAGGGAAAAAACTCTGACACTTGTTTGTTTCCTCCTGCTGCTTAAGAGAGAGATGAAAAAGCGTCTGACACTTGCAGCCTGTTTCCTCTGTTTGGAGGGCCTTGGCCTTCCTGCCTGTTGCCCTCTCAGGATCAAACTGGTGTCTCCTGGGTCTCCTGCATCGCAGGTGGATTCTTCACCTGCTGAGCCATCACGGAAGCCCTTCAGAGTCACTGCTACTTCTCGCTGCCTGTCCTGTTTATTCTCTGGCATATTAATAAAAACATTTATAACCCTGATATACAGGATTAAATGAGTGCAATTTTCCGCTTTAGGTAGTTGTTTAAACCATTAGGGAAAACAATTACAAGAGTAAATCAAGCAGTTTCTAAAATGGGGAAAGAATGGGTTTTTGTGCCCAACTACATCTATGCCGTGAAGTGGCAAGCTGGTATTTGCCACTGTTGTCGATCCTTTCTTTTGAGAATTAAAACACAGCACTATTTTGATTTGCAGAGAGAGTTCACTAGTGGAAAATATCTGTAATAAACTCATGACTAAGTTTGGAATGGAAATGTCAACACAGACATGGTTTTCTATAATTATGAGTATTAGTTATATCCAGAGTATTCCTTCATATCATACATCAACACTTTAGTAATTGACAACTACTTATTTTTCTACCATGGCTTTTCTTAATCATAGCTCAGAATAAGAAAATAAGCACAGAAGGCCTCCCTCTGATCAAAGTAGAGAGTGTGAAGTCTATTTCCCAATTCAAAGTAAAGCCTGTTGGGCCCTTACCCAAAAGTCTGTTTTTAACAGTTATTATTTTAGACATACTGTTAGTATATTTGTTGAAATCAGGAGCACAGCTGGTCGGAAGCAGTGAATTAAGACTGGGTGGGGAGCCTGCGGAGCACTCGAAGCAGAAAGGAGTGACAGCCGGAGTCCCCTGGTGACTACGGAGACTGAAAAGCAGTCAAGAATGAAGCAAAAATAGAAGTGCAGAGACAATAATGTACAGACAATGGTCTTCATGCCTTAGTGGCCCCTGGCCTACTTCCTGTATTATGGAATGGTGTGAGAATGAAGGTTCATGTTAATCAAATGGCACGGTGTAGACTCTTAGAAGCTCGTTGAATGGGTCATTAAGAAAAGCCTAGATTAGGGACTTCCCTGGTGGTCCAGTGGCTAAGACTCCACGTTCGCACTGCAGGGGGCCCTGGTTCCATCCCTGGTCGGGAACTAGATCCCACATACTGCAACTAAGAGTTCATAAGCCACAACTAAAAAAAGATCCTGTGTGCCACAGCTAAAGGTTCCACACTCTTCGATGAAGATTCAAGATCCCTTGTGCTGCAACTGAGATTCAGCACACCCACATAAATACATATATATATATAAAGAAAAGGCTAGATAACACTAGGTTAACTCAGATGGTTAAGAATCTGCCTGTGATGCAGGAGACCCGGGTTTGATTCCTGGGTAAGGAAGATCCCCTGGAGAAGGGAATGGCTACCCACTCCAGTATTCTTATCTGGAGAATTCCAGAGACAGACAGGCCTAGCAGGCTACAGTTCATGGGATCACACAACTAACAACTGTATTTATAGAATAAAGGGCAAGGTGTGACATTTGCCTTTATTCTAGAAAGATTTTCTCCCACTTCCCTCCTCCCTTTCTTTCTCTTTCGCCTCCTCTTTCACATTTTTGGAATTTAAAGGGAGTAAGCTTTGCTTATTAGGAAAATTAACTTCGGGGAGTGACTTTATTTTCTGTTAATTTTAATTAGAAATTACTATTTATTAATCAAATAATACAAATTATTTATTCTGTATTTCGTATTCATATTTTTGTCTACCAACACAAAGATACTATCACAGGTGTGCTTTCATAAGTTATTCATACATTAAATTTTATTCACCTTGGATTTCAGAAGTTTCTACTATTTGGGGAAATGTGTCAGAATTTGTGGAACGGCAGCTATCCTTACACAAGGTAAGATTTATACTTTAATTTTAATATAGGACATCAAAGAATATTTCCTCTTTAGCCTCCAATAGTTTTGCTGGGAGCAAGATAGCAGATTTTAGAGCCATCCAGGGTAACCTGCAGTATTGTGATTTTATGATACTCACACTTAGGACTTGTGGTTGGTAGATTTAACAGATGTGGATTTCACCCTTAGCTAACACATGTGAAAGTTCTGCTGTTCCAGTGATAGGAATTGTATTGCTGATCAGTCCAGGTGTGTACAGAGGAAGCAGATGAGTTCTGTTCATCTGTGACCTGGTGGTTCTGGTGTGGCTATAGAAGGATATGATGCTTCTTGTCTTGCCTCCTTGCAGGATTTTAATTGAAATGTAAGAAGGCAGTCAGGGACTGAACTCTACTTGCCAAAAATGAGAACCTTTGTTCATGGCTGGGCTATTTCTTCCCATCAAATCTTGAGTTTGGATGCCATAGAGCTGAACAGAGATGTTGGGAATTTGGAGGGTGCTGGGATATTGTGAAACATTTATATTCTACTCAGAGGTCCCGATATTACAGCCTTTGATCTGAATTCATCCTTGAAATCTGTTTTGTTTGATCTGATAATTTGAATTAGTCATCAGAACTTAAAATTGGGAGAGCTTGTACAAATTTTTTTTTTTTTTCTTGAAAAATCAGCTGATTAACAAAATCAGTTTTTGTTCAGTACATGTGACGCTTGGCTGAAGCTGACAAGGGTCTCTCCCCTTTAGATGGGGCATGCACTCCTTAGCCATCACATTCTCTGGCTCAGTACCTTCACTCCCTTGCATCCTTTCTTGGCTTCTGTAGCATTTGACTTTGTAACCTTTGACGTACGATGTTTCCAGGAAGACACAGACCTAGAGTGAGAGCCAAAATCTTTTGCTTCTGTGCATCAACCAAGATCACCACACTGCAGTGCGTATCTTGGATGTTTTGGGTTGTCTGATTTTAAGTGAGGGACATTAAACCTACCATAAAGAATGAGAGGGACTTCCCTGGCGGTCCAGTGGTTAATCCTCCATGCTCCCAATGCCAGAGGCTTGGGTTCAATCCCTGTTTACGGTTCTAGATCCCACATGCCATAACTAAAAGATCCCATATGCCATAGTGAAGATCAAGACCTTGTGTGCCACAAGTAAAGATCTGGTGCAGACAAGTAAATAAATAAACGTTTTTTAAAAAAGAAAGAAAATGAGGAAGCAGAAATTCTCTCCCCCTGATGGCAAGGGATTAAAATTTAAAATGTCACACGGTTTCAGTCAGTTCAGTTCAGTTGCTCAGTCGTGTCTGACTCTTTGCGACACCATGGACTGCAGCATGCCAGGCTTCCTTGTCCATCACCACCTCCCAGAGCTTACTCAAACTCATGCCCATTGAGTTGGTGATGTGGCCAAAGTATTGGAGTTTCAGCTTTAGCATCAGTCTTCCAATGAACACCCAGGACTGATCTCCTTTAGAATGGACTGGTTGGATCTCCTTGCAGTCTGAGGGACTCTCAAGGGTCTTTTCCAACATCATAGTTCAAAAGCATCAATTCTTCAGCACTCAGCTTTTTTTATATTCCAACTCTCATATCCATACATGACTACTGGAAAAATCGTAGCTTTAACTAGATGGACCTTTGTTGACAAAGTAATGTCTCTGCTTTTTAATATGCTGTCTAGGTTGGTCATAGCTTTTCTTCCAAGGAGCAAGTGTCTTTTAATTTCATGGCTGCAGTTACCATCTGCAGTGATGTTGAAGCCCCCAAAATAAAGTCTGTCACTGTAACCCCATCTATTTGCCATGAACTGATGGGACCAGATGCCATGATCTTAAGTCTTCTGAATGTTGAGTTTTAAGCCAACTTTTTCACTCTCTTCTTTCACTTTCATCAAGAGACTCTTTAGTTCTTCTTCGCTTTTTGCCGTGAGGGTGGTGTCATCTGTGTATCTGAGGTTATTGATATTTCTCCTGGTAATCTTGATTCCAGCTTGTGCTTCATCCAGCTCAGCATTTCGCATGATGTACTCTGCATATATGTTAAATAAACAGGGTGACAATATACAGCCTTGATGTACTCCTTTCCCTGATTTGGAACCAATCTATTGTTTCATGTCTGGTTCTAACTATTGCTTCTTGACCTGCATATAGATTTCTCAGGAGGCAGGTAAGGTGGTCTGGTATTTCCATCTCTTTTTAGGACAAGAGTAATCTTAGATAAAGATTAAAAGCAGCTATGGCATCCATACATTTTAAAAAAATATATATTTGTTTATTTGACTATACCAGGTCTTAGCAGTGGCATGTGGGATACCGTTCCTCCACCAGAGACCAAACCCAGGCCCCTGCACTGGGAGCACAGGGTCTCAGCCACTGGACCACCAGGGAAGTCCCCATTGATGTCTCCTCAGTCCTCATAGCCTCTGGATGATATGGAGATGACGGGTCAGAAAAGCACTGTGGATTGAGATATTACATTTTATACTTCTTTGAAAACTTAGAATCATGAAATACTAAAGCTGTGATGGGTCATAAAGAGCACTGAATTTTAAGGCACACACTTTAGTTTCTTCATGTGCTTTGGGATAACAGTGCTAAAGATTATTTTTCTTTACATTTCAGTGAATTCTCTTTGTTGCTTTTTTTTTTTTTTTGCCCTTTGTCTTTTCAGGGAGTTCAGATTCCGGGACTTGGAACTTTCACTTTCATGAGACAAAAGCTTGAGGTGGGAAACAAGAAGTTTTTCCTAATTCAGAGGCCCGTGTTTGTCATGGCAGAGAAGTTAGTACAGATCCATGGACTGAAACAAAACAGAATATATACTCCTGGTAAATAGATTTTATTTTAAAGACTCTCCCAGAATGTGACTAGCCTGGGGATGAAAATGAAAGGGCAATGCTTGGCCATTGTTGCTTTACTGGTTTCTGCTTTGAGAAGCTCTCTCTTCATGTAGTACCTTTGTCAGAGGGAGGGCTGGGGTAGGGAATAATATACAATCTTCTTGCAGGTCATTTTCAACCTCAGTAGCTCAAGGCCGGATGTGACATCAAGGCAAATTTATATAAAAGCCACAGCACTGAGTCATAAGATTTTTATTCATATTTCAGATCTAAGAAATTAAAAGTGGTTGTAAAGAAGAGAAAGTTAATTAGGGTCACTGGTTGGAAGAATCACAGTTAATATCAACTGGGAAAAGATCAACAGTGTTTCTATTGTATATCATCTAAATCATTGAAATTTAAAAGTTGTTAGAAGGTTAATAATTCTGTAAAGACTTAATACCTTATACACCTCTCACATCCTAAAATCTTCCTTCTTTCCTTCGCTTCCTTATTCCCTCCCTCCCTCCTTGTTTTCCCTCCTTCCTTCTTCCCTTCCACGAATATTAACTGAGGGCCAAGGACATGGCATGCCTTGTCCCAGGTGCTAGAGACATGAGAGGCGACATGACACCTTCCCCAGGATACTTGCATTCCAGTTTCAGGATGTGGCTTTGTGCGATACCTGCTCTGATTACTTGGGGTGGGGCGGGGTTCCCTCCTAATTTTTGGTTGTGTTCCTTTTGACTTTCCTTATCATGCCCTCCTGCATCAGGCTTATATCTGGATTAAGAGAGCTCGTCTACCCCCAATACTGACAAGGTGAAAAGTCTGGAACTTGCCTTTATGTTAACATCTCTGAAAGTTAATTTGTAGAGTAGATTTCTACCGAAAAATGATATATTGGAAAAACAAATACCAACAAGCTATACTTAGAATTTTATGTCTGTATTCTATATGGTAAATTTGATGAATTTTTCAACCATTGAAAAATTTATTTATTTATTTTTGACTGCACTGGGTCTTCATTGCTTTGTGTGGGCTTTCTCTTTCAACAAAAGAAAATGAAAAGCTTGTCTGGAGCACTGTTTAGAAAACTAATTGTTCTTGTTCTGAGCTAAAACATTCTACTTTTAGGGGAAATTTAATTGAGCATTATCTATTAATAGAATACAACTAAAGGGTTCACAGGTACAGTTCTAAGTATTAAGTGAGAATCAAGTGATTATTTGTGAGTGTGTATGATATGTCTTTGTTATAATCTCTAATTCTTTCCTCTCACCCCAACTGTCTTTTCTCGTCTAGGTGATATCCCAATAGTTCCACTTAATTTTGTCATGATATCCTTGGAGGGTCCATTTAGCAGAGATATAGTGGAAGGATGTGTGAAGGAGACGCTGCTTTTTTTATCACGATCCATTTCCATCAAACAAAACGTGGAGTTTACATTCAAAGGAATCGGGGTCCTCGTGATCAAAGACAGTAAAGTCAAGATGAGATTCTATAAGGACTTCCTTTGTACAATGGATGGAAGCGGGGCTTTGGCGAAAGCCCTAGCAAATGTAAATTAATGTTTTCCTTCTCCTAACCCCTTTCTGAAGCTCTAAATGTGTGATCTTTAAGACTGACAAGGGCTTCCCTGGTGGCTCAGTGGTAAAGAATCTGCCTGCCAATGCAGGAGATGCAGGTTCAATCCCTGGGTCGGGAAGATCCCCTGCAGGAGGAGATGGCAACCCACTCCAGTATTCTTACCTGGAAAATCCCATGGACAGAGGGACCTGGTGGGCTACAGTCCAGGGGGTCGTAAAGAGTCAGACAGGACTTAGCGACTAAAGCAACAACAGCAACAAGGCTGACATATTTTAAATGACAGTTACCCCAAGTCAAAGAAGGGCTTGTTTATGGATGATTAACTCTTTGACAAAAGTGTTAGAAGGGTTAAGGAACCAAGTTTTGTGTCAGTGCCAACTGAAAAATTATAAACAGTAGTAGAAACTTGTAATTATGATCCTTTTATAAGATAGTACCTTATAGTTTAAAACGTTTTTTCTACATATATTATTTCACTTGAGTCACAAAACATTATAAAACCAGAATTATTATCCTGATTTTACCAGTGAGAAAAATGGGGTTCAAAGAGGATGTGTGGGAACCTGAAGTCTGGGAGTTCAGCAGTGGAACTGAAATTTAAGCCAAGACTTCCTAATTACTCTTTTTGTGCTGATTACACTATTTTATTTTAATGAACGTCTACAGAAAAATCTAATTCAAGTCATAGAAATGTATACTCAGCTTTTAATTTGCATCGCTTAGAAGAAATTTCATAGTTGACCCCTCACCGTTAACTGTTATAGCTGGCATGACCTTTGTGCTCAGTTGGACACTGCAGACTTTCAGGAGGCAGTGAAACAATCATTCAAAGGGCTAGCTGAAACTTTTTTTTAAACCTTTTATTTTGTATTGGGGTATAGCTGATTGGCAATGTTGTGATAGTTTCAGGTGAACAGCGAAGGTACTCAGCCATACATACACATGTATCCATTCTCCTCCAAACTCCCCTCCCATCCAGGCTGCCACATAGCATTGAGCAGAGTTCTAGGTGCTATGTATACAAGCACCTTGTTGAGAACTAACTGAATCTGAATGTACTAACTTGGTATGGATGAGTTGGATTATCATGAATGTGATATAATCTTGTGACCCATAAGAACAAAAGCCTGACTTTCTTTTTTAAATGAAAAAGCTATGAAAGGAAATGTTGTAAATACGGTTTAATTCTCCCTTCTAATTTCTCCTTTTGCGGTGCTCTGGGTTGGGGGTTTAGGAGATGGAGTCATGCATACTTAGGCCCTTGGTGTTTTGTCCACATCCTGGCTTCATGCAGGATGGCTCAGAGGGACGCCAACCCTGTGTGTGCAGAGTGGAGACGCACATACATGAATATCACCTTCTCGTTTTCATTAAAACACAGGCAGGATTTGCAAAATCAGAAACAAGGCCAAAGTACTGTTCCCTCTCTCACCCTCAAGGATTCTGCAGAACTTTGCAAGCTTCGATACATATTTAAAAGACAGGATAATGCTTTAATTGGCCTGCTGTACTCTAAGATGTACCTTTTAAGGAGAGTTTTCCAAAAGAACTGCTCTTGATGGATATCCTATAAAAAAAGCTCTATAGGCCAAAGCACATAGGTATGTTAAAGGACCTGAGAAGTCTGGCTGGAAAGAAGTGGCTTTAACTGCCTGAAAGTATTTAATCATGGAACTTTGGGTCGAGTCATTATTCATTAATGCCTGTAAAACGCATTTCAGGAACTTCTGTAAAGTTGTGAGAGTGACTGATTTTCCCCTAAATGTTCCATAATGAAAACCTGAGTGCTGTTTTGTAGAAGAGTTCTCTTAGGAGGTTGTGTGCTAGTTTCAGTGATGCTGCTTTAGCTCAAAATATTTTTAAAAGTTCGATCTTTAGAATCTCCTTCAAAGCCTTTTGTAAACCAGATCATTAAGCCAAAAAGAATAATTTTACATGTTATTCTATACTAGTATAATTTAATAATGTGATTATTATACACAATATAAAATTATTAAATATTTTATAAATTATATTATAAACATAATTTATAGGTTACAATAAATATATATTATATATAATAATTGTAATGGTCACTATTTGTGGAGTGCTTTTATGTTTTAGCCACTTATATATAGTACCCCCTAAAAGTCCTGTGAATTTGATCCCACATATCTAGGGTCTAAAGCTTTACAGCTGTTGTTGTTCATTCCCTCAGTTGTGTCTGACTCTTTGTGACCCCATGGACTGCAGCACGCCAGGCTTCCCTGTCCTTCACTATCTTCCGGAGCTTGCTCAAACTCATGTCCCTTGAGTCGGTGATGCCACCCAACCATCTCATCCTCTGTCACTCCTTTCTCCTTTTGCCCTCAGTCTTTCCCAGCATCAGAGCTTTTCCAGTGAGTCAGCTCTTTGCATCAGCTGGCCAAAGTATTGGAGGTTCAGCATCAGTCCTTCCAAAGAATATTCAGGGTTGGTTTCCTTTAGGATTGACTGGTTTGATCTTCTTGCTGTTAGCAGTGTGGGGATTTAAACACGAGGATGGCTGACTCCAAAGTCCTTCTCTCAACTACCCAGTTTTAGAGTTATTTGGGTCAAGAGTGGAACTAGCCAGCTTGCTCATATTCCTGAGAGTTTCAAGAAGTTGGCTGTCCTCTTAAAGATGAGGATGCTGTCAACCCTGAGGGCAGTTTCCAAGGAGGAAATGGTTTGAGAAAAAAGGCAGCATCAATGAAATTGGAATGGGAACAAGCAAGGTGACTTCTTTGATAAATGAGATCATTCTTCATTGGATGTTAAGCTCTAGACTTTAAGCCCTAAGCAGAAAATAACAATGGAGAGTATCATGGTCTCCTGAGGCCTTCAAGCGGCCTGTGGCTCTGATTGCCTGTGTCCTGGACCACAGCCCAGTATCACCTGTCTTTCTCTCTGTCCCCAGAGGCCTAACACGGTGGATTCGGTGTTGTCCAGCAGAGAGAACTTGGGGAAGCGACCCAACAGCGTGCTTGCGTTTCCAAGGTCAGTGCTTTCCTCCATAGGTTCCTCCGGGCGTGGCCATCCTTGCCGACCTGTTGATGGAATTGGACAGTGTTTCACACCTGAGTTTTCTAGCTCATGCTCCATCTAGTGCAGCTCTCTCTTGCTCACTCTCTCTCTCAGTGTTCCAGCAAATGAGTTTATTGTGTGCACTTTCTGTAGTTAAGTTAAAAAACAGCAGACACTTAGAATACTCTTTTTTTAAAAAAAAACTACTCTTGGTTACCTGGGAATTCTCTTACTGTCTCCCACCAACCTTAGTCCTTGCTTGTATCAGTAAAATCTTTCTCATCCACTAGGCTTTCTTCTACCCTTCAACCCTTCCTCTGACCTAGTCCCTTCCCCATCATGCACTCCAGGCTAACAGCTGCTGAAGATTTGATTTTTACCATGGAAGGGGCTAGAAAGACAAGGTATAGCTTCACCCCAACAGCATAGTGAGCATCTCCAATGGCTGCAGATGCTGCTGATTATAATAATAATGATAACAATGATAATAATACAATAATAATAGCAATCATCTATGGAGCACTTAGGAGAAGGCAATGGCACCCCACTCCAGTACTCTTGCCTGGAAAATCCCATGGATAGAGGAGCCTGGTAGGCTGCAGTCCATGGGGTCGCTAAGAGTCGGGCACAACTGAGTGACTTCACTTTCACTTTTCACTTTCATGCATTGGAGAAGGAAATGGCAAGCCACTCCAGTATTCTTGCCTGGAGAATCCCAGGGACAGAGGAGCCTGGTGGGCTGCCATCTATGGGGTCGCACAGAGATGGACATGACTGAAGTGACTTAGCAGCAGCAGCAGCAGCAGCATGGAGCACTTAGGAGATCCAACCAGTCCATCCTAAAGGAGATCAGTCCTGGGTGCTCATTGGAAGGACTGATGCTGAAGCTGAAACTCCAGTACTTTGGCCACCTCATGCGAAGAGTTGACTCATTGGAAGAGACCCTGATGCTGGGAGGGATTGGGGGCAGGAGGAGAAGGGGACGACAGAGGATGAGATGGCTAGATGGCATCACCGACTCGATGGACATGAGTTTGAGTAAACTCCGGGAGTTGGTGATGGACAGGGAGGCCTGGCGTGCTGCAATTCATGGGGTCGCAAAGAGTCGGACACGACTGAGCGACTGAACTGAACTGAACTGATGGAGCACTACTAGTTGCCAGATATTGTTAAGCACTTTCTTAATAGTCTTGCATTTAATCTTTACTACAACCACTTGAGATATGTATTATAATTTTATAAAGGAGCAAAATTAATTTTAATTTTAATTAAAAATTTTATTGAAGTATAGTTCATTTGCAATGTTGTGTTAGTTTTAGGCATTCAGCATATAGTTTTCTTTTTTTTTTTTAAACAAGTGAGGATCACTTCAGTTAGTTCAGTTGCTCAGTCATGTCCAACTCTTTGCGACCCTATGGACTGTAGCACGCCAGGCCTCCCTGTCCATCACCAACTCCCAGAGTTTACTCAAACTCATGTCCATTGAGCCAGTGATGCCATCCAACCATCTCATCCTCTGTCATCCCCTTCTCCTCCTGCCTTCAATCTTTCCCAGCATCAGGGTCTTTTCAAATGAGTCATTTCTTTGCATCAGGTGGACAAAGTATTGGAGTTTCACTTCAGCATCAGTCCTTCCAATCAATATTCAGGACTCATTTCCTTTAGGATGGACTGGTTGGATCTCTGCTGTCCAAGGGACTCTCAAGAGTCTTCTCCAACACCATAGTTCAAAAGCATCAATTCTTCATCTCTCAGCTTTCTTTATAGTCCAACTCTCACATCAATACATGACTACTGGAAAAACCATAGATTTGACTAGGTGGACATTTGTTGGCAAAGTAATGTCTCTGCTTTTCAATATGCTGTCTAGGTTGGTCATAACTTTTCTTCCAAGGAGCAAGCGTCTTTTAATTTCATAGCTGCAGTCACATCTGCAGTTTCAGGATGCAGTATTAAAAGCACTGCAGTAAGAGTCAGGAGACTTGGGTTTTATTTCCAGTTTGGTTTTATTTCCATTATGAGCTCTTAATCATATTTTTAATCTTAATTGCTGTGCCACTAACTACTATGCATTTTGGGTAAAGGAAGTTTGGGAAATAGTAACCAGTGTCTCAGTATTTTCTCATTTTTCGGGGGGGAGGTCTGTGACATCCTCTTCCATTTGTTGGTTTGGAACCAGTCCTTCCTGTAAAAGCTATATGATACAGACCTCAGCATAATCAGCGTGAGTGGGAGAATAAACCTTAAAGACTAATTAGTCCAGCCTCTTCATCTTCCAGATGAAATGATTACACAGCAGGGGAGCCAAGTCAGAAATAAAATCGTGGCCCCAGACTGTCTCAGTACTGTTTCCACTGCAGCATGTTGCCTTACCCATTAAAAATAAATCCATGGATTCAAAATAATTTTTTTGATTGTATTTTGGGAGGCAAATTTGGCTGTCCCCTTGGACATAGTTTGGCTTAAGCACTCCAGGAGGGAAATAATTGCAGTTAGTTAAGGGACAGATGGACGGTTCTGTCCATTGGAGAGCCTGGCAATGGACCGGAGGACTTGAATCCTCAACACAACTGTAGGTGTTTCCTTTATGTGAAGCTTGATCTCTGAATTCACTGCAAGCACCATGCCTGTCCCACCCTTCCTTCCCACCGCTAACCCAGCACCCCATTCCTGGGACTGGAGAAAAGCTGCGCTTACTCACATCAACTGAACAAACCCCTTCCCCCTCGCCTTTGTAGGCCCCCCACTTTTGCCTGGGGAGAGGATGGAGCAGTGAGGAGGAGAAAGAGGGAGGAGAGGCGTGCTCACTTCTGGGCATACCCTGCCTACCAGGCCCTGAATCCATGCCTCCAAGTTATCCGGTGGCCACCATCCACTATTTCAGGACCGTGGCATCTGCTTACAGAGCTAGAAAGACAAATTCAAACTGAAGTAAAACCCAGAAACTTTAATCCAGGCCTTCAGAGCAGTTTAAATAAGAGCTTCTTTGGGGTCCTCAGTATAGTGGGGGAGTGTCTTGGTTGGCTCCCAGGCTTAACCCCAAAAAGAATGAGTCTGTGATTCATACTCAGAGAATAAAAGCACTTCCCCCCTCTTGAGACACGTAAGCTTATTTCATTCAGAATCCGTCAGCTCACTTGGCTGCTTCTCAGAATTGAGAGATTTACACATTCGCCTACGGCACGTCTTGGCTCATTCCCAGGATTGAGCTCAAGGAGATGGAGAACAAACCACCTATGGAGACCATTGCAGAAGAAGATGGACAGAATGGACAAAGGAAGGACAAATTAAAAGACCAGTCAGACAAAGAAGAAGGTGTCCCAGGTAGGTCATTGATTTCTGGGTATAATCTGTGACTCTACTACTTGTGAGCCACGCCATGTTGCTTAGCAACTCTGATGGCCAAAATAAAGTTCATTTCATGAATAATCACTGTATTCTTCTCTCTAACAAACATCTTCTATTCCTGGAATCCTGTATCTCACCCTAACCACTCTATGACACTCAGACTTAAAGACTGTGATCTCTTTGCTGACTCCCCACTACTCAAAACTCAGCTGCCTGCAAGATCCAGGCAGGTAACATAAATACATGAACTGGGCTGGATGTTACATGGTAGGGAGACAGACATGTTAGCATCAATATTTTTTATGAAAAATGAAGAGTGGTAGTTTTACATCTTTGACACCTGGATTTATAGGAGAGAGCAGATTCTCATTATCTGTCTCATCATATAATCTGTTGTAATATATTGTTTTGGTTGAGGCATGTGAGGAAAATCCTAGGACTTCAAAGACTTTTTGAAAGACTCCTAGGGATTCCCAGGGGTTGCCAGACTATATACTTGGAGACTTATACCTCTAGCAGATTATTGATTTGTGGAAATGTAAGCCAAGTGGTAGCAAATGGCCTAAATTTTCAAGAGAAGCAGAGATCCTGTCTTGTGAAATCTATTAATTGTTTTTATTTATTTTAATTGGAGGATAATTATTTTACAATATTGTGATGGTTTTGCCATACATCAGCATGAGTAGGCCACAGGTATACATGTGTCCTCCCATCCCGAACCCCACCTCCCACCTCCCTCCCCACCCCACCCCTCTGGGTTGTCACCGACGGCTTTGAGTGCCCTGCTTCATGCATCGAACTTGCACTGGCCATCTCTTTCACATGTGGTAATGTATTTGTCTCAGTGCTATTCTCTCAAATCATCCCACCCTCGCCTTCTCCCACTGAGTCCAGTGTTCACTACTAATTGACATTCAGAAAAAAAAAAATACTAACTAGGCCAAACAGAACATTTATCAATGGGTAAATGTTGGCTTGTGAATGTTGGTTTTGTGACATGTGGCCTACAGGATTACACATCAGCTTTTAGCCTGATACACGCTTTCACTCTTTAGCTTCACTTGTCAGTTTCCTATGGACTCTTTCTAGAGTTAAATTGTCTGTTCATATTCTCCTCACATGCCTTGCTCTTCCTCGACTTCAAGCTTTTGTTCACTCTTCTCCTGCCTGGAATTCCCTTCCTTTTCTTACAGTCTATCCCAATCCTACTCTCCTCTTATCAGCCTTTTTCTTTTTCTTTTTGAATTAGTTCTCACTGGAGTACAGTTGCCTTACAGTGTGGTGTTAGTTCCTGCCCAAGAGCACAGTGCCTGAGCTGTATCTGTGCATATGTCCCCTCTGGCTTGGACTTCTTTCCGTTCAGGTCTCTGCGGTGATTGCATTACGTAGAGTTCCCAGTTCTATTCAGTCTGTCCTCATTAGGGATCTATTTTATACATAGCATCAGTATTAGGTAGTACATAGTACAGTATTATAGTGTAGTAGTATTAGGATCTGTCAACCCCAGTCTTCCGGCTCCTTCCACCCCTCACCCTTTCCCCCTTGGTGTCTGGATGTTTGTTCTCTATGTCCGTGTCTCTATTTCTCTTAGCATCCCTTTCACATCTCACTTCCTCCATGGAAACTTCTCTCATCAGTGGGTTCTGAGCTGGCTCCCTTCATCTCCTCTGTCAGACTGTTAAAGATGGCACCATTTATCTGAGATTCAGATATTCTGCATCCTTGTCCTGAGTTGCTACTTATATATAATGTGTGTAAAACACTTCGTATTTTTGGCAGGTGGAAAGACCTCCACAAGTGTGAGCTCTCGTGTTTTCTGTTAGTATCTTATTTTTCCTCTCCAACTCTATTGAAAGATCTTCAAGGGCAGAGGCTTGCCTCTTGTATTTTTTAAAGTGTCCAACCAGAGCCTTTACATGTAATAAGTATACAGCAAAATAGATATTTTAACCACACTAGGGCAAGGGGCAATCATTTAAAATGAGAAAGTGTATTTTATGTGAAAAATTTCCCAAGTAAAATTATGAGTTTTTAAAATCCGTGTACAAACCACTGATTTAGAGTTGAAAGGAAACTCGCTTTCATTCATTCTACAGAGGTTTTATCACCCAAGACAGCTCAAGATAGAACAGCTGTCTCTGCTGCCAAAGGGACAAATGTCAGTTTGCCAAATAAACTGGAGCAGAATGGGACTGGTGGGAAGAATATGAACCTTGAAAGGTAACGCACTGGGTATTTTTTTCTGTTGCACTTTACTAAATATATTTTCACACCCTATCTTGATGTAGGGAATTTTAAATAAGCATTCACTTTTTCATTCATTCCTTCATCCACTATTCCTGATGCTACATTCTAGCATGTAGCATACACCTGCATGCCAGGTGTATGAAGGTGATGAAGTGATGAAGGTGGTAACGATGACAAGCACTCACAACTTGTGGGAAAACCAGAGTAATAACTTACAGTTCAGTAGGATAAATGCTACCACGGAGGTGGAAACAAAACAGCACAGAGGAGAAAACATCTAACTTCCCTCATGAATTTGGGAAAACCTCTCTTGTTTTCTGTGTGTGGATATTATAATATGACACAGGTTCATGTTTAGATCAAATTGGAAAGCATTTTTGCCAAGCTTGGCTTTGTTGTTGTTTAGTCACTAAGTTTGTGCGACTCTTTGCAACCCCATGGGCTGCAGCACACCAGGCTTCCCTGTCCTTCACCAACTCCCAGAGCTTGCTCAAACTCATGTCCACTGAGTCAGTGATGCCATCCAACCATCTCATCCTTTGTCGTTCCCTTCTCCTCCTACCTTCAGTTTTCCCCAGCATCAGGGTCTTTTCTAATGAGTCAATTCTTTGCATCAGATGGCCAAAGTGTTGGAGCTTCAGCTTCAGCATCAGTCCTTCCAGTGAATATTCAGGGTTGATTTCCTTTGGGGTTCTAATTACTAATTATTAGTGATTCCTAGTAAAGTTTTCTATAGAAGTTGACCAAACAACCAATGTTTTTTTCTTGTTTGTTTGTTTTTGTTTTGTGTGCTGATTACTAAAGTAATATGCATTTGTCAAAGAAATTTTGGAAGAAATGAGAAAAGCAAGAGATATAAAAACAATCACCCATAACCCCACCAAACAGAAGAAGTTTTCTGTAACATTATGGGTGTATATCCTTCATTTTAATACATATATATTATAACATGGACATGTATTTATACTTGAAACATGTACATATATTTTAAAGAAAACAGATGATATCATACGAACCTTTGCTATACTTAACAATTTAAGTGGTGAAAATTTCCCTATGGCTTTAAATTTTCTAAAACATGAACAAATGATTGCTCATCTCATTATTAAACCTTCTGTTTAACAAATCTCCTGTATATGTAGATGATTTTTAGTTTTTTATAAATGTTGAAACAAATATAATCACATAATTCTTTGCATACACCTGCATATTCTATAGGAAAGAAGCTTTAAAGTGAAATTTCAGAGATAAGTGATGAGTCCATTTTTCATGTTTTTGGTATGCATTACCAATCATCTTCAGGGCTTCCAAAGTGGTGCTAGTTTTAAAGGACCCACCAGCCAAAGCAGGAGACGTAAGAGATGTGGGTTGGATCCCTGGGTCAGGAAGATCCTCTGGAGGAGGGCATGGCAACCTGCTCCAGCATTCTTGCCTGGAGAATCCCATGGACAGAGGAGCCTGGTGGAGTATAGTTCATGGGGCCGCAAAGAGTCGGACACAGCTGAAGTGACTTAGCATGCATGCACTATGCACCAGTTACCCTCAGGTAGATGATACCAAAAATTATCTTCCCAGTATCAGAAATAAGAAGCACTGCTGTGTTCTCTGTAGCTTTGCTAATACTGGATGTGGCTCCCATTCAATGGCTGCATTCTCAGTGGCTCCCTCTTCATTCTTCAGTGGCTCCCATTCTCGCCCAGGGTGAAAGCTAAAGTCATTACCACGGCCTTCGATGTCTTGCCTGATCTCTGATCTCTCTCTCACTTCCTCCAGCCACACTGAACACAGACATGCTCCCACTTCAAGTCCTTACACTCATTTGCTCGACTAGATTCTTTTCCATCAGATATCTGATTATTATTATTCTTTTACTGCCTTCAGGTTGTTTAAATGCCACCTTTCTGGTGAGAACTTCCCTGGCCATTGTATTCATGATTTAATATTCCATTCCTCCAGCATTGCATGGTATTTATCACCATCAAACAGACTATATAATTCATTCATCTTGTTTATTAACCGTCTACTCCCATCAGCATGTTAATTATTCCATGAGGACAGAGCTTTTTTTGTATGTGTATTTTGTTCTTCATTGCCTCTCCCATGCTGAGAGCAGCACACCTAGTAATCACTCAGTAAATTTTTGAAGAATGAGTAAGTTTTATCCCAGTTTCACTGAATTGGTAACGGAGACTTTGTACAATTATCCAGTTTGTCTAATGCCAGTCAACTTCTAATAAAGAAAGCTGGGTTTTGAACCCGAATTTATCTGATGTAAACGGTTAGGTTTTTAATCTCTATACATGTAGATACTCTAAAGAAAACTGCTGAGATATTTTTTATTTTCTTATATTTATGTGTGCATTCATGCTTAGTCACTTGAGTCACGTCTGACTCTTTGCAACCCTATGGACTGTAGACCACCGGACTCCTCTGTCCATGGGATTCTCCAGGCAAGGTCACTGAAATGGGTTGCCATGCCCTACTCCAGGGGATCTTCCCATCCCAGGGATTGAAGCTGCATCTCTTATGTCTCCTGTATTGGTAGGCGAGTTCTTTACCACTAGTGCCACCTCGGAAGCCCTCTTATATTTATACTTGTTTCTAAAATTATCATTCATCATTGATTATAATTGATGTCAGGCTATATTAATGTTAATTAATGTTGCATTGTTTTTATAGTGTATTGCTTCCAGGTGGACTGAAAAATGATCATGAAATGAAGCCTAAAATTTCTCCAGGCACTTCTTGCAAGGACCATCATAGGGCAGGACAGGTACAGTGTCTTCAAAGAAACAGAGCCCAGACAGAGTCTCCTTCTGACTTCTGCTTCTCAAAGAGAATTCGAGGAATTGCTCTTTCTTTAATACATGGGTATGGCTCAAGTACACAGGACCTATAATGGGACTGTGATAAACCTATCTACTAGTCAAAATCTACTAGTTAACAGAAATAGGTCTGGGAAATCTCTAATTTTCAGTTGCTTTAAACACATCTGTTCAAGTAAGAGTTGAATAAATCCTCTGGAATATTTGCAGGGCCCTCTCTGAAAAATCCCATTTGCATAATATCATGAATACATCCTTTTATGAAGTCTACTTCTTGACACCCTTAGCCTTTGGAGAGCTTGGGAAGGAAATGCAAAGCAAAATAAGTAAAAGGTAAAAATCAATTTGCCCTAAAACTCGATGTTATAGGAAATGTGTTATATATGCTTGCAACGAGCGCAGCGAAATTTCCCACTGTACTATACTGAGGAGAGGAGGAGGAGAGAGATGGAAGATGAGCGACTCATCCAGGAGTATCTAGTGTTGAAAGACCAAGAGACTATCTTCAAAGAGCAGGTACTTCTGCATCTCCGTTAAGGAGTGTTTAACATGGGGCAGGGGAACATGATTATCAAATGCCATTTAAAAAGCTCCAACGTGTAGCTTGATGGTAGTGTATTTAATCATTTACCTACTGCTGAATTCGAACTTAGGTTATGTCCAAGTTTTCACTAATAGTAAACAACCCTGGGATGAATATCCATGTAGTTGGTGTTTGCACCTGCTACTGATTTTTTCCCTCCCCCTAAGGACTGAGTTTTAAAGGTGGAATTCCTGGATGTATATGGCTTTATTTTTGATTTATCATAAAATATAACCTCAGGCAAGTCTTTTCCCTTCAGATCCATGGCCTATCTTGAGTTAAGATGGAATGGCACCTTCACCTGTGCTCTATCCTGATTTCTCAACTTTTCAATAACTGGCCCTACTGCCTTCTTGTGATATCATAGGGAACCATTCCTGAAATCTTCCTTCCTCCTTACAAGCTCTGTAGAAGTGGTGCCTAGAGTCCAAGAATGGGAAACAAAAGCCCACTTTAAAAAAAAAAATTGTAAACACATCAGAAAGTACCATTACCTCCCAAAGGCAGGTTTCTACCTTAGTTGGGTTATTTTAATGTAGTAGAATTAAATTTTTAAAGATTCTATTTCAACATGTAATGATTTTTTTTTTCAAAGATGAGAAGTATGGCTAGTAGAGAACAGAATCAAAAGAATGCCGCCTATAATCTTGGAGTTGCTGAAGCTATAAGAATCCACAAGAATGAGAAACCTGAATTTTATGTAAGAATCTTTTCAAAGCTTCTGTTGTTGACACCTGCCCTAGTTGTGAGCATTTGGGTCTACTCACATTGCATGTTGTGCCATTTTTAAAAGGTGGTAAGGCTGAGCGAGGTTGAAGTGTCCTTCTAAGGCAGGAGTGGTCCAGAGTCTGTCTCCACACGTTCACGTTCACAATACAGCTCCTGTTGTTGGTCACTATGGTGCTTGTCAAGGATGGTAGTTCTCAGCTGGGACCTGGGAGAGGTGGGGTTAGGAGACAGTGTATTAAATTCCTGCCCCAGGATCAGATGATCTAAATAGAGAACAAATATCTCCTGGGAGCCTGCTGGAAATACAGAATCTAGGGTGCCACCTCACACCTCACAGAATGAGAATCTACATTTCAATAAGATATTTAGGTGATTTGTAGCTTCCTTAAGTTTGAGAGGGGCTTTGCAGGTGGCTCAGTGGTAAAGAGTCTGCCTGCCCAATGTAAGAGTTGCAGGTTCAACCTGTGGGTTTGGAAGATCCCCTGGAGGAGGGCATGGCAACCCACTCCAGTATTCTTGCTTGGAGAATTCTATGGACAGAGGAGCCTGATGGGCTACAGTCCATGGGTTCGCAAAAGAGTTGGACATGACTGAAAGATTAAACAATAAGTTTGAGAAGTCCAGCTTCAGATGGAGGTGAGCCACCTGCCTTGCCATTAATTGTTTTCAATCATGATGTGCCTACCTTTATTTCTGCTTGTTCTTGCTTCTTTTTACCTCACTATCTAGGTAATGTGACACTCTGGATATACACTTAATAAAATAGATTTTATTTAACATCAAACATTTCATTGAATTATTTTGTGCTGGCCACTGTACTAGTAGCTAAGAATACAAAGATGAAGAATAAGACAAAGTCCCTCTCTAAAGACGTTTCAGGATAATGGGGGAAACAGATTTAAAGAGACAAGAGTGTGATAAACTAAATGCTATGATAAATCTTTGAACAGGGCAGAGAGGGGAGTCCCTTAACCCAGACCAGAGATCTGAGAAGATTTCCTGGCATACAGGAGTTAGGTCAAGGAGTGAATGGAGGCAAAACCTTCTGGTCAGGGGCAGCAGGGAGTGAGGAAGAGAGAGCACCATGCTTTTGAGCTGTAGGCCTGATCTCTCTCTCCTCTTAGGTAGATTTAAGGTTCAGATTATATGTTTATCACTGCCCAATTTGAATCTCCTCTTTGTTATAACTGTAGATACTTAAAGTGAAAAAGATTGAAACAGAAGTTTCGATTCCCCTTCTCAACCTGTTCTTCTCCCAGCCTGCCCATTTTAGCAAGTGGCATCACCAGCCAGACAGTTGCACGAACCCTTACCTAAAGTGATCCCAGATCCCTTCTCCTCCGTCCCCCCTCATCCAACCATCTTCAAGTCCACTTGCCTTCACCTCCAAAATGTATCCAGCCTCTCTTCACCTTCAACGGTACCCGACCCTAGCCCAAGCTGCATTGCTAGAAGGTCCAACTTTTGTGATGCTTTCCTAGTTAGGCTCGCTGCCTGCCTTCCTACAATCTAGTCTCCACATAGAAGCCAAAGTGATCTTTTAAAACTGGTCACCAGAACAGATCATTCTCCAAATAGAGCCTCTAATGGCCTTCCACTGAATTAAAATAAGTCTAAACACCTGACCTTGACCTCTCACATCCCCCTGGTTTGGCCCACCTCTCTCTTTGAGCCCAGCTGCCGTGTTCTCCCCCTGCTCACTATGCCTCAGCCACGTAGACCTTCTTTCTGCTTGTTTTCATCTACTGTCTTTGCACTTGCAGTTCCTTCTGTATGGGTCCCTGATGTTTGCAGTGGAGGTGACCCAGTCCCACCTTAATAAAAGCCTTCCCTAATAACGTTAACCCCGTTCCCATCCAGTTACTTGCTGTGATAAAGAAGACCTCATAGCATCTTGTTGCTGTTCAGTCACTAAGTCATGTCCAACTCTTTTACAGCCCCAAGGACTGTAAGCCCACCCGGCTCCTCCGTCCATGGGATTCCCCAGGCAAGAATACTGGAGTGGAATGCCATTTCCTTCTCCAGGAGAATCTTCCTGACCCAGGGATGGAACCCGTGTCTTATGCATTGGCAGGTGGATTCTTTCCCATTGAGCCACGAGGAAGCCTTCATAGCACACATTAATATCTTAAATTATCTGTGCACTGTTGCTTGTTGACTGGCTGTCTCCGGCACCAGCATGTGGGATCAGTGAGAGTGAGGCTCTCTGTTGGTCTCTGTTCTTGGTCATGGCTGGGTTCCCAGTGTTGAGAGCAGCCAGGCCCAAGTAGGTGCTATATTCTTCTTCTTCCACCCCCTTGCATTCCTGCTGATGCTTCTGCACTCACTCAGAATTCCTTCGTCTTTCAGCACGAATGTGTAAGTACTAGTGGAGGATCTACTCCTTGAAGTCCTTTTTCATCTCCCTCTCAGTTATGGGGATGTGGTCAGTACTATTCAGATGCATCCTTAAGCGTAGTAGTATTAATTTGTGGGTCACTAGCTATTTGCCACGTTGAATACTGGGCAAATATGATAACTTGATGTTTTCTGGTTGACTTTAGCCTTCCGAATGATTACCTTTGTTCTTTGATGCTTTTTGGAGAAGGAAATGGCAGCCCACTCCAGTACTCTTGACTGGAAATTCCCATGGACGGAGGAGCCTGGTAGGCTACAGTCCATGCGACTTCACTTTCACTTTCTTTGATGCTTTTTATGATTCTAGAACAAAGGAGTTGCTTCTCTTTCATTCTAGAAATCCTTCCTGTTTGATAAACGGCCACTCAGTCCTGAGATTAATGCTTTTAAGCAAGAGGAGTATTCCCAAAGTCTCCTGAGACAAATGGATCACAGACGGGAAAAGGACATAAAGCAAAGGCAAAACAGAGAGCTGATGGACCGCCTGGAACAAGTGCAGCTCACAGAGGAGTGAGTCTCTATAAAGACGGGTTTGGAACGTTCATGGCACACGTCTTCCCCTGTAGGACCGAATCATTGCTGGTGGTCCCATTAGGAGAGCTGTGCACATTAACCCAGCCAGCAGCCGGGACCACAGCATAACCCTTCACTAGAAATGTGAAAAAGCCAGCATTATGATAACTATCATTATAGTAACGATGGCTGCTTATAATCATTTTGTATTTTTAAGTGAGATATTATTATTTTAAAATTTTATTAATTTGGCTGCATCAGGTCTTTGTTGTGGTTTGTGGGCTTCTCTCTAGCTGTGGTGTGCAGGCTCTAGGGCCTGTAGACTCAGTAGCTGCAGCCTTAGCTGCCCCAGGGCATTTGAGAATCTTACTTCCCTGATCAGGGATCCAACCTGCATCCCCTGCATTGGAAGGCAGGTTCTTAATCACTAGA
This sequence comes from Odocoileus virginianus, assembly GCF_023699985.2. Lineage (NCBI taxonomy): Eukaryota > Metazoa > Chordata > Mammalia > Artiodactyla > Cervidae > Odocoileus > Odocoileus virginianus. The sequence goes on along the minus strand of NC_069701.1, from coordinate 7,711,697 downwards.
CCACCAGGGAAGTCCCCATTTTGAACTGTTTTGTGGTTACTAATTCTTGTAGGTGGCGGAGAGGACTTGTCTTGAGCAGGCTTTGTTCCGTTATTCCCAGATGACCTCAAGGCGAAGCTGGATTTTATAATAACTAAGAAGGGGGGGGGGGTCCTGTGGAACCCAATGGCAGAAATGTATGGGACACCCAGCAGGGCTGAAACCAAGGGTCTAAAATCCTCATGAAAAATGCTTCCATCTGCTAATATCCACAGCTCCTGAGTTGACAGTGTCTGTATTCCAGTTGACACTTGGATGAATTTCAATCTCAATTCCAAATTTTTAGGAAAGAATCTGATAGGTCCTGCATGGGCTATCAGAGACCTAGGTTAGGGCCAGGGCCACAGAGTTCAAACATGCTAGAGGGGATACACTTCTGCTACTGGAGAGAAATTAAGGAGGCTGCTGGGGTGAGAGAGACCTCCAAAACAAATAAGCAGCTAGATTCTGTGGCCAAAAAGCTGTTTTCCATAAAATGCATATGTTTTGTTATATTCACTTTACAGATCATGTGGAGGGGGCATAAAACAGGCACGTGTTACAATAGGAAGATCACTCTGAAAAAGGAATCCTGTGATTTTATTGTGTTACAGACATTTTCTGCTTTCCTATCTAGGTTTTTTAAGCAGGGACGGAGAAGGGGTGCTTGACTTATTGGCAGTGCATTTGGAAAATATGGTTGGTCAGTTGCTTGTTCCCGACCTGTCTGTCCTTGTCTGCGGGCTTTCCCAGTGGCTCCGTGATAAGGAATCTGCCTGCAATGCAGGAGACCTGGGTTTGATCCCTGGGTTGGAAAGATCCCCTGGAGGAGGAAATGGCAACTCACTCCAGTGTTCTTGCCTGGAGAATCCCATGGTCAGAGGAACCGTGCGGGCTACAGTCCATGGGGTCGCAAAGAGTGGGACACAGATGAATGACTTAGCAACAGCAGCAGCTGTCCTAGTTTACTAGCCTATGGATTTGGATCACTCTTTTCTTTCTTAAAGTAAAAGTTCCTGGAAGGAAAAATATATCACTTTTTGTTTACCAGGTTCTTATTCCTATTAATATTTATTAAACACGTGTTGCTGATGTTAATCTGTGTTACAAAAGACTCTGTAACAAACTGTGCCCTCATCTTCCCTTATTTGTAACTGCCAGACTTGCTGCGCAAAGAGCCAAATATATAAAAGATAAGATGGAAGAAACACAGTGTTACAAGAGAGCTCTGGATGCCCAGGTAAGGGGACAATTATTAATTTAAAATTGTGCAGTGTTTCTGGCTGCTTTTAGTCCCCACAGATGGAGTAGTTGAAATCTGTAGAAATGAACCGCCAGGCTGGAAACATGACATATTTGGGGAAAAATTCTTAAACTGATTAATTAGCTGTAATACAGTTTTGTGCATTTATTGTACTGATGCTATAAATCCTGGACCTTGTGGGTATATCTGCCCCCAAATAAGTGTTCTCTCCCCTTTAATATTGCTGTAAAAAAAAGTGATGTCCATGTAGCACATTTAACTTTTTTAATGTTTCCCATATACACTGCAAACTACTGTAATTTACATGTGTTTCCTTGTTGTAAATAAGCTTCCCCTCCTATCCAGATTTGTGTGTGTGTGTGTGTGTTTTACCAATTAACTACTTTTGCAGTTTTATTCCTTTATTATTCTTCCTACTTTGTTTTGTGTAATAGGGAAAAAATAGAAAAGCTGGAATCCCCACCCTCCCCTAAAAAGGCGTGCAGTGTTTCAATAGCATTCTAAAAATATGTATGAATCCTGTAATGTTATGAATGCCCTTCTGTGTTATCCATTTGGTGTTTTTTGAGGCCCTTGTTCCTCCCGCCCAGGTGCTAGTTTTTGCTATGCCACGGCCTTGTGCCTGACGTCTAGTCCCTAGTATAACTATAATCTGCATTCTGTGTGTCCCTGCCTCAGATAAAGAATAGATGCCCTCAGCTGCCCGTGTTTGAGCCAGACTCTTCTAAGCCCATTTTTGGTAAGAATGAGGGTGAGATGATGGTGGAAAAGCGAAAGAGAGACCAGAATTACATGAAGCATCAGATGGAGGCCGCTGCTAACCACAAGAGGAGGGCCATCCTGCATCAGCTGGTGGACCAAAAGCGGGATTTGCTGATGCTTCAGAGGACACACACAGAGTGAGACCCCTGGCCCTTTCCTCCTCCTCCTCTCCTGCCCCCCAGAGAAGCCATCATGACAGTGAACACACTGAAGAGTTACCATGTGCAAAATATTGTTCTACGCTTATTATATGCTTTGCCTTGTTTCATCCCTACAATTCAACCTATGGACAGAAGCTTTTAAATTAATAACAGACCCATTTAAAAGGAATATTATGTATACATGTTTCTATAAGCGTATATACATATATATAAAGTGATGTAAGATAACCAATAATGAATTCCAAATGCATTATCTTTTTCATACTCTTCTCCATTATGGCTTATTGTAAGATGCTGACTATAGTTTTCTTCCTGCTTTTCTATTTTATATATAGTAGTTTGTACCTGTTAATCCCAAACTCCTAATTTATCCGTCTCCTACTCCATTTCCCTTTTGGTAACCATAAGTTTGGAGAAGTATCTGTTCGAGTCTCATACCCATTCTTATCACATTATTTATTTGCTCTATTTACTATTTTTTGTTGTTTGCTTTCTTACTGTAGAGTCTTAAAAACACTCTTTAATCTTCAAAGTTTTTTTTTTTTTAACTGAAGTACTTAGCATTCCATAGTTTTAAAAGCTTTCTGGTGATTCCATTGGGCAGCTAAGTTCACAGGTGACATCTAGGTCCTACAGGTTTGGTTAAGAAGGATGTCCATTTAGAACTATGTATTACTTGGTTGAGGTTTCCCAGGAGGCTCAGTGGTGCAGAATCCACCAGCCAATGCAGGAGACACAGGTTTGATCCCTGGGTCAGAAAGATCCCCTGGAGAAGGCAATGGGCTACCTACTCCAGTATTTTGGCCTGGGAAATCCCATGGACAGAGGAGCCTGGTGGGCTACAGTCCCATGGAGTCGCAAAGAATCGGGCACAACTTAGAGACTAAACAATAGCAACAAAGTCACAAACAAACTTTCTTGATCCTACTTCTCCCTCAAGTTAACTTTCCATAGTTTTCTTTCACTGTACCCGACAATGTCTGAAAAAAGTTGTCCACCCCAGCACTGTCCGTATGTGAGTCAAAAATGTGCTGTCCTGCTCAAGTGGACACAAAGATATGAAACTCAGATCCTTTCTCAACCTCCACTAAATCCCTTCTGCAGAGAACTGTGCATATAGTAAGCTGTGCTGATGTTTGCTGGTGCAGGGGTGCTGAAGGTGAGAACATTCTGGAAATCAGAGCTCTGAGCAAACATGAACTGTGGTCTTTACTTGGTCATCTCTTTGGTTAGAGCTCTGATCATAAACTTCCTTTTCTGTATGGGCCAGGTCCTTGTCTTCTGTTTCTATATCTTTTACTGATTATTCCAGTCTCTCTTACTTCTCTTTTCTCTTCCAACTGGCCCACCTTCAGTCCATCTCAAGATGTGAATTTAGGTCTTCCTGTGGCAAATAGAAGGTCACTTTCTCTCAGAGAGAAATAATTTAGTCTGTGTGATCCAAAGATGCCTGCTGATGTAATTTTACTTGCTTTACATTTTTTTCTTTAAACTTTCCTGTTTTTGTTTTTTTAAAAATATAACAATTCATACTCACTAAAATTATCAGTGAGTGCAGAGATTTTTTTTAAAAAGGCTAATAATCTCTCCTACCAAGTAGTCAGTGTTAAGATTAGCCTTCTACAATTTTTCCTATTTCTTTTACAAACATATTTAAAAAATATTATATATTTTTCCTTCCATTTTGCAAATGAAAATGAGGTGTGTGAGATCTTATATATTACTCTACAACCCAACCTTTCTTTAACCTAATAATGTGCCATTAATTTGTATTTAGGTCAGTACATATATATAAAATTCATTTTTCTTTAATAACAGCATACTATCTATAATATATAATATGGCTTATATAGTTTAATTTTTGCACCATTGATGAACATTCACTTTATTTCTAGGTATTTTGCTATTACACCAATTCCGCATTAAACACTCTTCTTATATATCTTTATACTGGTTTTGTTGTTTCTATTGGATAAATTCCTAAAAGTGGCATTGCTGTTAGTGGGAATGTAAATTGGTACAACCACTATGGCAAACAGTGGTGGTTTCTCAAAAAAAATTAGAGTCATTGTTCAGTTCAGTTTAGTGGCTCAGTCGTGTCCAACTCTTTGCCACCCCAGGGACTGAAGCACGCCAGGCCTCCCTGTCCATCACCAACCTCCGGAGTTTATTCAAACTCATGTCCATTGAGTCGGTGATGCCATCCAGCCATCTCATCCTCTGTCGTCCCCTTCTCCTCCTGCCCTCAACCTTTACCAGCATCAGGGTCTTTTCAAATGAGTCATCTCTTCATATCAGGTGGTCAAAGTATTGGAGTTTCAGCTTCAACATCAGTCCTTCCAATGAATATTCAGGACTTATTTCCTTTAGGATGAACTGGTTGGATCTCTGCTGTCCAAGGGACTCTCAAGAGTCTACTCCAACACCACAGTTCAAAAGCATCAATTCTTCAGTGCTCAGCTTTCTTTATAGTCCAGCTCTCAGATCCATACATGACTACTGGAAAAACCATAGCCTTAACTAGATGGACCTTTGTTGGCAAAGTAATGTCTCTGCTTTTTAATATGCTGTCTAGGTTGGTCATAACTTGTCTTCCAAGGAGTAAGTGTCTTTTAATTTCATGGCTGCAGTCACCATCGGCAGTGATTTTGGAGCCCCCCAAAATAAAGTCTGCCACTGTTTCCACTGTTTCTCCATCTATTTCCCATGAAGTGATGGGACCAGATGCTATGATCTTTGTTTTCTGAATATTTAGCTTTAAGCCAACTTTTTCACTCTCCTCTTTCACTTTCATTAAGAGGCTCTTTAGTTCTTCTTCACTTTATGCCATAAGGGTGGTGTCATCTGCATATCTGAGATTATTGATATTTCTCCCAGCAATCTTGATTCCAGCTTGTGCTTCATCCAGCCCAGTGTTTCTCATGATGTACTCTGCATATAAGTTAAATAAGCAGGGTGACAATATACAGCCTTGACCTAATCCTTTTCCTACTTGGAACCAGTCTGTTGTTCCATGTCCAGTTCTAACTGTTGCTTCTTGACCTGCATACAGGTTTCTCAAGAGGCAGGTCAGGTGGTCTGGTATTCCCATCTCTTTCAGAATTTTCCACAGTTTATTGTGATCCACACAGTCAAAGGCTTTTGTTGGCACAGTCAATAAAGCAGAAATAGATTTTTTCTGGAACTGTATGATTCCAGAATTCCACTTCTGTGTATATAACCAAAAGATTTGAAAGCATACACTTTCAGAGATATTTGCACACTTATGTTCATAGCAGCATTACTTATGATAGCCAAAAAATAGCAACCCAAATATCCAATCACAGATGAATGGATAAATAAGGTGTGGCATATACATACATGGAATATTATGCAACCTTAAAAAGAAAGTTCGACACATGCAACAATGTGGATGAACCTTGAGGACATTACGTTAAGTGAAATAAACCAGCCACACACACAAAAAAGGACACTGTATGACTCCATTTACATAAGGTAATTAGAGTAATAATTAGAGTAGTCTAATTCATGGAGACAAAGTAGAAGGATAGTTGACAGGGGCTGGGGGAGGGAAAAATAGGGAGTTGTTTAATGGGTTTAGAATTTCAATTTTGCAAGGTGAAAAAAGGTATTTTATATATGTTAGATATATTCCCACTGATTGCACAACAGTGGGAATACACTTAACACCATATATCTGTATGTTTAGAAATGGTTAAGAAAGTCAATTTTATGTGGTTTATTTTTTTACTGCAATTTAAAAAACTGAAAAGATAAAAAAGTTATGAAAAATGTATATAATAAGTACCATTCAGTCATTGACTTCCCATTGTGTGATAGGAACTGGCACTTCCTGTACATTATCCTACTTAATCTCCATAATGACCACACAATAGCTATTGAATCAACGCTTGTTAGAGGATAATGTGGCCATGCTATTTTAGAATAAGTGAACCAGCACAAAGCATGTGACAGGTTTTTATCAGCGGGTCCTGACACCTAGTGGTGGTTGGTACCTGTAACACAAAAGTCTTCAGAGCAGCAGGCTAAATCGATGGTCACATTCAGTGAAGTCCCTTCCAGAATTTAATGAGAACTGACTGTAAGAGTTTTAGCTTGGCAAGAAAGAGACACATTTATATAGAGGCCAGTTTAGGGTGACTCACAACAGCCGTGACTATGTGTTTGGAGATCAGTGGTAGAAACAACATTGGGAATGCTGGAACACTCTACTTAAAGGGAGATATTATACTGCACTCATTTCTTTGATGATGTGACCCTCATCAGACACTTTTTTTAAAGACCTACTTCACAATGTTGGATACGTTCTCCATTCACTTTCTTTTGCCTAGTCATTTGTTTCCCTCCTTTTTTAACCATTCATTTGTATGCCTGTCTACATTGTCTTGTAAAACTGGAAGAACTGGTGGGCCGACAACTGACAGCTGAGAGTCTAGACTGAAAGGAAAAAAACAAAGTATGGGAAACCATGTGAGATGAATCTTCAGATCAGCAAAATTAGCCTCAAAGGAAGTAGATGGATTTAAAAGCTGAATTTAATTGGAAAGAGGTTTTAATACTACTAGTTTAAACCCAGATTGATGATGAAAGGCCTTAGATCCATAAATTATTTGCAGGAGTTTCACCATGTTTTTACAGTGTTCATGTCTCTTATTAGTCTGTTTCAAAGGGTGGGGAACAAAACCAGGAAGTTTTCTGTTTAACTTAGAATAAAAGGAATGGGGCTCCATAGGCTGGTGCCTTTCCCAGTATTACGAATGGAATCAGACTGTTCTGTTCTCTCTAGGCACTTGGCAGACAGAAATGCTGAGCTTGAGCGAGTGAACAGAATCAACCAAAGCTTACACGATGATTGGGAAAGGAGTGCTGTCATGAAGAAGCAGCGAGACTTGGAGGAGAAGGCTTTTGAGAGGTAATACCTGATTGCACCTGAAGTTTTATTTGCAAAGCCAATCCCCTCTGCATCTTGTTTAGTTCCTGATAATCCTGGGATGACAGATAGGTTTTAAGTGTCAACTTCAGTTTACTAGCGTTGACTGCCTAGAGAGCTTAGTGAGGAGGAAAGAATTCTGGGTTCAGTGGGAAGTATTCCTGTGGCCTGGGATGGAGATTGCTATGTTGTATGCTATATGTTTGCCACCTTTGTCCTGATCTTTGCCTCTGTGTTAACAGGTTTGTTTTCTTTTTGTGGAGGCTAGGGAGGCCTGGGGAGAGGGGAGGAGGGGGGAAATTCTCTTTGGAAATATTTAGCTGGAAATAGGAATAGAGTGTTTCTGCCTGAACACATGTTAGGCTTATGGAATGGTCTCATAAGAACAGAGTCAAGGGGTTGTGGTACACTGGCAATCAGAAAAGTGAGATGCCCAGCCAAGAACACCCTCCTGAAATGTATTATATTCCTGCTCACTCTTCCCTGCTATCTATCTACAATCTAGAGTCAGGGAATCTAGATGTTTTTAAGAATTAACACTAACTTTGGAGAGGCAGCTAATACTTTTTGCCTTATTTTTTCTTATTTCTAAGGTGGGGAAATTAAACATTTGCCTGGCTTGGCTAATACAAGAATTTGGGGGATCAAATAAAGAGATAGAAAATCATTATACTTTAAAAATTGACAATGTTTTACACATGTAAGGTACGATTTCATAGAATGTTAAAAACTTGAAGGAACAAAGTCTATACAATCAAACATTACAAAAACCTGAAAATACTAAAGTAACATTCAATTGCTAATTATCAACAGTTTTATCATAAAAAATTGTTACAGTGGATCTTGATCTGTAACTAACCTTTTCCTTTTAGATTTTAAGGCATTCCTCACCTATCTTTTTAATGGGCAGAACCCATATTTTGTGACAATGAAAGTATGAGGGATGATGTGGAAAACAGATTTCAAAGAAGTGGGATTGTGTGGCCTAGAGAAGAGGAAGAGAAAGGGAAGTTGGATATTTTAAACCATTTTCTTAATGTTGTGAAAAAGCAGGTAAAAGGCAATGAGATTAGTGTCAGGGAGATTTTAGTTCGATTTTGGGAGAAGGCTTGGCTAATGTCGCGATAAAGGATAGCGACACAACATATACTTGAGTCAAGATGTCCTGACTTCTCCATGGACACAGCAAAATGGACCTTTCACCTGAAGACACAGGCCAAACTGTGGGCAGGGCCTCAAGTGGACAGCAGACAGGGAGGAGGAATTGGTTGTTGTTAAAAAGAAAACAAAGTAAAAGCAAACTTAAGGTTCATGTGTATGCAGTTGGCTTCCCTGATAGCTCAGTTGGTAAAAAACCTACCTGCAACCGGTTCGATTCCTGGATCGGGAAGATCCCCTGGAGAAGGGAACCACTGCAGTATTCTGGCCTGGAGAATTCCATGGACTGTATGATCCATGGGGTCGCAAAGAGTTGGACACTACTGAGAGACTTTCACTTTCACTTTGTATGCAGTTAGCTTGTGATACTCCTTCCTATCCCCAAAGGAAGCCAGGTAGGTCTCCCCTGCCCATTGACAAGGCCGTCTTTTTTTTTCCTTTGAGGATTATCATTGATTTTTTTTTTTTTTTTTTTTTTTTTTTACAGAATCCCACCGTACAGGAATTTTGATAGGGTAGAGGGGAACACCATGGGGACTGTCCTACATCATGGAGGAAAATGGCTTAAGTGGAAAAGCAGCCACTGCCATCCCTTCATCTCTGCTTCCAACTGCTTTTGTCCTCTTTCTCTGTCTCCACGTCCTCTCCTGCCCTCCACTCTCCAGAGGCTCCTGGCCCTCTGGGTCTTTTCACTGAAATCTAGTCTTCCCTGTCTTCACTGTTTGCTGATAACCAGCAACTCAATGACTTGATCTTCTCTCAAAAGCTGTTTCCTGGGAAGCTCGACAGGTTAAGGCCCCACACAGAGCCAACAGCAAACACCAAAGCTCTGGAGTTTCCCATTGGCGCTGACTGTGTGACTCCGGGGCCTGTGTCCTCTGAGGGTTTAGATTGGGTGAGGGGCGAGGACTTGGGGTCAGACAGGAAGGTACCACTCAGAGCCTGTTACTGACCCGGAAGGAGATGCGGGAGATGCCCTTCCTGGGGTGACCAGCAGGTGGCAGCGCTGGGGACCACGGATGGACCGGAAGCTCCTGGAGGGCAGGGTCCCTGCACTGCTCTTGCACGCAGTCCTGGGTGCCGCTTCCAGGCGAGGCACGCAGCAAGGACTCAGGGGGCGCTGGCTTACGACCGCTCTTCCTCCGTCTCTGCAGGGCCTCCGACAAGCTCTTCCTGCTGGACCAATGTGAGAAGTACCGGCGCTGCAAGCAGTGCCAGAGGCGCACCTCCAACAGGGGCGAGAGCAACCTGTGGCCCCTGAACAAGTACATGCACGGCTCCAGGCTGTTTGTCTAAAACCCAGGGTCTGGGCCTGCTGGGGAAAGTCCTTTTTTTTTTTTTTTTTTAAGGGTGATGGTGAAACTTCATATTTTTACTTTAGAGGGGAAAAAAAAAAAAAGAATTACTGTGCCACTCCGATGCTTTTCGGAGTAGATCAGATTCCTATAGACGGCTTCTCCCTGCCTGTCTCCCTCCCAACCCGCCTCAGGCCCCCAAGGAGCCTGGACTGGGAAATGGAACCCCGCTTCACTGTGGTTGAGAGGGGTGCTGACCCAACCCACCACCCCCTCTGTGACTTTGTCTAGGAACCTTTATTTTTCTTCACCTATAACGAAGAGTGTCATAATAAATACTTTCTATGAGTCTTGACTGCAGAACAATTCGTGATGGTGAATCATAGCCCGCCTCCCCCAGCCCTAGATTTTCCCAAGGCTGGAAATGTGTGAACCTCCCAAAGGTAGGCCAGGCTGTTTGCCTCAGGTGGTCATAGCAATGCTTCTGAAGTTTTCTAGTTGAGGACACACCTGGGACTTGTTGGGATCTCAGGGATATTTTTCCCTTGGTGAGCTTCTGGACAACCATTCCACCATTCTGCCCGTTTCTGTACCACTACTGACTGTAGGTTTATTGTTTGAATAAGTGAATACTGTGAGGGGAGCCTGGCTGGCTTGCCAGGGTCCACTTTCTTCTCTCATTGCATCCAATCTTTTTTTTTATTACTTTTTTTTATTGGAGTATAATTGCTTTACAGTGCTGTTAGTTTCTACTAACACAAAGTGTTATCAGACACACATATATGTATGTATATGTCCCCTTCTCTCTTGAGCCTCCCTCCCACACCCCCACCCCACCCCTCTAGGTCATCACAGAGCCCTGAGCTGAGCTCCCTGTGCTATAGAGCAGCTTCCTGCTAGCTGTCTATTTTACACATAGTAGTATATTTGTCAGTGCTACTCAATTCATCCCACCCTCTCTTACCCTCCCTGTATTCATCAATCTGTTCTCTATATCTGCATCTCTATTCCTGCCCTGCAAATAGGTTCATCAGTACCATTTTTCTAGATTCCGTGTATACCTGGCATCCATTCTTAAGCTGTACGTGCTATGGGTGAGGAAGAGCTTTGTGCTGAGGGACTGATTTTCAGTTAAGGTATATGTGCTCTTTTTAAGAAATTAAAATTTACTTGCTTTTAATTGGAGGGTAATTGCTTTACAATATTGTGTTGGTTTCTGCCAAATATCAACAAGAATCAGCCATAGGTATACATATGTCCCCTCCTCCTTGAACCTCCCTTTCACCTCCTATGGTTTGTGTGTTCTTAACCAAAACTTTTTTCATTTATCTTTACCCTTTGGCTTTCCTCTCCCTGCCCTGTCCTACCACTTCAGGTGAAACAATTAACAAAGCAGAGCAATGTCTGGATTTCTGATATGTTAAAGCGAGGCCGAAAGTCCCTTAGACACTCTGCTTCCTGCCTGCAGCGTTTTTCTTAGAAAGAAACGTGGGGAGGCACTAAGAACATTGTGCCTTCCTGGTGGCTCAGTGGTAAAGAATCCGCCTGCCAACGCAGGGGACGTGGGTTTGATCCCTGGGTCAGGAAGATCCCCTGGAGGAGGAAATGGCAGCCCACTCCACTGTTCTTGCCTGAGAAATCCCATGGACAGAAGAGCCTGGCGGGATACAGTCCATGGGGTCACAAAGAATCAGACATAAGTAAGTGACTAAACAACAACAATCTACAACATTGTTTGCCCTACTCCAAATACAAAACGGGAACGTTTTGAGCCTTGAATAATTAAGGGGAAAGTATTTATGTAATTATATTGATATTGGGCAAATTTTGTTGCTGATGTTATCTTTTTCTATCGAAACAAGTATGCTCTCTGGTGATTGGAACTGTCTGAAGCTCTCTCCTCCCACATCCTGTATTAACCTCTTATTCCATTTCCCCAGAAGACCCCTCCATGGGGGTTCCATTATCCTCAATATTTGAAACAATAGCCTGTCCCCAGGACTGCTTGACTTGCTTGAAAAACCCATCCCTGCCACACCCTTGAAGTACTTCTGTCTCTAATAAATAATAAATTCCTATAATAGTGTTGTATGAATATATATATATATATATATATATATATATATATAGCCTTGTTAAAGACAAAAAGACTTTAGGCGATTTTGATATGTTTAGGTGAAAAGATTTAAATTCATAGATATTTTTACTGTAGGAACTGAACTTATAATTTTTTTTTTAAGTATTTATTTATTTTGACTGCATTGGGTCTTAGTTGAAGTATACAGGATCTTCTAGTTGTGAACCATGGGATCTAGTTCCCTGGCCAGGGACTGAACCTGGACTCCCTGCATTGGGAATGTGTGTCTTAGCCACTGGACCACCAGGGAAATCCCTGAACTTATAATGTGTTACCCTGGGTAGCAGTACTGATTCTCAGTCTGTGTCAAGCACCAAGCTAGTGATCTGGAGATTAAGACCTCTTCAGTCCTTGCCTGCCTTGGGAGCACTCACAGTGTAGCGCAGAGATGTGACTTGGAAAATCTCCCTGTAACAAAGCAGACACCTAATAGTGCTGTGCATTGCTTGTTTTGGAAAAGCAAGGTAGAACCCTTGAGTCAGGTTAGCTTGACAGGGAAAGCTTTTGAGAGAGATGAGGCCTGAGCTGAGTTTTTAAGGAGAAATAGGAAATAGCTAGGTAAAGATTGACAAGGAGTCATGACAACAGATGTCAAGGCTCTATGCTCCTCTCTGTTGGGACCAAGATGGAGAAGTGGTTACGTGAGCTAGGTTATAAAAGCTAATTTTTAAAAATCACTCAGTCATTTTAAGAATCAAATTTTTTTGATGTTCATGAACTTTAAAAAAATTTTATTTGGATGATAGTTGCTTTACAAGGTTGTATTGGTTTCTGCCACATAACAACATGGATCAGCCATAAGTATATTATACATATATCCCCCCCCTCTCGGGCCTCCCTCCTCCATGTCACCGTCTAGGTCATCACAGAGCATTAGGCTGGGCTCCTTAATGTTATACAGCAGCTTCCCACTAGCTGTTTTACACAAGGTAGTGTATGTATTTCAATATTACTCTCTCAATTCTTCCTTCCCTCTCCTTCCCTTACTGTGTCCACAAGTCCATTCTCTGTGTCTGTGTCTCTAAGAATCAAATTTTATTATAGTCCTGAATTAAACAGCTGATTTCATACAACAAAAGAATGCAGTCTTTTTTTGGGGGGGCGGGGCAAGTTTTCCTAATTTGGTACCTTGTTCACTGATCTTAACTGCTAATACTGTTTTAGTTCAATCCTGCTATTAGGCCAGACTCAAACAGAATGTCTTTTCTATATCAATTTGAATTACTATCTTTAAGTTCTGTCATTTCTGGAACTATGATACTGCCAGACCAGCTTAATGTATCAGAGGAGTTCCAATTTCAGTGGTTTTTAATGTTTTGGACAGTGGAGAATCTTTTGAGTCTGATGGAAAATATGGACTTTTTCCTAAAAATATGCACATTTTCATATGCAACATGTTGCATGTGATTAGGGGTATCCTAGAACATCTGGACCACAGGTTAAGAACTCTTACTCTAAACAGCTTTCCTTCAGTGTTATTACAAGCTCAAACTGTCAAAAGTGAGCAAAGTGAAGGACTTTGGTTTTGAAAATGCCCTGTCAGTTCTAGGGAACTATGCCCATTTTTGCCTTCCTCTTTGACCCTATGTAAAAACAGTGCAATGAAATTGGAATGACTGTTAGAAAACACATACTCCAGCAGTTTTCAAAATGTTTTGAGTAAGATTCAGTAAAAGAAATACATTTCATATTGAGACACAGAACTTGTGCACACACATAATGAGACAAAAGTTTTACCGGGCTATACTTACCCCACCCATCTGCAGTGGATTCTGATGAGTTCTATTTTATTTCATTAAACATTTCTGATTAGATTGAACAGAGCTGATTTGACAGTCTGCTAGTGTAAATAGATAATTTTCAGTTTGATAAACATAGTTTTAATTGAATTCTTCCCTCTCATAGTACTTTGTAAGAAAGTGAAGTTGCTCAGTCATGTCCAACTCTTTGCGACCCCATGGACTGTAGCATACCAGGCTCCTCAGTCCATGGAATTTTCTAGGCAAGAGTACTGGAGTGGGTTGCCATTTCTTTCTCTAGGGGATCTTCCCAACCCAGGGATCGAACCTGGGTCTCCCGCATTGTAGGCAGATGCTTTACCGTTGGCTGGAATTCATTAGTGGTCGAGAGTGTATTATACTGGTATTCAACCAGGAGACTGAGGAATGTTTAGGTCCTGTCTGGTAACCAGATTGCCTTCTCCTGAGGAACTTTAAGAAACTCAGGTAACAGTTTTTTAAGAAATCTCCACACTGTTCTCCATAGCGGCTGTACTAGTTTGCATTCCCACCAACAATGTAAGAGGGTTCCCTTTTCTCCACAGCCTCTCCAGCATTTATTGCTTGTAGACTTTTGGATAGCAGCCACCCTGACTGGCGTGTAATATACTTCATTGTGGTTTTGATTTGCATTTCTCTGATAACGAGTGATGTTGAGCATCTTTTCATGTGTTTGTTAGCCATCTGTATGTCTTCTTTGTAGAAATGTCTGTTTAGTTCTTTGGCCCAGTTTTTGATTGGGTCATTTATTTTTCTGGAATTGAGCTGCAGGAGTTGCTTGTATATTTTTGAGATGAATCCTTTGTCTGTTGCTTCGTTTGCTATTATTTTCTCCCAATCTGAGGGCTGTCTTTTCACCTTGCTTATAGTTTCCTTTGTTGTGCAAAAGCTTTTAAGTTTCATTAGGTCCCATTTGTTTATTTTTGCTTTTATTTCCAATATTCTGGGAGGTGGGTCATAGAGGATCCTGCTGTGATTTACGTCAGAGAGTGTTTTGCCTATGTTCTCCTCTAGGAGTTTTATAGTTTCTGGTCTTACATTTAGATCTTTAATCCATTTGAGTTTATTTTTGTGTATGGTGTTAGAAGGTGTTCTAGTTTCATTCTTTTACAAGTGATTGACCAGTTTTCCCAGCACCACTTGTTAAAGAGGTTGTCTTTTTTCATTGTATATCCTTGCCTCCTTTGTCGAAGATAAGGTGTCCATAGGTTCGTGGATTTATCTCTGGGCTTTCTATTCTGTTCCATTGATCTATATTTCTGTCAAACTGGAAATAGAACTGCCATATGACCCAGCAATCCCACTTCTGGGCATACACATCGAGGAAACCAGATCTGAAAGAGACACGTGCATCCCAATGTTCATCACAGCACTGTTTTTAATTGCCAGAACATGGAAGCAACCTAGATGCCCATCAGCAGACGAATGGATAAGGAAGCTGTGGTACATATACACCATGGAATATTACTCAGCCATTAAAAAGAATTCATTTGAATTGGTTCTAATGAGATGGATGAAACTGGAGCCCATTATACAGAGTGAAGTAAGCCAGAAAGATAAAGACCATTACAGTATACTAACGCATATATATGGAATTTAGAAAGATGGTAATGATAACCCTATATGCAAAACAGAAAAAGAGACACAGATGTACAGAACAGACTTTTGGACTCTGTGGGAGAAGGCGAGAGTGGGATATTTCGAGAGAACAGCGTCGAAACATGTATATTATCTAGAGTGAAACAGATCACCAACCCAGGTTGGATGCATGAGACAAGTGCTTGGGGCTGGTGCACTGGGAAGACCCAGAGGGATTGGGTGGAGAGGGAGGTGGGAGGGGGATCGAGATGGGGAATACATGTAAATCCTTGGCTGACTCATGTCAATGTATGGCAAAAACCACTACAATATTGTAAAGTAATTAGCCTCCAACTAATAAAAATAAATGGAAAAAAAAAACTCCGGTAACTATTTCTCCCACCTTGTTAAGATCCATTGTAGGATGTTGACTTTTTTTTTGAGCAAGCAAAATCTTGACTTTCAGAGTGTAAGTTTTATCTCATCTGTGGGTAGAAGAGTCGGCCTCTTCTCTTCCAAAAGCTTGCTCCGTCAGACCTGACTGCAAGGGCTCTGCCTGGCTCTTCTATAATTCTCAAAGTCTGTGTTTCTTTGGGTCTGTTTTTCACGTGCGGCTTGGGAGTAAACCTGAGACTTGTGTCGATTCACACACAGAATTAAGGGATTTCTTTCTCAAGCTTTCTCCTCTCTGGAATTTCTTTAATGTTCTCCAGTCTCTTATTTCTAGTCCTCTGTCTAAAAAGCCAGAGTTTTTCTTGGAGCTTCAGCAAACCAGGGCAAACCAGAAGAGAAGCAGTAAGTGACAAGACAGAAGCAAACAACAGGGATTCATCCGACACTTCTGACCGTGGGGTGCCTTCTCCTGCTTCCCCTGGCCAGGGAGACAGGCTGTCTCAGCTTCTCAGGTCCTTGGCACACCACCGCCATCACCGCTGTCACTGCAGTTCATGGCTTCAGCTCCTGACTTGGAGCACGCCAGGGAGGGGGAGGACAAGAAGGGTTTTCCCCTTACTCTCTAGTTCACAGGGGACCCTTTTCCTGGTTCTCTGGCTGGAAGAGGGGATTTCTCTTGAGCTTACGCTCTGTGTGTCATCCCGGATCTTAGATTGTCCTCAGGGCAAACCAGAAGAGTCACCAGTAATTTCATCACTATGCTAATCATTCTTCAGGTTTTGACTTGCTTACATAATCCCCCTGCTATTGTTTGCTTTTCAGAGTCCTACTTGCTTTCTATATTCTGTTCAGTTACAATCAGTTGAAGAGAAACGCTGTGGTGTGCTTATTCCATCTTGGCCAGCACCAGAAGTGTTTCATTTTGGCTTTGAGTCTTTATTCCTCTTCCTTTCACCTTTCCCCCAAATCAGGTGGTATGTCAGTCCTTTCATTTAAATTTTATTAGTTAGGATAGCACCTTAACAAAGATTAAATACTAGCAGCAGCAGCAACCAGCCAACCACCACAATAAGCTTAACCATTTTTTCAAGAAACAGTCTAGGAGTACATAGTCCAAGATGGTAAGGTGGTTCTACCAGATTCTCCTGTGGTTTACACCACTGGGTCAAGGCAACTGTTCCTGATATCATCTCCTAACTAGCAAGTCAGAAGAAAAGGGCAGGGTAGCCAAGGCAACTGTTCCTGATATCATCTCCTAACTAGCAAGTCAGAAGAAAAGGGCAGGGTAGCCAGTGTGCATTTTTTTTTTTAAGGAGTATAACCTGGAAGTGGTACCATTATTTCTGTCCATGTCCCATTGGTCAAAATTTAATCACATGGCTGCACCATGCTGCAATGAAGTCTCCAGCTTGGTGGCCATGTGTGTAGTGAAATACTCAGGGAATGCTAGTACTAAATATGGGGGAAATACATCCTATTGGACAACTGCCAGTCTGCCATATCCTAAAATTATGGCCAGAAGAAGCTACGAAATACCTAACAATGCCAGCTATGATATTTTAATTTTTGGAATATAATTGTTGTACAATGTGTTAATTTCTGTTGTACAACAAAGTGAATCAGCTGTATTTATACACATACCCCTCCCTCCCCCAGCCCACCCCTCTAGGTCATCACAGAGCACAGAGATGAACTCCTGTGCTATACCATGGATTTCCACTAGCTATCTGTTTTACATATGGTAGTGTGTATGTCAATCCTAATCTCCCAATTCATTCCACCCTCCCCCAATATTTTAAAAATCTTTAAAAATTATAAAGCTGCAAAAAACATCTCTAGAGGCAGACACAAAGTGGGAGCAAGAATCAGAGAAGCAAGCATCACCTGGTAGGTTACCTATGACTTGGGCCTTTTAAATTAATGCTAGAGATACATTTTAAACTTTTCAAATAATTTCAACTTTACAAGGATCCAAGAATCATAAAAATATCCACCCCCCAGCCCCAGAAACTGTATAAGGGTAAGTTGATGACATATCCCTTACCACTTATAAATACTTTAGAGCATAATGCCTTAAAAATAAGGATAGTCTCCCATAAAACCACAATATAGCCACAAAAATCAGAAAATCAACATCTATTATTACTATATAATCCAACAACTCAATTAAAATTTTGCCAGTTATTCCAGTTCAGTTCAGTCGCTCAGTCATGTCTGACTCTTTGCGACCCCATGAATTGCAGCATGCCAGGCCTCCCTGTCCATCACCAACTCCTGGAGTCTACTCAAACCCATGTCCATTGAGTTGGTAATGCCATCCAGCCATCTTGTCCTCTGTCGTCCCCTTCTTCCTCCTGCCCTCAATCCTTCCCAGCATTAGGGCTTTTCCAGAGTTGACTCTTCGCATGAGGTGGCCAAAGTACTGGAGTTTCAGCTTCAACATCAGTCCTTCCAGTGAACACCCAGGACTGATCTCCTTTAGGATGGACTGGTTGGATCTCCTTGCAGTCCAAGGGACTCTCAAGAGTCTTCTCTAACACCACAGTTCAGAAGCATCAGTTCCTCGGCACTCAGCTTTCTTCACCATCTATACATGACTTTCTCTCACATCCATACATGACTACTGGAAAAACCATAGCATTGACTAGATGGACCTTTGTTGGCAAAGTAAGGTCTCTGCTTTTTAATATGCTGTCTAGGTTGGTCATAACTTGTCTTCCAAGGAGTAAGTGTCTTTTAATTTCATGGCTGCAGTCACCATCTGCAGTGATTTTGGAGACCCAAAAAATAAAGTCTGACACTGTTTCCTCATCTATTTCCCGTGAAGTGATTGGACCAGATGCTATGATCTTAGTTTTCTGAATGTTGAGCTTTAAGCCAACTTTTTCACTCTCCTCTTTCACTTTCATCAAGAGGCTTTTTAGTTCCTCTTCACTTTCTGCCATAAGGGTGGTGTCGTCTTCATATCTGAAGTTACTGATATTTCTCACAGCAATCTTAATTCCAGCTTGTGCTTCTTCCAGCCCAGCATTTCTCATGATGTACTCTGCATATAAATTATTTTACTTTTGACTGTGCTGGGTCTTTGTTGCTGTGCAAGGGTATTCCTCGTTGCTGTATGCAGGCTTCTTATTCTGGTGGCAGGTGGCATCACTTGTTGTGGAGCATGGGATCTAGGCATATGGGCTTCAGGAGTTGTGACATGCAGGCTCAGTAGTTGTGGCTCACAGGCTTAGTTGCCCCAAGGCATGTGGGATCTTCCTGAACCAGGGATTGAACCCGTGTCCCCTGCATTGGCAGGCAGTAATGTCTTTTTAAGTGAAAGAGTGCAATCTATGATCATGTTGACATATTTAGTTGACGTTATTTTCCTAATCTCCTACCTGAACAGTCCTCAGCCTTTACTTGACTTTCATGGCTGACACTTTTGAAGATCTCAGTTCTTCCGCCTGGATGCATGATTTTTCCTCATGATAAAATTCAAGTAAGGTATTTTATTAAGTAATTTGATAAAATTCAAAATTCAAGAAAATTTTGTTTCTCAGGAATATCACAGAAGTGCTGCTATGTTCCTTGCATGCCATTCTATCAGGTGGTACCCACTCAGTCTTTCTCATTACTGGTCATATTAACTCTGATCATTTGATTAAGTGATACCTGCTGGGTTTACCACTATCAAGTTGTTTTCTTTTATAACTAATTGATACTCTATGGTAGGTACTTTTGAAAGTAAATATCCATTCCTCATCAAATTTCATTCACTAGGTTTGGCACATATTGATGTCTCTTTGCTAAATGCATAATTGTGATGGTTGCTAAATACAGATTTTTCTAATTTTACTATTGCTGCTACATTTATTAGTTGGCATTCTACTCTATGGCAAAGTGTTTTCTTCTCCCCATTTATATCCATATAGACTTACAGTTTTTTAAATTTTATTCAATAACTAATAATTCAGTATATTATTGATATAAAAATCATGATCAGTGGGAGATCTTTAAGCTGGCTTCTGTGTTTTTTGTAGTTTTAAATAATTAAAAAAAGTTAAAACGGTTTTAGAGAATTCCTTGTACACTCCTTACTCAGTTTTCCCCACTGTTAACATCCCTCCATATAGTGGACTCAGTTATTAAAGAAGAAATGAAGGATGGAAGAAAGAGCAAAGAATGAAGAAAGAGGAGAGAAGAAATAGGCCCAGTATAGGCCAGTAAAGAAAGTCTAGACATTTTAGAAAATTCTAAAACTATTAGAAAGTTAAACTGAAAACAAGGAATATCTTCAAAGGTCTGAGAAAATGGCAATGTAGAATTGTGTACCCAGTGAAACTATCAGAAATGAAAGCAAAGTAAAATAATTATAGAAAAAAAGTTTATTTAAAAAAAACACAAAGATGTCCACCAACAATATATTTTTCAACAATGAGAAAATGCATATTTTTAAGATTATATAAAATATTTACCAAAGTTGGTCATACAATAGGAACTAAAGGAACTGCCCCCAAATGCTGTTAGATAAGGAAGAATATTCTTAGAAGAGTTGAGATGCAAGAAACAGTGAGCAAATAAACTGCTGACATATTGGGCAAATTAAAACAAACCCTGATTTTTATAAACAATGTAATATGTGGGGTTTAAAAAATGCTTGACGGCATTAATAATTAAAATAGGTTGAGCTGGGCTCAGTAATAACTGCTGGGCTTCCCAGGTGGTGCAAGGGTAAAGAATCCGCCTGCCAATGCAGGAGACACAAGAGAGGCTGGTTCCATCGCTTTCATCCCTGGAAGATTCGCTGGAGTAGAAAATGGCAGCCCAACCCAGTATTCTTGCCTGGGAGATATCACGGACAGAGGAGGCTGGGGGCTACAGTCGCGTGACAAAGATTCGGACAAGACTGACAGAGTATGTCTGTATGACTCAAGAGTAGTAAGTGCTAAGAACTTTAAACCACAATTACACATTTTCAAATCAGTGGAAATAAAATATGAACTTAGGGGAGGAAAAAATCTTAACTCCAAAAAAAACAAAAGATAAAGAAATACACAAATATGTCTATTAGCACAAAAATATGAGAAAAATAGATGCAGAGACAGCAATAACAACACTGTAAGGTAAAACAAAATAATGTATAAAAATAATGTAAATAGACTTAAGTTCTTTAAAGACAAAGTTTGTCAGATCGAATCGAAAAAAAACCTAGCAATATGTCACGGCTAAACCTTGATGCCGACGGAGGAAGATACAGCAGGGTCAATGGACGGGGTCCTGCCACTACCTTCCCTTTCCCATCTGTCTCGGTTCGCCTCCGACTGTCTCCAGCCTCTCTCAGGTTTTGACTCGGTCCATTCCCGTCCCCAAGTCCCTCCTCAGCCCCTTTCCTCCCCGGCTGGAGGCGGGGAAGCGGCCGTGGGGACGTTGCGGGGGCGGGCCCCACACTGTGGCGCTCTATTTCTCGGCCCGCCCTTCCGCGATTGGTGAGGAAGAGGGCACGTCACGCCGACTATAAAAGAAAGGGTTTGTGACGGAGGCGCGCCTCGGGGAGCGCCGATTGGCTCTCTCGACGCGAACGCTCGGTGGATCTCGGAGTTGCGCCGCCGTTCTCTCCGCGACGACAGCCAAAGCTCCCTCCTCTTCAGCCGACGCCACCGCCGCCTGTGCTGCGGGACCGGCTGTATGGTTAGGCCACAGTCTTTAATGAGTAAACTAAGTCCTTCCTGTGGTGGTGTTGGTCACGCATTTATGGAGTTTCTGAAGGTCCCCGGAGACTACTGCCAGGCACAGCACGACCTTCATGAGGAGAAGTGAACTGTAGAAATTCACCACTGCTCCACCAAGAAGCCCCCATAGGAGCGTCACCCTGGACACAGACGTGTGTTCTTGAAACCATCGGAGCCTTTTACAAGAATTCCGACCCGGATGGGGTAAACCTCGGTGCTCTTTCTTTCCATTGACTCAGTCTTATTGAACTGAAGGATGGCTTCGTGTTAGCAGGTTCATTTCATTTCCTTGTTACTCCCAATTTCGTATCTAAAGCATTGAGAATTTCGAGTGGGGCATATTGGAGTAGACTTCAGTTTCTTTACAGCATTTCTGCGTTCAGAAATTTAATTTTTTTTTCTGTAACCGTATCGAGTTGTTTTTTTTTTTTTTAAACTAAATTAACATGGCTCCACTGACCCGCCCAGCTCCTGTGGAAGTCACATACAGGAACATGAGATTTCTTATTACACATAATCCAACCAGTGCAACCTTAAGCAAATTCATAGAGGACCTTAAAAAGTACGGAGTTACGACAATAGTAAGAGTGTGTGAAGCAACTTATGACACTGCTCTGGTGGAGAAAGAAGGCATCCAGGTTTTGGATTGGCCCTTTGATGATGGTTCATCACCCTCTAACCAGATCGTGGATGACTGGTTAAGTCTTTTAAGCATTAAATTTCGGGAAGAACCTGGTTGTTGCATTGCTGTTCACTGTGTTGCAGGTCTTGGGAGAACTCCAGTGCTTGTCGCCCTGGCATTAATGGAAGGTGGAATGAAAAATGAAGAGGCGGTCCAGTTTATAAGACAAAAGCGCCGTGGAGCTTTTAACAGCAAGCAACTTTTATATTTGGAGAAATATCATTCTAAAATGCGGCTGCGCTTCAAAGACTCCAGTGGCCATAGAAACAACTGTTGCGTTCAGTAAAACTTGCCTGCCTCATGCTGTTGTCTTGGACATGGAACTTGAGACAGGACTTAATTTATCATATGTATTAACATAGGCTTAATGAATGACAAGTCTAATGAAGCTTCCCATAGGAATACTGAACAGCCACAAGCGTGGCAAAATTGCAGCCTCTTTAACTTACTACTATTCCCATGCCAGAAATAATGTATAAGAAACTGAGAGATTAAGTACCAAAATACTCAGCACAATACTGGTATATTTTTAGTATCATATAGACTTAAAACCCTAGGAATTAGGAACAGCACTGTAAACCATATGAGGTTTATTCCTCTAGTCATCTCAAATATTGCAAGTAAGACCTTTATGATTGTCTGCTCCTATGTTTACCATCCCACATGTGTACCTGTGTGCATCAGGTTTGTGTAACAATTGATTCTGTTGAATTCTTACTAGGACTTAGTGATTATTGTCTTTCTATAAATCTCATTTTGTGCTGTTATGAAAGGCTCCAGTTTGAAAAAAAATCACATCTCTGAAAGTTCATGTAAAATATACATCATACAGAAACACATGTGTGTGTGTGTGTAATATTTTTAGAGAAAAAAAGCTTTACAGTCAATCTGTTTACGCTTGGGATGCAGTTTTGAAGGGGAGGGCCTGAAGACAGAATGGGAAGAGGCTATGGAAAATTTCTACTGGAAATTCCATGTTGCCTTGATTTTGTGCAGGATGTATAGAATAGTTCCTTTTATTTAGTAAACTTTATACAGGGAAAGATACTTTGTAGCTAAAACATTTCTTAATTATAAAATTTTTGAAGGTCTTGTAGTTCTTCAACACACCTATTGGAAGTTATTAACTATTATTTTTAAGTGTAGTATTTTTACTGAACTGAACTGTCAGACATCTAACATTTTATATGATTTTGAACTGTGTAACTTAATAGATACTTGATACTTTGTTTTATTATGGAATTGATAAAATGGTGATATGTATTAAGGTTAGTTCAACCATAGATTCACACTGTGTGGCAATGTAGTTCAGTTCGAGAAATAATTTGTTAGTATTCACCTTTCATCAGCTAGTACAAGACCTTAAACATCTAAATAATGAACTATAGGAGAGCAAGACAAACTAAGCAAGATGGTATAGCTGTGTCATTTTTAGTAAAAGTAGAAGCAAAGGCATGACTAGAGATAAAAGCATTACTTAAAGTTTCAAAAGTTCACTTCACCAAAAAGTTATAACAATTCTAAATTCTATGTATCAGATAACAGTTCAAAAATCTATAAAGCAAACATGGAAAGAACCACAAGGAAAATAGACAAGTTTATCAGAGTGATAGGAAATTTTATTATTTTTCTTTCAGAAACAGATCGAGTAGACAAAAATCAGTAAAGACATAGATTTGAACAAAACAATAAGTTTGATCCCATGAACATAAGTGAGCATCCATGTTTTTCTAAGAGTACATGAAATATTTTATTAAATTTGCATATAAGATCATATATAATTTCAGCAAAATTCTAAAACATTTGAATAACACAAGTTTTCTGAGTACAATTAAGTTAGAGAAAAAAGTAACATTTGGAATTTTGAAAATCTGTGTCTAGAAACTTTCACTTCTAGACAGGATGTAGTAGGTCATGACAGCCCAACACCCTCTCTGCAACATCCATAAAAATATAGATAAGTTTCAAGAATCATGTTTAAAGATTCTTGAGAGCTGTGAGAGCAACATGGACTAGGTAAACAGAAATTCCAAACAGGAAGGAGTTCTCCTGAGGTGAGTGGCCGTTTTGTTTGCTGGGGGCATTTACTAGGACATGTTTGCTGGGATGTGGACTAAGGATCAGGCTTGATTCCTGCAGCAGGGTCTCTACTGAAGGAAAAAGAAACCCAGCGAGGCTTCTGGTGGCCACATTGGGGCTGGTGCAACAGACTGGAAAATTGAGAGGTTTGGCCAGTTTCACGTTGCAGGTCAAGTTTCTCAGGAAACAGGTAGAGGTTTGCACTTGGAGGCTTACTGGAGCATCATCTCAACAATACTGTGACGGAGCAAGAGAACCAGGATGCTGCAGAAGCCGAATGGTGATACATACAGATGCAACAGTAGCATTAGCCAATCTCCCATGGAGCTGTGAAGCTGAGATGGCCATTTAGGGATGTCCGCACTTGTGGCAAGGGGCTTGGACCTTTGGATTCGTCATTAGATGCAGGCTGTCCTTGGGGAAGAGGGCGTAAGCTTGAATGAAGCATCATCTTTCAGTCAAGTGCAGTTCCCAGGCAGCACTGTGATAATACTGTTGGCAGCTGGCCATTAATGAGTGTTTCAGACCATTCGAGGGATCTGGTTGGTACCGCCACAGCACCCACAGGTTACAGCCACTATACTGAAAGACACTTGCTGAGTTCTGGGACCAAAGATGAGAGGCTGGGAGTTAGTATGAAGGTTTTAAAAGATAGAGGGAAATTTCCCTCAACTTCATAGTGCTTGGGAGACAAAGCCCTGCTAGAAGAGGTTCTAATTTTCTCCAACACTTAGACTGTTTCTCTCTCTTTTCTTTCTTTTTTACTATAGCCATTCTGGTGAGTGGGAAGTGGTATCCTATTGTAGTTTTAAGTTTTAATACAATTAATGTTAAACATCTTTTCATACACTTGTTAGCCATTTGTAATATATCAACTCAAATATTTTACCCATTTTTTTCAGTTGGGTCTTGTCATCTTACTGAGTTGTAGAAGTTCCTTATATATTCTGACTCTAATGCCTTTATCAGATATATAACTTGCAAATACTGTCTCCCAATCTGTTACCTGTCATTTTTTTCCCCTTAATGTTTTGTTTCAAAGTACAGAAGTTAAAAAATTTAATGAGGTACAATTTATCAATTTTCTCTTTTATGGATCATGCTTTTAAATTGTATCTAAGAATCTCTTCAATCAGTCACAAAGACTTTTTGGCTACATTTCCTTCTAGAAATTGTACAGATTTTAGCTCTTATATTTAGATCTGTGGTCCATTTTGAGTTAATTTTTGTATATGGTATGAAATAAATGTGTGTATATATATATTTGCATGTGGATATCTAGTTGTCCCCAGCATCATCTCTTCAAAATACCATCCTTTCCTCCACTGAATTACCTTGGTAATTGAAAAATCAATTTACCATAAATGAAGGACTTATTTCTGAATTCTCAACTGTTTCATTGATCTATATGAGCACACAGTCTTGATTACTGTAGCTTTATGGAAAGTTCTGAAATTGAATCATGTACATCATCCTTTTTCAAAAGTTTTGACTATTCTAAGTCCCTTGCATTTGCCTATAAATTTTAGGATCAATCTGTCAATTTATACAAAAAACAGCTTGTAGGAATTTTGATAGGTCTAGTGTTGAATTTATAGATAATTTGGAGAGAACTGCAGGCTTGATAATATTGAATCTTAAACATGTACATGGACCATTTCCCTTAAATCTTTAGTTTCTACCATCACTGTTTTATAGTTTTCATTGTGCAAGATTTGTACCTCTTAAATTAAGTATTTTTTTCTTTTTGATGGTATTGTGACTGCAGTGTTTTCTTAATTTTATTGCTAGTGTTTGCTGCTAGTCTGTGGAAATACAGTTGCTTTTTGTACATTGACCTTGCTTTCTATGAGCTTCCTAAACTCATTTGTTAGGAGAGAGAGAGGGAATGAGGAAGGGAGGGCGAGAGCAAAGCAAGTGCTGCTCTCTTCTTTGGCATTTTCTGCTTACAAGAATATGTTATCTGTAAACAAAGGCAGTTTTACTCCTTTTTCCCCCCCACTCTGAATGCCTTTACTTTCTTTTTCTTTTTTAATTGAATTGGCTAGACCCTCCATGTTGACCACAAGTGGTGGAAACAAACTTCCAGATCTTAGGGAGAAAGTATTCATTCTTTGACTTTTAAGTATGGTTAGGTTGAGGATGTTCTCTTCTATTCATTTGTTGAAAGTTTTATCATAAACAGGTGTTGGGTATTTTCAAATGCTTTTTCCACATCCATTGACATCATCTGATGGTTTGTGTCCTTCATTCTAGTAGTATCATGTACTATCTTGATCAGTTTTTAAATGTTAAAACAACCTTGCATTCCTGAGATAAATTCCACTTGTTTGTTGTGTTTAATATTGATACATTTGGCCTGCAAATATTTTGCACCTATACTCATGAGGGATATTGGTCTGCAATTTCTGTGTGTTGCTTTTTATCTGGTTTTGATATCAGGGTAGTACCAGTATTACGGAATGATTTTGGAAGTATTCCATCCTCCATTTTCTGAAAGAGTTTGTGAAGGATTGGTATTATTTATAATTTAAATATTTGATAAAATTCACCCATGAAGAATTCTTGGCCTGGGCTTTTCTTGGTGGGAAGATTTTGAATTACTAATTCAATTCTTTGATTTGTTATAGGTCAATTGATTTCTACTCTAATCTTTGCTTGCTTTGAATTCTGTTTGCTTTTCCTGTTGTAGTTTCTTAAGGAGAAAGTTTGTTATTGTTTTAGGACTTTTATTTTTTTTGCCCCCTGATATTGGCCTTTAAAGCTCTAAAATTTCCCTCTGGCACTATTTTTAGCTATAACTCATTAATTTTTATTTAATTCAACATACATAATTTGTCTTGTGATTTCTTCTTACCATGACTTACTTAGAAATATACTGTCTAATTTCCAAAGAGTTGGACACTTCCCATTTTCTTTTTTACTGTTGTTGATTTCTAATTTAGTTACTAACTCTGCCCAAGAAGACTTCCTGGAGTCGAATGTATTTGCACTCCAATGATGAATGCTGTCTCCAGGCAGAAAGCTGGTTGAACTGAAATGTAGCTGATAAAGGGCAGAGAAGCAGAGGGAAGGACTTTCCAGGTAGAGACCAAGTGTGTTTAAGGGCACAGGCCTGAAAGCGCATGTATTCAGGGCCTGCAAGATGATCCCTGTGCTTGGAACACAGGAAATGTAATTATCTTCTTTTTGTCTCTGTCAGCATAGCTAAAGTTGGTCATTTTAGTTGATCTTGTCAGCCTGTTTTGGTTTCACTGATTTTCTCTATTTTTCTTTTCTGTCGCATTGAGTATAAAGAAGGTGCAGCTGGGATACAGAGCAAGTGTGGGACAGGACGTAGAAAAGATCATGTGAAAGGGTCCCTGGTGTTCAGATTCCAGCTTCACTCTTCAGCCCCTCTTCTGACCATGAGAGGTTCTCAGTATGAGGCCACAGATTACAGAACAGCGACGTTTCCTCAGGATGTCCTCGGCTGAGCACCAGCACCCAGGAAGCAGGTGTTGGAAGAATAAGACCCAGGCAGGGGGTGACGTGATGTCTCTGCTGATCGCTCTTCCAGGATCCCAGGTGCCCCCCTGGCCCGTCGCTGAGGGGTGGTCATGTAGGACCTGCTCATGGTGGGCAGCGGAGACCCTCAGGCTGAGCCGGCAGCAGCAGGGCGGACAGTGGTAGGTCTCTGGGCATGGATTGTTCTTTCCGGAGCTGCACAATGAAAGCGGGGTCTGGACACTGCCATGCCAGTAGATGTTAGCAGTTTAGCAGGGTCTTCCATTGTGGGGGCCGCAGGCTTGTGCCCCCCACCCTCCCCATGGTGTGGGTTCTGCTGGACACAAGGGAGGTGACGGCTACGACTGAACCTGGTATAAGAGACACGCAGACTGACAGCCTTCTGTAGGCAAGCCGTTCCAGTTTGCTGAACTACTTCAGAGTGTGAAGGGCGGAAGAGAAAGTTCCTGAGTCAGGAACATGAAATCAAGTCTTCCCTCACACTCCCCACGGGGCCCTTCCCCTCACAGCCTCTCTTCCTCCTTGGTTTGCTGACCGTCCCCACCCGCGTTTCTCTGGTTTTCCTTTAGGAAATCACCACAAAGGCATGCCTGACTCTCAGCAACCCACAGGGCAGTGACCTTTTCTGACTTGTGAGTTGCTCCGAGGCAGACACTCAGCCCTCACGCCCTCTGAGTCTTGAAGGCTGTGTATTCGTCCAGCAGAGACTGAACTCCCTGGCGGGTGGGTCACGCTTTCTGGCCAGTGGTTGCCCTTGCATTCTTTATTTCACCACCCTGCCCCATCCTTTGGCCTGGGCACCCACTGCAGACACCACACTACCATGAAGCCTTCTCTTATGCCCTCATAGGAAGGATCTTCTCCCTTCCTGAGCACACGACCTTTATCCGCAGTTCTTTCAGGGACTTAACCACTTTCTCCCTGGTGGCAAAATGCCTTGTGCCCATATTTCATTTCCTCTTCTAGACCCCAGACCTAGTCAAGGCAGAGTCTAGATTTCTGCAAGGTCTAGCCAAAAGTTGGCAATTCGTAGATGACGAAATTCTTGGGAAGGAAGCCTGAGGAGGGTTACAGAAAAGTGAACCCAAGGCCTCCTTCAGGGACAAAGCTCTTATTCATCTTATGCCTGGGCCTCTCCCCTCACACCAGAAAGTTCAAAGGAAAAACACAATGACAAGGATGGCCGTTTTTGAACCCATTTATATTGTCAATGTTACCCTGGGCTTCATCCAGCCCCAGCCCAGCCTTTGAGGTTGCATCAGATGTTCTGAACGTTCATGGCCTCCTCGGGCCAAGTGTAGCTGTCCAGCGTAAAGGAGTCGTAGTCTGGAGTATAGACCAGGGACCTTACAAAAGCCTCCTTGTCCTCGGGCTCTGGGTAGTAGGAGGCCAGGTTGTGTTTGTACGCGAAGTCGAGGACCTAGGAAAAAATATGTGTGACTGAGGAACTGGCTGTAAGGAGGAGCCTGCCTGAAGACCCTCGCTTGGGAGCTTGCGGAAGGGGATACACCCCGTGGCAGGCATGCTCCTCTCGTGGGTTGTGACCCTGAAGCCACTGGAGAGGAAGGAGCCAGAGCTTTCTGCCTCGTGAGGGAGCTCTGACACAGTGGAATAAACACGGTCTGGGGCAAGAGGCTTCAGGCTAAAGTCTGCTTCTGCTTCCGACTGCCTGTGGGTCCTTGGCAGTGACGCCATCCTGGCTGAGCCCCAGTTTCCGCATCTGTGAGGTGGGGGTAATGATGGCTTCCTCTGGCATGGTGTGAGGATAAAGTTAGGTAGCAGGCAAAAGTGTTGAGTACCTGATACTTTGTCTCTCCTAAATGCGGCTTGAATTGGAAGAACAGCCTGGACAATGTTCTTTGGGTATTAGCTTTGGCTTCACAAGAGCATGAAGCTAAATATCTCCGAAAGGAAGGAACTGGACAGGGTGGAGCTGGACTATCAGCTGGACAGTTGGGCTTGAGGACAGCAAGCCCAAAAGTCTGATTCTGGAACCCACATGGGACAACACTTGGGGACTGCATGCGGTCTGTCGTGCAATGCATGTTCTGAAATTATTCTTAAAACTTATAGAAAATGTAAAATACATATTAATAGAAATAATGTTATTATAAACCATCATGTATTTATCATCCAGATGCAACAATTATCAACGTTAGGTCAGTCTTTAGGGCACTATGTTCTGGTTCTCTGAATACCCATCATCTCTGCATCATCTGTTGGGTGACATTTATGCTTAGACTGTTCCATGAACTTGATCACCCCATGGCCCAGCCATCCTGAGAGAAAGAGGAAGCATGAGTGTCTACTCTGGCCAGAAAGGTGCCAAGTGTGGAGCTTTCTCAGTGTTCTCTCTTAATGTTCTCCAAAACTCTGGGAGTTGTTCAGTTGCTCAGTCATGTCCAACTCTTGGCGCCCTACAGACTGAGCCCACCAGGCTCCTCTGTCCATGAGAGTCTCCAGGCAAGAATACTGGAGTGGGTTGCCATCTCCTTCTCCAGAGAACCTTCCCAACCCAGGAATCTAACCCATGTCTCCTGCTTGGCAGGCAGGTTCTTTACCACTGAGCCACCAGGGAAGACCGGAAACTCTGGGGGAGAGGAATTCTTTGGAAAAGAAGGAAACTGAGGCTCAGTGATTGTCCTGAGGTGCCTCTGCTGCTGACTGGCAGGGCTGGGACTCCACAGCCCAAGCTCTTTCCATGATGCTATGCAAGTTGACCTTTCTGTATAAATGGGCACTTATGATTCATTTAAAAAAAATCCCACCCACGTTCTGGTCCACAAAACTGTGGACTTTGATGACCTTTCTGCCTGGGGTCTGAGGGGAAGTGCAGGAGCTTCCCAGAACTGCCCTGAGTGGGTGTGGGGATGGGACTCGAGCTACAGGCCAGAGTTTGTCAGCAGCCTTTGGGGAGCATGCAGTGTAGGCCAGGGAGCCAGGATGTGGCCAGCGCTGCCCTCCCCTCAGTCCCCCTAAAGTCAGAGAGAGTTGACGAACCCCGCCACCCATGTTAAAGGGGTGAGGAGTCCCTTACTTTGATGGCGATTCTCAGAGACACATCTCGGATGGTGCTGAGGGGCGGGTACAGTCTCCCCTGCGACAGATGGTGCTCAGAGACCTCCTGGGCAATTTGCTGGGGAGAGACAACAGAGAGGAATAAGCTGATTTTCTGCCTTTCCAGGACAAGCCTGACCCAATACACTGGAGACTCACCTCGCCCCTCATAGGTGGCCGGTCCCTGCTGTTTCCTCTGTTGTCTCACTACCTCGTGGCCCCGGGGAGCTTAAAGCTTAGGCTTAAAACAAGGACACATCCTTTAAGTCCTTTGAGACTAGCTGAGGCTTAAAACAACATGAGGTGCTCTGAATTCTGAAGGAAAATCACTAGGGCCAAGATGAATAAACTAGTGACCTGCAGAGCAGCAGGTAAAGAACCCGCCTGTCAGTGCAAGAGATGCAGAGACGTGGATTTGACCCCTGAGTCGGGAAGATCCCTTGGAGAAGGAAATTCCAACCCACTCCGGTATTCTTGCCTGGAGAATCCCATGGACAGAGAAGCTTGGCGGACTACAGCCCCTGGGGTCGCAAAGAGTTGGACACGACTGGGCCAACCACACATGTGTGCACAGAGCAGACTCCAGGACCCACCCCACCCTGGCGGGCCTAACTTGTTGCCTCGGGAGGCCTGAGTCCCTCGCTTCCTGAGCTCCAGCCCCTTCCATGTTAAGGAGCATCCTGGGCGTCCATCACGACTGTCCTGCATCTCTGTATTCAGGGCTCCTTGATTCGCCGTCCCAGCCCTGGCCCAGGTGGGGACTGGCTGCTTCTCCCGCAGGTGACCCCACAATGGGCAGTACCTGCTCCCTGCATAAATGCTCCGAGCCTTCACCTTGGGACGCCGCCTCCCGCAGCTCCCCTCCCAGCTACAGGCTGCTCTCTGAGGGGCAGCCGTCCCCCGCAAGCCTCTTCCTCCTGCCGGGGGCCTGGTGCTCAGCCAGCCTTGCAGAACAGCCTCTTTGATGTGGCCCTGAATCCACCCCCACCCCGCCTTCTTGTGTCAAGCTTAAATCTGGGAAAGAGCCACGGGAGAAGTCTTGTGCCCCGGAACAGACCGGGGAAGGAGGTGGTCTTGCCTCAGAGTCTGGCAGACTGGAGGGACACGGGCCGCGTTCTCACGCTTGGCGCTCTGCTTTCCTCTCACTCGGCCCAGCCTTCACAGAGCCCTGCGACTGGCCAGGCTCTGCGCTGGGTGTGGAAGAGCGCCGCGGAGAAGCCGGTCTTTTCCTCCCGGAGGCTGGCGTCCGTGGAAAATGAACGACTAGAGTGACCTCAAGGAGACAGGACTTACAGGCACAGATGAGGGCGGGGCCCAGTCCTCCAGGGCCCCCCTAGTGGTCCAGTGGCTGAGACCCCACGCTTCCAGTGCGGGGGTTTTTTGTTGTTTAGTCGCTAAGTCATGTCTGACTTATTTGGGACTCCACGGACTACAGTCTGCCAGGCTCCTTGTTCATGGACTTCTCCAGGCAAGAATACTGCAGTGGGTTGCATTTCCTCCTCCAGGGGATCTTCCCAACCCAGGGATTGGACCTGAGTCTCCTGCGTTGGCAGGTAGATTCTTTACCACTGAGCCACCTGGGAAGCTCTCCAATGTGGGAGACGCAAGGGGATGCAAGTTCAAGCCCTAGTCGGGGAACTAAGATCCCATATGCCTCATGAGGAGGCAAAAAAAGGAAAAAAAAAGGGAGGCGAGGCTGGTGACATGAGAGAGGAAGCTGGAGCAGCTGAGGTAGAGGCGGGCAGGAGAGAGGGTAAGACCCTGTTCAGACAGAGAAGAGCCCAGTGCAGGCTCACTCTTTATAAAAATAAAAAAAGGCGTTCAGAAGAGAAGACAGAAGCTAAGACCTGAAGGGCCAAGTATCAGTGAATTTCTTGAAGAGAGGAGAAGGAACAGAACATGAAAATTATTGGAGGGGGGAGAGAGCATGACTGTGAAAAGGATGGACAGGCCGAAGGCAGGGGGAGGGAAGGAGGGCCTGGGATGAACCATGTGAAGGGATTGGGACTTTCCTGGGAGCACCAACAAGCCATATGAAAGTCTGAAGTTTAGGAGACAAGAGGGCCTGTTCCTGGCTTCGAAGGATCCTCTTTGTGGAGCTATCAAGGATGGATTGATCAGAGGGAAGCAGGATTCCCAGGGATAGATCTGCAGCTAGAAAGCTCCTGCAGAGAAGAGTTAGATCTCGGTAGCTGTGGTTGCTTCTTAGACGCTGGGCATCGCCGATGCTCTGCTGCGGCTTCAAGGCAAACTGCCTGGTCCTGGCGCATTGCTCACAAGCCAGGTGACCCGGGGCAAGCAACTTGAACTCTCAGTGCCTCTGTTTCCCTGTTTTTAACACAGGGGATGATTGCTATATTTTACCAGGCTGTCAAGATGACATGAGATAGTGCATGTAAATCTCCTAAAACACATGTTACTTTTTATATAGAAAAATGAGGTGCAACTGAAGTTATCTTAATTTAAAAGTGCCCTTTTCAGAAATGTAACCTGCCAGGACTTTGAAGACCAGACTGTCAGCTCCAGGGAGGCAGGGGCCTTGTGCTGTTCATAGCAAGTGACTGAGAAGTAGATTGAGGAGGGGTTCCCGCTTGCTTCATGGACACTATTCCGGAAACGATGGGGCTGAACTGTCCCACAGCATGAGGTGGGGGTTGGGCAGATGTCTCTGGGGGTTGCAGAGGAAGGCTCTGGCAACCGTGTTTCTGCACAACAGGGAACCTGCTTGCAGGCCAACTCCAAGCAGGAAGTGACTCTTCCTATCCAGTGGGGATTTCAGACAGTTCTGCCTATGGCCACCAAACACCACCACCACCAATCAAAGCAACCAGAAGAAATACAAACACAAAATACTTAGACAAGAGGGACAGAGAACCACAGCACAAAACCAAAGCTAGTGTGCACAAGGCCTGTGCAAGGCTGATGGGCCTCCAGGAGACATGGGAAGAAGGAATTTGATGCATGAAGCAGTTAGTTTCTTGTGGGGCTCATAGGAGCAGGGCTGGGTAGGGCTGTGTGGAAGCCGTTCTCTGTCATGCTGGCCTGGGGCTCTCCCCAGTGCCCCGGTGAGGGGGGAACACAGACATAGGCCAGAGATCACAGTTGAGCCTTTGGAGCTCACTGGGGATGAATGTGTTTGATATTTGTTTATAGTTTTGAGATTCCTTTGGAGTGTAAGGAGATCAAACCAGTCGATCCTAAAGGAAATCAACCCTGAATATTCACTGTAAGGGCTGATGCTGAAGCTAAAGCTCTAATACTTTGGCCACCTGATGTGAAGAGCTGACTCATTGGAAAAGACTCTGATGCTAGGAAAGGTTGAAGGCAAAAGGAGAAAGGGGAGGACAGAGGATGAGGTGGTTAGATAGCATCATCAACTCAATGGACATGAGTTTAAGCAAACTCTGGGAGATAGTGGAAGACAGAGGAGCCTGGTGTGCTGCAGGCCATGGGGTCACCAAGAGTCAGACACAACTCAGCGACTGAATGATAACAACATAGTTCGGATTAGCTTAACTTTCTAACAGAAACATTTCTATTGCTGTTGTTCCTCAGAGTGAAGATAAATGTGAAGGGCTTGGTATTTAGTAAGCGACTAAGTGTCAGCCACTGTAACTGTTACTAAAAACCATTATTATGAATGTG
The DNA here is from genome assembly GCF_023699985.2 of Odocoileus virginianus. Taxonomy (NCBI): domain Eukaryota; kingdom Metazoa; phylum Chordata; class Mammalia; order Artiodactyla; family Cervidae; genus Odocoileus; species Odocoileus virginianus. Next base: position 7,677,518 of record NC_069701.1, on the reverse strand, counting down.
GGCTGTCATCCTCAGTGAATTCTTTCATTGTTTTCACCGTGCCCAGTAAAGAGCCCTTCTGGGAGCTTTTCTAGTAAGATATGTGGGGCAGGTGTACACCCACGTCTCTGCTCAAGACATGGGTACTCAAAGCAGGCCAACCCAGCATGCAACCTTCCTTACAGAAAGCTGCCCCAGTGGGGCTTATTTTGCTACAAGTTACCAGTAACGTGGCCAGCACCCACGGTTGGAAGAATCGATTGCTTGTCATGGTTCATGAGCCCACCGTTTGAGGTGGTTTCGGTGGCATTTCTGTTCTTGCCAGGCACACGGGTACTGCTGGGAGGCAGGGAGCTCCGCCAGGTATGTCCCCTCAGTGCCAGGGCCTGCTGCCAACGCCCCCTCCCACTGACTCTTCCTTACCCCACTTCGCCCCACTTAGGGACCCTGTGTGTGTTTTTAGAGGTGTTCAAGCCTCAAGGTGATCTTGAGAGAAGCGTGACATTGGCGCCCTTTGCGGAACCACTGAAGGGCTTAGGGGGCAGGGAGCAGCAGAAACAAGACAAGGAGTCTTCAGGGACCAGCTCAGGCCCTCCCAGTGTGCGCGGGAGCAGGGAGCGGGGATACCTCTGCCGTCAGGAGGAAGATCTCATCCGGGATGTGCCGGATCCCGCCGGCAATGACTCCCAGGGCCACGCCGGGGAACACGTAGGCATTGTTGCCCTGCCCGGGAAAGAAGGTCCTGCCATCCTCCAGAGTCACGCTTGGAAAAGGACTTCCGCTGGCAAAGATCCCTCGGCCCTGGGGGCGGGAAGAAAACCAGAGACAGAGCTTGAAGATGGGTTGAGGGAGTTTCGGTGGCCTAGTCTTGTCTTCTGAACATTGACCCCCTTCTCCACCTTCTCCCGAGGGCTCGGCGCTCTGCTGAGGACACTGTGGGTGCTGAAAGCAGGCCTGCTCATCTGACGGGAAAGCTGAGTTCCCACCGGGCTCCCTGGCGGCCACAAAACCACTGGAAGGGGAAGGTGTGCCTTTCTAACTTGTCACCTCCCCAGAGAGCCAAGCCGGGTGTGCAGAGTCTACCAGCACCTCGAGTTCTGGTCAAAGCTCTATGTGAGGGGACCCTGAGCACCAAGGCATAATGGGAAGAGCCAGGGCTTTGGAGCCAGACCTGGGTTTGAGGGCCACCTCCATTTTTTTTTTCCCACCCCACTCATAGGGTGACTCAAAGCCATTGTTACTGTGTCCTCTCAGCCTCGGGCAGGAAGCACTCCCCACTGACCTCGGTGACCCGGTAGCACTTCTCAGCCGTGCACTCGGCCTTGCTGGTGGGGTTGCTCAGGGCAAAGATGATAGGGTGCTCATGGAAGGAGGCCATGTCCCTCAGGATCTGCTCCGTGAAGGCTCCTGCGATGGCGGCAACACCTACGGGGAGAAGGGGGGTGGTGGGGATGCCTACGCTTTATAAACACCCCATTCCTCTCCTGGTGGTGCTGGCGGGCAACTAGATACAGAGCAGAAGGCTCAGGAGTCTTGGGGGATGTCATCGGCCATGGGGAGAACAGAGGATGAGAGAAAAGGGTCTTCCTGCTTGAGCAGGCTGAGACCCCCTGTTTAGTCCTAAGGGACCACTGGTCCATCCCAGGCCCCTTCCCAGTGAGGTTACACCTGTGAAGGCATTCCTGGCCACTGCCCTTTAGAGTGGGCTGCTCCCCACAGGAGAGGGGTGATGCCAGACTCCCCCTCCTTGGGAGAGGAGTGCTCATTTCATCTTGGTCAGAGAGCCCAGCCTGCGCTTTTCCACTCTATGCAGCAATTCTGCATTGTGAATCCCAGCGTGGTGCCTCGTTTTATGGTTTACATGCAGCAATAACTCAGTAAAAGTCTGTAGCACTGAATTGGACGTGAGGGGAAAGAGCTGCATCTCCACGGGTTGCTAAAGCCCCCTTGTTGAGCCTCAGTCTCTGCCTGCAAGTCAAGAGAATTAGCTGGGCTGAGCAGCCAGCGGGCCACCCCCTCCTCCTACCTATGATGGCCGTGGGCTTCACCAGCCTCACCACCTCCTCCAGGGACTTCACTTCGGGGTGGTCCTGGGCAAACGTCTCCTTCTCATGGTTCAGCTGGCTCCTCCCCTGTAGGGAAAGGAAGAACATGATGCAGCTGGGGCGGTGAGAACCACCGGCTGGGGTGGGATGTGTCCGGAGACTCTCAGAACCTTTCCCACAGAGCCCTGGGCTTTGGGCTGAGCTGTCAGAAGCGTTGAGGCCTGTCCTCTAGATTGGAACCGAAGATGGAACCTAAGGATTTGAAACATGTGTGTTTTGTGTGTCTGTGTGTGTTTCTTTAATCCAATCCACACATGGAGAATCCAATATAGCCTTTCTTTGAGCTGCTCGGGTCGTGGCCTCCTAGGCCAGGACAGAAAGGCTCGGAGGATACGCCTGAGTCTAATTAAGACTCTGGATCCCAAGACATACAGCACACAGGCCCAGTGAGGGATGGGGGCCCACGTCACCCAGTGTCAGGGTGTATTTGACAAGAGCTGTTAACCTCCCCACGGGGTCGCAAGGAGTTGGACACACGATGGAGCGACTGAATGGAAACTAAAACTAACCTCCCCAGGGCACCCCTGGTGGCTCAGGTGGTGAAGAATCTGCCTGCAGTGCAGGAGACCCAGGTTCAATCCCTGGGTCAGGAAGATCCCCTGGAGGAGGGCATGGCAACCCACTCCAGTGTTCTTGCCTGGAGAATCCCGTGGACAGAGGAGCCTGGCGGGCTACAGACCATGGGGTTGCAAAGAGTGGGACATGACTGAGTGACAAACGCTTTCTCTTTCATTCAGTTCAGTTCAGTTCAGTTCAGTCTCAGTCATGTCTGACTCTTTGCGACTCCATGAACCGCAGCATGCCAGGCCTCCCTGTCCATCACCAACTCCCGGAGTTTACTCAAATCCATGTCCATTGAGTTGGTGATGCCATCCAACCATCTCATCCTCTGTCTTCCCCTTCTCCTCCTGCCCTTAATCCCTCCCAGCATCAGGGCTTTTTCTAATGAGTCAACTCTTCACATGAGGTGGCCAAAGTATTGGAGTTTCAGTTTCAGCATAAGTCCTTCCAATGAACACCCAGGACTGATCTTTAGGATGGACTGGTTGGATCTCCTTGCAGTCCAAGGGACTCTCAAGAGTCTTCTCCAACACCACAGTTCAAAAGCATCAATTCTTCAGTGCTTAGCTTTCTTCACAGTCCAACTCTCACATCCATACATGACCACTGGAAAAACAATAGCCTTGACCAGATGGACCTTTGTTGGCAAAGTAATGTCTCTGCTTTTTAATATACTATCTAGGTTGGTCATAACTTTCCTTCCAAGGAGTAAGTGTCTTTTAATTTTATGGCTGCAATCACAATCTGCAGTGATTTTGGAGCCCAAAAAAATAAAGTCTGACACTGTTTCCACTGTTTCCCCATCTATTTCCCATGAAGTGATGGGACCAGATGCCATGATCTTAGTTTTCTGAATGTTAAGCTTTAAGCCAACTTTTTCACTCTCCTCTTTCACTTTCATCAAAAGGCTTTTTAGTTCCTCTTCACTCTCTGCCATAAGGGTGGTGTCGTCTGCATATCTGAGGTTATTGATATTTCTCCCGGTAATCTTGATCCAGCTTGTGCCTCTTCCAGCCCAGCATTTCTCATGATGTACTCTGCATATAAGTTAAATAAGCAGGGTGACAATATACAGCCTTGACGTACTCCTTTCCCTATTTGGAACCAGTCTGTTGGTCCATGTCCAGTTCTAACTGTTGCTTCCTGACCTGCATACAGGTTTCTCAAGAGGCAGGTCAGGTGGTCTGGTATTCCCATCTCTTTCAGAATTTTCCACAGTTTATTGTGATCCACACAGTCGAAAGCTTTGGCGTAGTCAATAAAGCAGAAATAGATGTTTTTCTGGAACTCTCTTGCTTTTTCGATGATCCAGCGGATATTGGCAATTTGATTTCTGGTTCCTCTGCCTTTTCTAAAACCAGCTTGAATATCTGGAAGTTCTCGGTTCACGTATTGCTGAAGCCTGGCTTGGAGAATTTTGAGCATTACCTTACTAACGTGTGAGAGGAGTACAACTGTGTGGTAGTTTGAGCATTCTTTGGGATTGCCTTTCTTAGGGATGGGAATGAAAACTGACCTTTTCCAGTCCTGTGGCCACTGCTGAGTTTTCCAAATTTGCTGGCATGTTGAGTGCAGCACTTTCACAGCATCATCTTTCAGGATTTGAAATAGCTCAACTGGAATTCCATCACATCCACTAGCATTGTTTGTAGTGATTCTTCCTAAGGCCCACTTGACTTCACATTCCAGGATGTCTGGCTCTAGGTGAGTGATCACACCATTGTGATTATCTGGGTCGTGAAGATCTTTTTTGTACAGTTCTTCTGTGTATTCTCGCCACCTCTTCTTGATATCTTCTGCTTCTGTTAGGTCCATACCATTTCTGTCCTTTATCAAACCCATCTTTGCGTGAAATATTCCCTTGGTATCTCTGATTTTCTTGAAGAGATCTCTAGTCTTTCCCATTCTGTTTTTTTCTTCTATTTCTTTGCATTGATTACTGAGGAAGGCTTTCTTATCTCTCCTGGCTATTCTTTGGAACTCTGCATTCAAATGGGAATATCTTCCCTTTTCTCCTTTGCTTTTCACTTCTCTTCTTCTCACAGTTATTTGTAAGGCCTTCTAAGACAACCATTTTGCCTTTTTGCATTTCTTTTCCATGGGGATGGTCTTGATCCCTGTGTCCTGTACAATGTCACGAACCTCCGTCCATAGTTCATCAGGCTCTCTGTCTATCAGATCTAGCCCCTTAAATCTATTCCTCACTTCCACTGTATAGTCATAAGGGATTTGATTTAGGTCATACCTGAATGGTCTAGGGGTTTCCCTACTTTCTTCAGTTTAAGTCTAAATTTGGCAATAAGGAGTTCATGATCTGAGCCACAGTCAGCTCCCAGTCTTGTTTTTGCTGACTGTATAGAGCTTCTCCATCTTTGGCTGCAAAGAATATAATCAATCTGATTTTGGTTCCTCCCTATAGATAAGAATAAGCTGGGATCCAGAGCTGGCTTGCAATGGCCGGCTGCTCCCAGTGGGCTTGAGATTCCTTCCACTTCTTCCTTCACAAATTTTACTGGAGTCTAGTTTATTTGCAGTGCTGTGTTAGTTTCAGGTATACGGCACAGTTACACATATGCATACATTTGTTCTTTTGTTCTTTTTCAGGTTCCTTTCCCATGTAGGTTATTACAGAATATTGAGTGGCGTTCCCTGCGCTATACAGCAGGTCCTTGTTGGTTATCTGTTTTACACCTAGCAGTGTCTGCATGTTAATCCCAAGCTCCTAACTCCCCGCCTCCCCCCTCCACATTTCCCCTTTGGTGACCATAAGCTTATTTTCCAAATCTGTGAATCTGTTTCTGTTTTATAAATAAGTTCACTTTTTTTTTGGTATCATATTAAAAAATTAGGTTCCACACAGGAGTGATATCATGTGATATTTGTCTTCCTCTGTCTGACTTACTTTACATTGTGTTAGATTCCTTCCATTGCTTCACACAGGAGGCAGTGGGTGACAGGCGGGTCAAGGATGACTCCCCTGGGTCAGTTGGTCTCATGAGAACCAGAGTGAGAATGGCAGCTCTGACAGACCATGGAGCAGGGGCGAGCTCAACGGAGCAAAATGATGATGAATGGTGGGCAAGAGGAGAGCGTGGCAGCCTGCACCCATGCCTGGGGCCGGAGGCGGGGTCCAGGCCCCGGTCCCCTCCAGTGGGAGTCTGCCCTGAGAGGTCTGTTGCTGCTTGTGGGGGACTCCACGATTCTTGGAGTCCCACATGGGCATGTGGGAAAGGAGATGGGCATTCGTTCCAGGCAGAGGAACAAGATATGCAAAGATGGGGAAGAGAGGGAGCATGTGACTTGGGGCAACTGTGGCTCAATATGGCTGGAGGTGAGTGCAAGACAGGAAGGGGGGGATGAGGCTGGGAGCAGGACGCAGACACATTAGCACTCACATTCAAAGCTTTGGACAAGGGTTAAGGCTGCTGGGGGATGAGTCATTTGCTGCAGAGATCAGGACACTGCTGTCCTTCTGCTTTCTATTCTGTGTGAGCAGTGTGCCCCCTGGAAGATCTCCTCCAGTCCCCGTCCAATAGTTGTAGGTGTCAGGAAACCTGCGGGTCTCCAGACTGACAGTACCTTGACAATGAGCCCCTTGGAGTCCACCATCCAGATCTTCCTTGTGGCGTCTGCTTTGGGCACACCTTCTTTCTCTAGGGCCATGACAAGGAGGTGGGCAATGCCCATGGCTGCCTGCGAGGTGGTGTTCAGACAAAAGACCAGAGCTACTCAGGATTTATCGGACACTTCGCCAAGATCCTCCCTTCTTCCCCGACTCCTCCCAGAAGGCCCGTTAAGTCCCTGCCTCGAGACACCCAAATGGTGGGGCCCAGGCGGCTGCAATGAGCACCATGCTTCTGGGCTGTTTGCTCTCCTCTGGAGCCCAGAAGGCTTCCCCTCTTCTTATTCTCCTACTGGAGCGACTGGAGAGAGCCCCCGCTGGGACTCACCTCACCAGCACCTTGGAAAACAAACACGTGATTGGAGAGCTTGTTCTTGGTGATCCGCAGAGCAGCCAGGATCCCTGCCACGGCCACAGAGGCTGTGCCTGCAAGAGAGTGGACTGAGATGACCGTCTGGGCCCTGGGCCCCCCCGCCAAGACCCTTGGCAGAGTTCTCCATACCTAGAACCTGTGATGGAACAAGCAGCTTTCCCTCGCCCTCACAGAGTCAGGCCTGTAGGCATGCAGGTTGTCCAGCAACTCTCTGTCGCGTAACACTCTGCATGCAGGGGGATGTCATAGCACTCCTGAGCTCCAGAGCAGATATTAACAAATACTGTTGTAACAAGAGAGAGGCAGAGCTGCTAACAGGACAGATCCTTCAGAAATGAAGGTCTGGGTCATCTTCCTAAGGGACACTGGCAAGCCAAGGTCTTGTCTGAGGATAAGAAAATGGAAGACTGAGGAAGAAATAAATAAACATCAACCAGGGCTTCATGACTGGTTACAGAAATGAGGAATGTAGTAAGCATGCAAATTTCCTTCCTTGACTATCATGAGATTTAATGGTTCATATTAGCTAATTTATTCTCCCTTTTTCTTCCCCTTATAAGTTTTCTTGAAGGTTAGTTCTACAACTCAGCCTTTAGATAACAGAGCTTTCGAATGTGACTGAGTTGGAAGAGGAGTTAATCTTGCCCAGATTTGGGTAGTGTGACTATCTTCCAGATATAAATATGTGTGCTGAAAAAAAAGTGCACATTGTCAGAGTTGAGAGTTAAGGCTTATTTGGGGGAAAAAATAAGTACTTTAGCCCAGAGATAGCCTTTCAAATAGCTCTGGGAACTACTCGGAAAAGATGAGGGGGAGATCAGCATACATGTGATTTTAGTGAAGAGGGTACTGCAGTCAAGTACACGTTTTGGCAGGAAGGCTGCTGCTAGTCACAAGAAGGTTATTCCTAGTCATGGGAATAGCAAATTCCCCTGGAGAAGGAAATGGCAACCCACTCCAGTATTCTTGCCTAGAAAATTCCATGGATGGAGGAGCCTGGTGGGCTTCAGTCCATGGGGTCGCAGAGTCGGACAAGACTGAGCGACTTCACTTTCTTTCCACTAATGATGTTAGTGCTTTTCTAGATGTGACAAGATGCAAGAAACTGGGTTCATAATATCTTCTGAGAATAACTATCTAATGGCCTATTCTGCCAGTTTTTCCCAGGGCACAGAGGACCCCATTCCTGATCGCTGCTCTGAATTCCTTTCAAGGTGTGTTGAAGGTTGGCGACTGCAGGGGCCAGCGACTTCATTCTTGTTGAAACAGATGAGGAGCGACATTCTCTAGCTGGTAAATGAAATAACTGTAGAGACTTTGCCTCTCCCCATTTCAGGGAGAAGGTAAGAATGTCTGCACTGGTTGGAAAGATAGTTGCATTTTATTAGGCATTTTGTTAGAATTGTTTCTGTTGTCGGCTGGGAGTATCTGTTGTCGGCTGGGAGTATCAATGTGCAGAATGGGTGTGCGCAGAATGGGTGTGCGCAGATGCTGAACAGCCACAAGGGTGGGCGGGGCCAGTTACTGGGTAATTGTTGCTCCCTGGTCTGCAAACCACTTTCCAGCCTTACCAGCTGGCTTTATGGCAGGTCCTGCCAATAAGGGATGCCAGGGGGTGACTGAAAATCTAAATGAGGAGGGAAAGAACTCTTTTTTCAGCATCCTTCCTGCCTTGGAAGATTGCTTGGTAAAATGTAAGACATTCAGTTAAATTTGATTTTTAGATAAACAAGAAATTTTTTTAGCATGTGTTCAATGCATTATTAGTATAAATATTCTAAAAACTGTTATTTGTCTGAAACTCAAATTTAGCTGATCATCTGCATTTGTTTTTGCTAGATCTGGCAACTCCATTGCCTTGGTTTTTTTTCACTTACAGCAGCAGTTTGTTCCAGAAGCAGCAGTTAAATCCAGTTTGCACTTTGTCCATCACTTCTAGAACTAACCTCATAGCGCTCCCCATCTTATCTTCCCTATGTTACCCCAGCCTATGGGAGTGGTAGCAGATCCTTAGTATTTCTTCTTGGCTTTTCAGTTCTTTAATGTATAATCCACAAGTCTTTATGTCAAGTTTTCTGTTAAACCACTGATTTGGATGCTGACAGAGTCACAATAAAATAACTGCAGCTGGCAATGGTCTAGGATGATTAAAGAAAAGGAAATTCAAGTGGGATTGTTTATGGCTGGTTAAAATTATACAAATCAAAAAGAAATCGATGTTATCTCTGGCTGGTGAGGGAGGAGGGAAAAGAGTAAAGTCCCAGCCCACATTCCATTCTAAAGAGCTACAATCCTTTTTGGAAAACTATTTCCCAATATAAACCAGGGCATAAAATGTTTTTGCCCTTTGACCTCATGCTTCTACTTTTGGGAATCTATGTATGAAAAAAATCCAAAAGGTATGTTGTAGGGTATAAATGACACTGTCACTTATAACATAGAATGACTGGAAATAACAAACATCCAACAAAAGAGTGACGTTTAAGTAAATTAACTAATGTAGACCCTTAATAGGATATTGCAGCTGTTAAAAATGTTCCTTATGATAGCAACACAGAAAACGCTATGAAGTTAGTAACTGACAGCACATGTTGTTCAGAGTGCTTTATAAGTCTTAACACAAAGACATTTAATTGTATCCTAATCATCCCCATTTTACAGATTGGGAAAGTGAGGTATGGAGCAATTTGCTGAGTTGTCCAAGATCACATAACAGAGTGAACTCAGGGAATCAGGCTCTCGGGCTGGTGCTCTTAACCCCTAAACTATACTTCACTGAATTAGTTGGAAGAATGTGCGTGCATGCTCAGTCGTGTCCAGCTCTTTACGATCCTATGTAGCGTGCCAGGCTCCTCTGTCCATGGGATTGTCCAGGTGAGAATACTGGAGTGTGTTGCCATTTCCTACTCCAGGGACTCTAAATAAACACATCCACTTGCTGTGGAGATGCCGGGGATTGAATCCAGGGCCTCATACACGCAAAATATATAACTAATTGGAAGGACGAGAACATTAAAATGGTCTACATAACCATGATTCTAATTGTATCAAAGCATACACACAGAATCTGGATGGTGCTGTAAAATACTAATGGTTGCAGGGTGGGAATAGGAGTATATTTTTCATTTTCTGTGTCCAGTTTTCCACTGGACAGGGAGCAAGTTTTCTGCTCATCTAATTCTATTTCAGGACAACCTTCTGCCTCCTGAAGAAAGGCAATGAAAGAATCCCAAAGAAAGGCAATGCCAAAGAATGTTCAAACTACCGCACAATTGCACTCATCTCACATGCTAGCAAAGTAATGCTCAAAATTCTCCAAGCCAGACTTCAACAGTATGTAAACTGTGAACTTCCAGATTTTCAAGCTGAATTTAGAAAAGGCAGAGGAACCAGAGATCAAATTGCCAACATCTGCTGGAACATCGAAAAAGCAAGAGAGGTCCAGAAAAACATCTACTTCTGCTTTATTGACTATGCTAAAGCCTTTGACTGTGTGGATTACAATAAACTGTGGAAAATTCTGAAAGAGATGGAAATACCAGATTACTTTACCTGACTCCTGAGAAATCTGTATGCAGGTCAAGAAGCAACAGTTAGAACCAGACATGGGACAACAGACTGGTTCCAAATAGGGAAAGGAGTATGTCAAGGCTGTATATTGTCACCCTGCTTATTTAACTTATATCCAGAGTACATCATGTGAAGTTCTGGGCTGGATGAAGCGCAAGCTGGTATCAAGATTGCCGGGAGAAATATCAGTAACCTCAGATATGCAGATGACACCACCCTTATGGCAGAAAGCGAAGAAGAACTAAAGAGCCTCTTGACGAAAGTGAAAGAGGAGAGTGAAAATGTTGGCTTAAAACTCAACATTCAGAAAACAAAGATCATGGCATCTGGTCCCATCATTTCATGGCAAATAGATGGGGAAACAATGGAAACAGTGAGAGACTTTATATTTTGGGCTCCAAAATCACTGCAGGTGGTGACTGCAGCCATGAAATTAAAAGATACTTGCTCCTTGGAAGAAAAGCTATGACCAACCTAGACAGCATATTAAAAAGCAGAGACATTACTTTGCCAACAAAGATCCATTTAGTCAAAGCTACGATTTTTCCAGTAGTCATGTATGGATGTGAGAGTTGGACTGTAAAGAAAGCTGAGTGCCAAAGAATTGATGCTTTTGAACTGTGGTGTTGGAGAAGACTCTTGAGAGTCCCTTGGACAGCATGGAGATCCAACCAGTCAACCTTAAAGGAAATCAGTCCTGAATATTCATTGGAAGGACTGATGCTGAAGCTGAAACTCCAGTACTTAGGCCACCTGATGGGAAGAACTGACTCATTGGAAAAGACCCTGATGCTGGGAAAGATTGAAGGCAGGTGAAGGGGACGACAGAGGATGAGATGGTTGGATGGCATCACCAACACAACTGACATGAGTTTGAGGTAAACTCCGGGAGTAGGTGATGGACAGGGAGGCCTGGCGTGCTGCATGCAGTTCATGGGGTCACAAAGAGTTGTACACGACTGAGTGACAGAACTGAACTGAACTCTGCCTCCTGAGAGGAGATGTACAAAGCATACGACAGCAGGTGGCGCCAAAGATATTTCATCAGAGGCCCTCTCAAAGACCCTGCCTTCTTGATGGAGCTTTTCCTTCTTGGATGTCAAGTATCTTTGTGGTTAAACCTGCGGCTGAACAACAGCTTACCTGCAGAAAATTCAGTGCTGGATGGAGAGCATGACATGCAACAATGGTACGGATGAGAAAACTGAGGCCAGAGAAGGACAGTGGCTTCCTGGGTCAGTCACCAAGTTGGAAGTAAAGCAGGTAAACCTGGGGTGCTGTTTCTGCCCCTCTCCTGGTCTATGCAGCTCAGACAGCCTTTCCTGACTCTGAGGTTGAAGGCAGCAGCAGTGGCCTCCTGGGGTTTCCCTGGGGGAGACCTGAGAAGCAGGTGCTAGTGGAGATGGAGGGAAGTGAACTCAGGTCGTGGATGTAATTGTTCAGCTGTGACTCTGGAAGTGGCGGAAGACACAAAAGCTCAGGAAATCTGATAGAAAAGAGTTCGAAATGTCCAAAGGATACAATGGCAGCCTCTCCTAATTGATTGCTCTCAACCGTGACCTTGGCTCTGTGCTACGTATACGCTTGCCTGCATTTATTTGTTCATTTATTCTTTACAACAACTCTAGGAAATAGGTACTACTGAGCTCCCCTCCTTTTTCCCCCTCTCAGAAATGGAAAGAGAAGTTCAGGAAAATAAGAACAGCCAGGAGAGAAGTGAATTCTCTGACCACTAGGTCTATAAAACCTCAGCCTCCGGTCTATACACTTTGCTTTTCCTCCTGTTACATGGATGAATGATCCCTGCTCCCAGTTAAAGCCCCCTCCAGGTGTGGACTGGCCCCTACTATGTTTACCTACTCCAGGAATTTGTTTTGTAATTCTCTTCCCGCATGCCTCTGCCCGCCCCCCCACCCCATCCTCAACTGCTCCCTTTCTAGTGGACCATTGCCAGCAGCATACAAATAAGTCATCAAGTTGCCATCCTGAAAAAGCCTCTTCTTGACCCTATGTCATTGCCACCCCATATTTTTGTAGCAGTTGCTGTTGTTTAGTCGCTGAGTCATGTCCAACTCTTCTGTGATCCCATGGGCTACAGCCTGCCAGGCTCCTCTATTCATGGGATTTCTCAGGCAAGAGTACTGCAGTGAGTTACCATTTCCTTTTTCAGGGAATCTTCGTGACTCAGAGAGTGAACCCACGTCTCCTGTGTTGGCAGGTGAGGGTCTTTACCACTGAGCCACCAGGGAAGCCAGCCCTGTCTCTTTTCAGCCAAATTCCCTTTATAGCCAAGTTCCTTTATAGAGCTTAATATACTCATTGTGGGCTTTCCTGGTGGCTCAGATGGTAAAGAATCTGCCTACAATGCAGCAGACCTGTGTCTGATCCCTGGGTTGGGAAGATCCCTGGAGAAGGAAATGGCAACCCCCTCCAGTATTCTTGCCTGGGAAATCCCATGGACAGAGGAGCCTGGCGGGCTATAGTGCATGGAGTTGCAAAGAGTCAGACACGACTCAGCGACCAACACTTTCATGTTCATGGTATGCATGTCCTTTCCTCTTGGTCTCCCTGAAACCCAGTCCCATCAAGAGACCCTCCTGTCTCAATGCCACCAGTACCCGCCCCCTTGTCAAGTTCAGGGTCAGTCCTCAGCTCTCCTCCTCCCTGACTTTTCATTACCATTCGATACCGGTGTTCACTCTTTCCTATGGGAAACTCTGCACGTGGCTTCTGGAACCTCATGGTCACTGGCTCCCTTGCTGGCTACTTCTCATTCTCCTTTCTGGGATCTTCCTCCGAGGACATCCTCTGGAGAGGCCAGGGACCCTAATCACAGTCGAGAACTCAAGAGGGAAAATAGCAGTTCTCAAATCCTGTATTAGAAAGTTTGGCAAATATAGTCATCTCCATCATTAACTTTCATTTAAGTTTCATAAAGTTTCATTAAAGTTAATGAGGAGGAGGGCCTTGGGTTATGCATTAAGGATTTAAAAACAGAGAGGAAGGAAGCTGCTTAGCTTTCTGGAAGCAATCACCTAGAGAAGCCCGGGGGACCAGGGTTGTATTAGAACATCGCTTATGCCCACACATGCCTGCAATGCAGGAGACCTGGGTTTGATACCTGGGTGGGGAAGATCCCCTGGAGAAGGGAAAGACTACCTACTCCAGTATTCTGGCCTGGAGGATTCCATGGACAGAGGAGACTGGTGGGCTAAAGTCCATGGGGTCACAAATAGTCGGACACGACTGAGTGTCCGTTTCAGTAGGGGGAGGGCAGCAGACCCCTGAGAGCTGGAAACAGCCCCCTGGGTGTCCTGGAAACAGGGCAGACCAGCTGGACAGACATCAGAGCTGGGCCGTTCCACCCCCTCTGCCCCTTTCCCTCCGTCCCTGCACCTGAGTCCAGGGTATTTTGCAATATTGTGCCAAGTGGGTGACCACTGCCCAATGTCACTCCTGGGCTCCTGGTGAAGGGTGGGGGTCATGTAGGGGCCTGTGGGACAGGTTTGGCCCTGGGTGGGGTATCCTGGGGGGAAAGGGGCTGAGGTTTGAGTCTTAAGGACAAAGAGAAATTAGCCAAGAGCAGAAGAGAGTTCCAGGCAGAGGGACCAGAACATTCAGAATCACAGAGTTGGCAGAAAACTCATAGAACTGAGGAATTCAGCAGGCTGCAGAAACAGGGTGGATGTGGACAGTGGAGAGAGGCGAGGCGGAAGCCCCCTCCCCTTCTCAGCTCCCCCTGTCCAGGACTCACACTGGTCCCTCTCCTCGCTCCCATCAAAGACGCTCTGTTTTGGGTCTCAATCTTTCCTCCCTCCCTCACTTCTGTGTTGGGAGCCTACGGTTCACCAGGCGTTTCAGTATTTGGTACCAGAACCGTCTCCGGTTACATGCCTGCTCCTGCTTCTACATCACTACAGCCCTTACGATAACCTGGGTGCCGTAAACAAGAGGGAGTGGCGGTGGGAACATTTAACAGAGGATCGGCAGAGTGTCTGTCCAGCCAGAACCGATGCTCACCTTGGCAAAGCATCCTGGCCTTTCTGGCAGTACTGGCTGCGTGCCTTTCATGGCTGTGAATACGATCATGTTCCTTTTACAGCTAAGGAAAAGAAGACTGTGAGGAGTTAAGCCACTCGGCCAAAGTCCCAAAGCAGAACAGTTGGGGATTTCGACGTAGGCTTGTCTTGGAAATACAGCTCAGGAGTAGAGCATCTGACAGCAGACCCAGGCTTGTCTGAATCCAGCAACTGATGGTTAAGCACTCTGGCTCACAGATGAAAACTTGAAAGCTTGAGGGCTGACGATGGCCTGACATACACTGCAGGCCCCCTGACCAGTCATCTGCTCTCAGGAAAGTGGCAGGTCTAGAGGGCAGGGAAGGTCCAAAGAGGACTGGCAGGGCGGGGGGACGTTCTGGAGCTGACAAGACAGCCGGGCTTTCCTGGGTCCAGCCCACACCATGCGGGCAGCCAGCCATGGAACCGGGGCCTGTGCTCACCAGGCCAGCAGCCTCCTGGAGCTGGCTTCTTGGGAAGGACACAGCTGGTCAGTCCCCACGGCGTGACCATTCCCATCGCCGTTCCCCTTCTAGGTCTCCCTCCTCTGCTAAGAGTAGGGATGCTTCTCTGATCCCAGCTGAAACAACAAAAGTCACCTGAGCCGCTGTCTTTTCCAGAAATTCCTGACGAGGCTGCCAGCAGATGAGTCAGCGCTGGGGCGGCCCTGCTCGCTGAGAACCAGCCCGGGGTGGAGGAGGCCTTCCACCAGCCCGAGCGGGGAGCAGGCTGGAGGAGACATGCAGCCCTGGGGGGCCCTTGACCCTGCCCTTCTGGGGCTCCAGACGCCCCGCCGTGTGGCTGGCCACGTGGGTTGGTGACTCCCAGCAGTGTGGAGCAGCGGGACGGCTGGGAGATGGCTCCAATCTTCCGCTCAGCACCAAGCTGGGCCCTGCCCTCCTGGAGGGCGGACCTGTGGCCTCTACTCATATCTTCTCTGATTCCACGGAGGACGTGAGGCTGGGCTGGTGTTCCTTTTGTTGACTTAAAAAATATTCATGACTTAAAAGTTGGGAGTTAGGTTTTATCTGGTGGGAAGTTTTAGGACTTCAAGCCTGGGAAGACAGCATCTCAACTAGCCCTGAGACAACTGCTCTGAGGATCTGGCAGTGGGAGGTTAGACGGGGAGAGGAGCCAGGTTACCTAGAAATTTGCCACAAAGGGCAGGTAATCTGAACGTCAAAAGTATTTTGGTGAATTCAAGAAAATCAGGTATCTCAGGTTAAGGAATTTAGCACTTTCCTATGTATGGAAAGACCCAAGAGTCTGGGCTCCCTGAAGCCGTTCCTGTCACAGGTATCTCAGCTGTGGGGCCAGGATCCTGCATTTTCTCACATCCTGAGCTCCCTTGAGCTCACTGTAGGGGGTGGCTGCAGTCTGACGGCTCTCAGATCACAGGTATTCTGCTCCTTCCTGAGTGCCCTTGGCTGCTGCTGCTGATGCCAAGTCGCTTCGGTTGTGTCTGACTCTGTGTGATGCCCACCAGGCTTCCAGGATTCTCCAGGCAAGAATACTGGAATGGGTTGCCATTTCCTTCTCCAATGCATGCATGCACGCTAAGTTGCTTCAGTCGTGTCTGACTCCGTGCAACCCTATGGACAGCAGCCCACCAGGCTCCTCCGTCCACAGGATTCTCTTGACAAGAACACTGGAGTGGGTTGCCGTTTCCTTCTCCCCTGAGTGCCCTGGGGGCTCACTAGTTCACACGGAGGACTGCTGCTGAATTCGCTGATGACTGTGACATCCTTGTTTACCGATACGGCAGGAAACATTTCACTTCTCGATTTCAATCCCACTTCTCGATTTCACATGGGCAGCCTGGTCCCAGCCCAAGCCATTATGGGATTCCAGAAGATTCTGACCACGCATCCTGCTAGGGGCCTGTCCCCAGTGACCACATGGGACACGCCTGTGGTGTTGGTTTACCACTGTGATTCCTCCCACCCTCCCTCCCCACTTTCTCCCTGCTGCTGCTGCTGCTGCTAAGTCGCTTCAGTCGTGTCCGACTCCGTGCGACCCCATAGATGGCAGCCCACCAGGTTCCCCTGTCCCTGGGACTCTCAAGGCAAGAACACTGGAGTGGGTTGCCATTTCCTTCTCCAATGCATGAAAGTGAAAAGTGAAAGCGAAGTCGCTCAGTCATGTCTGACTCTTAGCGACCCCATGGACTGCAGCCCACCAGGCTCCTCCGTCCATGGGATTTTCCAGGTAAGAGTACTGGAGTGGGGGTGCCATTGCCTTCTCCACAACTTTCTCCCAACCCTCTCCAATTCTGTGAGTGCAGGTATCCCTTTCCATTTTTGAATAGATGCTTTTGAACTGTGGTGTTGGAGAAGACCCTTGAGAGTCCCTTGGACTGCAAGGAGATCCAACCAGTCCATCCTGAATGAGATCAGTCCTGGGTTTTCATTGGCAGGACTGATGTTGAAGCTGAAACTACAATACTTTGGCCACCTCATGCAAAGAGCTGACTCATTGGAAAAGACCCCGATGCTGGGAAAGATTGAAGGAGGGAGAAGAAGGGGATGACAGAGGATGAGATGGTTGGATGGCATCACAGACTCGATGGACACAAGTTTGAGTAAACTCCAGGAGCTGGTGATGGACAGGGAGGCCTGGCATGCTGTAGTCCATGGGGTTGCAAGGAGTCGGACATGACTGAGTGACCGAACTGAACTGATGTAGTTACAGGTTTCTTTTTACTTTTTATTTGCAAGGAAAGGGGGGCAGCTCTTCCATGTTGCCCCATTAGCCCCGGGACTCCTCACCAGTCTTCTAACCGCTCGTTCAGCAGTGACAGTGCATAGCACAAGCTTCCGGTCCTGGCCCATCACTCACCAGCTGGTGACTGGGTGAGCCCGTCCCTCTCCCCAGGCCCGCTGCTGGGGTGTGGGGACTGTGAGCCTCAAAAAGAGAGGATGGGGAAGGTGAGAAGAACAGTGACACCCACACTGATGTGGGGTTTGGAATGTAAACCTCGGCAAAGAGGCTTTCCAGCTCACCCACAGGGGGCACAGGCAGCCTGACTGCTCGGAGAGACAGCGGAGAATTCCGGCTGAGAAACAGTTAGGTTCTACCTACCGGATGGGCTTCCCACGTGGTGCTAGTGTTAAAGAACCCACCTGCCAGTGCAGGAGACGTGGGTTCCATACCTGGGTCGGGAAGAGCCCCTGGAAGAGGCCACGGCAACCCACTCCAGTATATTTGCCTGGAGAAGGTCACGGCAACCCACTCCAGTATATTTGCCTGGAGAATCCCATGGACAGAGGAGCCTGGTGGGCTGCAGTCCATGGGGTCACAAAGAGTCAGACATGACTGAAGTGACTTAGCACGCATGCACGCACCTACTGACTAGCACAGGGAACTCTACTCAGTGGTGACCTCTATGGTGACCTAGGAAAGGAAATCCAAAAAAGAGGGACTATATTAGCTCAGGTGGTAAAGAATCTGCCTGTAATGCAAGAGACTAGGGTTGGATCCCTTGAGCAGGAAGATCCCCTGGAGAAGAGAATGGCTGCCCACTCCAGTATTCTGGCCTGGAGGATTCCACGGACTGAGGAGCCTACAGTCCACGGGGTCAAAAACAGTCAGACACGACTCAGCGACCTGACACTTTCGCTTTCATAGCTGATTCACGCTGCTGTACGGTAGGACCTATCACAACACTCTAAAGCAACTATACTCCAATAAAAATTTTTTTAAAAAAGGAAGAAGCTGGTTCTAGAAATGGCAACCCACTGCAGTATTTGTGCCTGGAAAATTGAATGGACAGAGGAGCCTGGTGGGCCGCAGTGCGTGGGGTCGCAAAGAGCTGGACACGACTGCGCGACCGAGGACACAGCACAGCCCCGGCTCTATGTCAGGCTGAGGGACCTGGAGCAGCGTGCTCACCAGTGATGTGGACAATCGTGTCCGCTCGCCCTGCAGACGGAGGGCGGGTGAGCCTGGGAAGCTGTGAGGCCATGTGGATGGAAAACACTCGTCGAGCCCACAGTTCTGTGTGTGTGTGTGCGTGCGCACACCTGGAGCCTGCTCCCCCAGCTGTGCTTGCCCACGACGGCTTGTTTTCCACTTCTGCCCTCCGGCCTGGGCAGCCGCGGGCCCAGGAGGATGACGGCTGTCCTGCTGCCGGCTCACGGGCGAGGGTGTGACCTGGGAGCCGGTCAGGGGCTGGCAGGCAGGTGCTCCCCCCGGGGCTGCAGGCACACCCTGCCCGCTGGGCCAGCAGCGAGGGGACTGCTGTTCCCGCACTGCGCCATGGTCTGCACAGCGCCCCGCTTGTCCAGGGCGGGCCAGGCTGGCACTGCCAACGCCTGTCCCTGGCCCGGGGGATGGGGTGGGGGCAGGCTGGGGGTGCGGTCACCATGCCCCAGCATTCCCTTTCTGGGGCTCCCCTCTCTGGACACCTACTCTTCCGGCATTGTGTGTGTGTGTGTGTGTGTGTGTGTGCATGCACACACATTTTTGGGGTTTTTTTGCTCATTGGGTCTTCATTGCTATGCACAGGCTTTTTCTGGTTGCAGAGAGCAAGGGCTGCACTTGAGCTGCAATGTCTGGCTTCTCTAATTGTGCAGCATGGCTCTAGGGTTAAGGCAGTTGCCCCATGTGGGCTCCGAAGTTTCGGCTTGCCGATTCCAGAGCACAGGCTCAATAGTTGTGGCACACAGGCTCAGTTGGGCATCTGGGATGCTCCTGAATCAGGGATTGAACTGATGTCCCCTGAATTTTGAGGTGGATTTTTAACCACTGGACCAGCAGTGAAGCACCTGTGACCACCATAATTTCATCTGAACCAACTGTGCTAATCTGCCTCTTAAAAATGTATGAAAGAGAAAAAGTGAAAGTGTTAGTTGCTCAGTCATGTCTGATTCTTTGCGACCCCGTGGACTGTAGCCTGCCAGGCTCCTCTGTCCATGGGATTCTCCAGGTAAGAATACTGGAGTGGGTTGCCATTCCCTTCTCCAGAGGATCTTCCCAATCCTGGGATTGAACCTGGATCTCCTACATTGCAGGCAGATTCTTTACCGTCTGAACCACCAGGGAAGCCCCCTCAAAATACAGAACACCTCACGAATTTGCACGTCATTCTTGACCAACGCAAAAAAAGATCATATATAATATTTCTTTAGCCCTCAATGTGGACCACAGGGAAGAAAGAGGCATTTGGTTTTGTGATGAGTACAAAATCTGGGTGGGCGATTATGAACTTGGAGTTTAGAGTCTAAATGCCTGGGTTCAAATTTCAACTCTACACTTACTGGCTATGAACATTAGTTATTCTGTCTGTGCTTCCATTATTTCATTTACAAGAAAGGATTGGTAATATGTGGTAGGATTAATGTGTAAAGTGCTTAGAACCATGCTTGATGTATAATGAGTATTTGGCTCTAATCCTTAGCCATTTCTGACTAGGCTTGAATCCACCTAGGTTTCTTTATCTCGCTTGAAGAAAAGTTGGTACCTCTTTGGGCCCCATCTGCAAGATGCTGGCCCATCTTTAAGTCCCAGGGGCCAATACCTGTCCCCCACCAATTTGTTCATATTACCTGACATTTGAAAAGTTCCTCGGTTTGAAAAGATCTTGCTTGCCAAACTTCATTTGTTAAATAATAACTTACAACTCATCAAGGTTTCCATCAGGCTTCATGAAATACTAGGAACAGCTGGCCATGCTCCTGACTGAGAAATCCTGGATGAGGTGAGATAAGCCCGGAGGGACCACCCCTCCCACTTCAGCCACATGCTGGTGTTGCCACAGCAGGAAACAAGTGCCTTCAGATACTTCTAGCTCACTGAACAGGGAACCAAGGCGACACTGAATGAGAAGATGCTCTTGGAGTGTTCCAGGGCTATCACCGTGAAAGGCACTCACTCCAGCCAAGTTACACTGTTGTTGTTTAGTCACTAAGTCATGTCTGACTCTTTTGCGACCCATGGACTGTAGTCCACCAGGCTCCTCTGTCCATGGGATTTCTCAGATAAGAATACTGGAGTGTGTTGCTATTTCCTCCTCCAGGGGATATTCCTGACCCAGGGATCGAACTTATGTCTCCTGCTTGGCAGGCAGATTCTTTACCACTGAGTCACAGGGGAAGCTGCCAGCCAAATTAAGGGAAAGCCTTATCCTGCTTCCTTGATAGTGATACACTGTGTGCTCAGAAATTCCAAGAGTGAGTTGTGGCTGGGCAAGGCCATTTTTATGGTGGCTGATGCTTCGGTCTGATGAGTCCTAAATCATAGCATTGTTGAAAATATCTTTCATGTCCCTAACCACCTAATTCTTATTTTCCTCTGAAACAGCAGTGTTGTCCATTTTACAGACGAGGAAACTGAGGCTTAGCAAAGTTACAGGATGTGCTGAAGGTCACAGAGCTAAGAATTAGCCAAGTGGGAGTTGAATCTAGATTTACTGTTGTGTCTTCAACAGCTGCCGGCAGTAAACGGGCTCTAGGGTGGCCCCGCCCCACCCTGGCACTCAGGTGAGCCTTGTGAGGCCTCAGCCCCGAGCGGCTTTGTCAGGCTGGGTGGAAACCTACCTTGGATGTCATCGTTGAACATGCAGTACTTGTTGCGGTATTTGTTGAGAAGGCGGAAGGCGTTGGCATTGGCAAAGTCCTCAAACTGGATGAGGCAATTTATTCCAAACCTGTGGGGAGGGAGAGGAAAGGGCACGTGACTGCCTCCTTGAGCTGGTCCCTGGCAGACGTCAGCCTGCGCTGGGGAGGGGGAGGTGGAGGCCAGGGGGTGAGGGCACGGCTCACTCACGGGGTGTGTGCCACGTGGCGGGCTCCTGGACTTCTGGCTCTGCCCGCCCCACGATGGAGGAGGATGGGGAAGGCAGATGGTAGGGGTATGGGAGCTGGAGGCCATATCATTGTCTCTAACGTGGGCTGGTGGGCCTCGCTGGTGGCTCAGTGGTAAAGGATCCGCCTGCCAACGCAGGAGACGCGGGTTTGATCCCTGGGTCGGGAAGATCCCCTGGAGAAGGGCATGGCTACCCACTCCTGTATTCTTGCCTGGAGAATCCCATGGACAGAGGAGCCTGGCAGGCTACAGTCCACGGGTTCGCAAAGAGTCAGATAGTACTGAACGACTAAGCATGCTGCCTTATTTAAAATCTACACTAGAATTGCCTCCTAGATCCCTAGGTCAGGAAGAAGGTTGTGTTTCCTAAAAAACGACTGGCCTAGTGACCGGTGCTTC
Organism: Odocoileus virginianus; assembly: GCF_023699985.2. NCBI lineage: Eukaryota > Metazoa > Chordata > Mammalia > Artiodactyla > Cervidae > Odocoileus > Odocoileus virginianus. Next base: position 7,656,047 of record NC_069701.1, on the reverse strand, counting down.
CTGTTAGCATTGTGTCAGGAAGTTGAGAGCTGTCTCCTGCCCTTCACGGCAGGCTCCCTCAGCCGAGGCTCCCTGCACATGCCTTCTCCAGACTCCGTTCTGGCTCTTGGACCCTGCCCCTGCCTTTTGGGGTTGTGTTGTGTCTCTCCTTGGAGTCTTTCTGGAAGCAAGTGTGAAGTGAATTGTTAAAAATGACTTAAGCAATGAACCAAAAAAGATGTCATCTCATGGGTCAATTTGTGACTGGCAGCATCTGCAGTCACATTTATTGAGAAAAAAATGCCCTGACTGATCAGTATTGGGGTGTCTGGACTCGAGGGCAGGAGAAGTGCCTGCTATTCCCAGTCATGTGAACTGGAGGCCTGGGATCAGCTTGGGACCAGCTGTGGAAAGAAAGACGTCTGCCCTTACGGCTGGGCACACGTGGTGGGTGTCCTGTGCGGGCGAGGCATATGTCTGAAGAGGCTGGGGGCTGTGTGGGGGACAGAATACCGAAGTGGCCCAGAATACACTGTTTTCAACCTCAGAATTCTGTGCATGGCTTATCCTTTTTTTTTTTTCCAGAAAATTTACCCACTTTATTAACACATTGTGATTGCTCTACATTTTATCATGTGTACTCAGTCGCTTTAGTCGCGTCCAACTCTTTGTGACCCTGTGGACTGTAGCCTGTCAGGCTCCTCTGTCCATGGGATTCTCCAGGCAAGAATACTGGAGTGGGTTGACATGCTCTCCTCCAGGGGATCTTCCCGACCCAGGGATTGAACTCAGGTCTCTTGCTACATTGGCGGGTGAGTTCTCCAGCACTACCACCACCTGGGAAGCCCACATTGTACCATCTTATGTAGAGAACACTGAAAATACAAGTTACTTTGTAAAACCAAAGGCAAACATGGAATCCAAAGATAAGCTGTTTTACACAATAAGACCCTTATCCTGTAGCTAGTATTAAATCTTAAATACCTACTTCAGGAACCACCAACTGCCAGAATACAGAAAGGCCACCCCAAACACAGCAATCTAAAGATGAAAAGGCAGAGAAATACTCAGCAGGTAAAGGAACATGATAAATGCCCACCAAACCAAACAAAAGAGGAGGAGATAGGGAGTCTACCTAAAAAAGAATTCAGAACAATGATAGTAAAAATGATCCAAAATCTTGAAAACAAAGTGGAGTTACAGATAAATAGCCCAGAGACAAGGATTGAGAAGATGCAAGAAATATTTAACAAGGACCTAGAAGAAATAAAAAAGAGTCCATCAATAATTAAATACCCACTTCTTTTGGTAAAATGATTAATCTACATACTCCTTAATTACATGTGCATTACAAACACGGCTCAGTAATTTTCAGAAACTGTTTCTGAAGAGGCTTGTTCTGAAAGGAAGTGCACAACCAGAAAAGGGAGAAAGCAAAAATAAGAACAGTAGAAATGCATGCTCCTACCACGGTCCTTCCAGAAGCTTAGTGAGCTGGGGCTGTTGCTGGGGGATCTAGAGACAGGTTCACGTTATGGAGCCCAAACGGTGAGGTGCTCACTTGCCACAGTCCCGTCAGGAGGGTCGGAGGCTGGTGGGCCTGACCTGGCGCGGCCACTGCAACCGAGTGGTCTTACACCTGTCACTTCACTTCTGTGTTATGCCTCAGGTTTCTGTCTGTCGACAGGCACCATAATATCTATCCGGCCAACTCTGGTGGGCTGTTGTGAGGGTTCAAAGCTGGGGTGACTTTTTTATTCGCTCCTTTTTGGCTGTGGTGGGTCTTTGCTGCTGTTCTGGCTGGGTTGGGTCTAGCTGCGGTGGGTGGGGGATTCTCTAGGTGTGGTGTTCGGGCTTCACGCCGTGGGGGCCTCTCCTGGTGCAGAGCTCGGGGTCTGCGGCCCAGACCCAGTGACTGTGGTGTGCAGGTTCAGTTTCTTCGCGGCACGTGGGATCTTCCCGGACCAGGGATCACGCCCACATCTCCTGCACTGGGAGGCAGATTCTTTAACCACTGAGTCACCAGGGGAGCCCTGGGGGCGATTTTTGCTTTTTTAATTTATTAAAAATTTTTTTGATCTTTGGCCACACTTACGCGACATGCAGGATCTTGGTTTCCTGAGCGGGAATTGAAGTCCCTGTAGGCGATTTTTACATTGTAAGGTGCTAAACGTGTGTCACCCTGACCACAGTTCTTATTCCCCGTCACAGAGCAAGTGCTGGTGGGGGCAGGGGTGGGGAGCTCGCCGTGTTTCCTGACTCACCATCCCTCTTCTCCTTGTACAATGAATATAAATAGTTAAAAAAAAAAAGCCCTTCGTGGCATAATTATAATGCTATGCTCGCCAAACCAAAATTTACTATGAATTTTTGCTCAGGGTGTGAATGCCAAGTATTTGTATGGGGACTGGGGAACAGAATGTCTTTGGTGGCTGGTGACATTTTGATATATAGCTTCCTCACAAGACTCCCAGTGTTGCTCCCCCACTAGCCTGGAGCTAAAATGCCGAAAAGGTCAGACGACAAGACACTGTGATACACGCTGTCCTTTCTCTCCCATCTCTCTTTCACACACACAAACACAATCTGACCTTTAAGCAACCCCCCTCTTAGGTTAGAAAAATAAGGCAAGGATTAGAAATAAATGCCTGGGTTCAGTGCATTATTCCTCTTTCATGTCAAATTAAGTTTCACATAAAAGAACCTTCCCAGGCAGCAATCTGATGAGATATAGGGTAAAACCTCATTCATTCAGGTTACTTGAATCTAACTTGGAATTGGGCAAAAGGCTATGTGAATTGCTCATCCAGTAAACTAGTTTCAGAGTTCCTGGACCTCCTTGGATTTAAGGGCCTCCAGGGACCCTGTCCTCCTTGGATACCATCCCCATGGCCACTCCCTGGACCTTTCGTCACCAGGAGCAACTTTCACACTGCTTGGATCAGCCTCTGATCACAGCCTTCCCTTTCACCTCCTTCACTGCCACTATGTCTGTTCTTCATCTCCAGGGAGACCTGTGGGCCTGTTACCATTTTCCCTAGTCCTGCAGTAGTTGTGGCACGTTAGCTTAGTCACTCCGTGGTATGGGGGATCTCAGTTGCCTGACCCAGGATCAAACCTGCATTCCCCGAATTGCAAGGCAGATTCTTAACCACTGAAAGGCCAGGGGAGTGTCCGCCAACTTGTTAAACTGATTACAAGCCAATTAAGAGCAAGAACACAATTTCAAAGTGAAGATTTAAAAAGCTTAAGTGGCAAAAGCACTTCTCTCAGTTCCTCCATGTAGATCCAAATACAGGTAATGGACCATCATACCAATTTCAATGTTAATGATAATATTCATGAAAATACTTCTACCAACATCATTGGTAACAAAAACAGCTAATGGTTACAGATGGAGCTGGGCATCTGGTTGAGTTCTTTACAAGCATTATCTCAATTAATCTTGCCACGATCACATGTAGTAGGTATCCTTTCAGAGAAGGAATTCAGAGCTACAGGATGGTCAGTTACTTGCCCTGGGGCCATTTATTCTCCTACAACTGGAAAGTGGTGGAGCTGCAATCTGAACCCGGCTCTATCTGACTCCAGAACAGTTTAGTTTTCACAGCAATATGATTTTTGTAAAAGATAAAGTAGATGTTATATTTATTTTGACACCAAACTGGGGAACAGGAAAATCGTGTTCTCTTTCTGACATAAACTCTGAGTTTTGGGTGAGTCCATTTCTCTTTGAGTCTCAGTTTCTGCTCTGAGAGCCTTGGGAAAAGAACCAGGAGCTACTTAACAGTGGGTTGGAATAGATACACCAGGAGCTTCACTCAGACAGGTGGTTAGGTCCAATGTCGGGCGGTCTGACCACTCCTGCTCAGAGTCACATGTGACAGAACACCATTGTTTCTGAGTCTTTTTTGAGCTGAGTCACAGCAGACCAGCCCTGTGAGCAGGCCCCAGGCAGCCACCGCCCAGGTCGTAGGGCTGGGGCTGCAGCAGCCCCTCCACGGGCCCCCGCTCAGACCCCCTGCTCAGGGCCCCGGGCAGTTTCCTGATTTTGTTGCCGGCACGTCACTGGCCTTCCACCCTGCCAGAAGCTGGCCCTCACCGGGGAGGTGGTGGTGTGTCTCTCCCCTTCTGTGCTTGTGAACTCTTTACCCTGAAGCCCTGGCAGGGACTGAGGAACGTCTGATGCTTCTCAGTGGAGAATTCCTGCGATGGAGAAACAGGCGCATCCCCAAGCCACACACAGAGCTGTCCAGACTCCTCCACCCCGGGGACTTCACTGGGAAATGGCCTTGGCGCTGCCAGGGAATACATGCTAAGGCCGGGGCTCATTTAAAGACACAAGGCTGATGGGTGGATGTTACAAGCGTTTTTCTCTCCAGCCCTCAGGCAAGAGGAAGGCTAAAAATGGCAGCTTGCCCCTGGGAGCCCTAGGGAGCTGAATGCAACAGTGAGAGGGGACCACGCCAGGGCCCACCGAGCTGGGGCCACCACCTGGGCTGCGGGCTTAGGAGATTCTCAGGCGGCTGCTCCACCCTCCCCCCGAGCCGACCAAAGTCAGTTGGAGGGATGTGGTGAGGGCCAAACATTCCAGGGGCTGCAGACCCGGTTTCTTTGCTCCATAGGTCAGGACCTGCCATTCTTTCAAACACCTGGGTCTGACCTCTTTCGGGCCTGAACAAACACAGGGGACCTGGGAAGAGCAGGTGGATTTGCTCAGCCTGCCCCCAAACAGAATGACTAAAACCTACCCCTCACATTTCCATGGGAGCCCATTCCATGCCCCTAACAAAACACACATACACACACACACACAAGACTCCCCAGTGGAGTGCACTCGGAGGACATCAATTACTCACCGGGGAAAGCTATTTCTCTGTTTATTTATTAATTCCTTCCAGGAATTAGAGCTGGCAGAATCACGAAAGTGCTAGATCTTGGTTTCTGTTTTACCCAATCCATTAAATTCTAGTCCCTTGAGATGCTCTCAGAAAGAGGTTCCATGGCTCAATCCATCTGGGAAACTCTGAATATTCATGTAACATGTACAACGTATTATATTAAAGGCTCAGAAAAGTCCTGCATTAAGAAACCTGTTTAACTCAGCATTTTCCAAACATATTTGACTAGAGACCTTACCCTTCTGTGTCACACCCTCTCCATTTGAGACAGAGCACAGCTTGACGGACACAGCTCTCTGCAGAAAGAACTCTGCACCCGGGTTGGGGAGTGTGTGTGGGGGTGAGTGGATTCAAGGCAAGGCCATCTCTCCCTGGGATTTCTGCAAGTCTACTTCTGGCCGGGTCCTATAATAATGGATCTCACCTCCAGCCTTATTCCCCTCCTGCCAATCCATCTACTCTATCTTTCTAAACACAAATCCTTGCACGCCATTTCTGTTCTGAAAATCCTTACAGGTCTCCCACTGCCTTTGTGTTCAAACTTCTGAGACGGCATTCACTGGGTAACAACCTTAATGATCACCTCTGCTCATGTCTTCTGGCACCGCGGGCATATTTTGCTGCTTCCCAACTACTGTGGGCCCTTGCACTGTTTCATGTCTTTGCTTAGATGCCTAGGAGACCTCCTTTTATCCTGGCTAACTCCTACTTAAACGGTGAGGCCCTTATGAAAGGTCATGTCTTCGAGGAAGCCTTCCCTGATCCAGCAATTTCCTTACCCAGGGCGGCAGTGACTCTTCTGGGTCTGGCCTGCCTTGCTACACTGGGCACATCTGTTAGCATACATCACATTGCATCACAATTATTTACGGAGATTTCTATTTTAATTATTAAAGGAATGTATTGGGCAGAGGGTCCTCCTTGTGCTAGGAACTCTCCTGGGTGTGATATAAATACTCAGTTCAACAGACATTTCTAAGGGGCCTGCTGTGAACCAGAGACTGTCCTCCCTGCTAGATTACCAAGGCAAGTTCAAGAATTTCAAGTCTGATGGGGACACAAGAAAGTGAAAAAAGCAGTGGCGACATCCTTTGACAAGGGCAATAATGAAGGTATGTGCTGGGGACGTGGGAAGCCTCAAAGGGAGCAGACAGCTTGGGCTGGGGGAGGCAGTAAGGGCTTCGGAGAGCAGGAGAGCTGGAGGTGCGCCCCGGGGCAGGCAAAGGTTCCCCGGCAGACAGTGCAGCGGGGCGGGCGAAGGGGCCTCAGGCAGAGGGAACAGCACACGTGTGTGCAGTGGTGGGGGGCTTCCTGGAGCTGAAGGAACGTAGCCAGCGCTGGAGCTCAGGAGCGGTGAGGACGGGAGGCGTGGGTGGAGGGCGAGGCTGGGCGGACTCTAGGGGCCGCCCTTCACACGCCTGTGTAAAGAGCCTGGCCAGTCTGGGGGCAGTGGGGGCCCACCGAGGGGCTGCAGGCAGGGGAAAGTGGCCGCTGTGTTAGGACACTGGAGCGGGGGATGGATGGACAGCTGTGCGGCTCAGGTCACCGGGCTGGCGAGGGTCTCGGGCAGAGCGTGTGTGCGGAGCGGGGAGCAAGGCCGAGGAGAGCCCCCCGGGCACAGCTGCAGCCAGGGAGCGGCGAGCGGCGGGGGAGCCCCCCGCGGGAGGGTGAGCGGGGGCCGGCAAGGCGGAAGGGGGCCCGCAGAGCGCTGCCCGAGGAGCCTCTGCTGAAACAGCGGCCGGGAAGTGTGGGTGCGTGGGGGGTGAAGCTCGGATGGCGCTTGAACTTTGCCAGAGCACGTTCAGCGGAGGGGTGGCCGGGGAGCCATCTGCACGGGGCTAAGGAAGAGGCTTGGCTACAGACCACGGCAGGGAGACTGCCGGTGGCGGGTGTGGGACGCAGGGACGGCCCCGGCTTTGATGGGAGGTCTGCGCATGGGACGGAGGGGCCAGCAAGTAGGGGAGACGCGAGGGGCAGTGACGGGCGTCGAGGGCCTGGGGAGACGGGAGGAGGCAGGAGCCAGAGTCCGGCAGAAGAGGGAAGAGGACACGGTTCCTCCTTCCGGGAACTCAGCCTCGCGGAGGGACAGAGACGAAGCTCTCACCCAGAAGCTCCATCACAGACCGGGAGAGGGACCGACGCACCCTGCAGGCTGTGGTGGGAAGGGATTCAGCAGATAGACAGGAACACGAGTCTGCAGGTGAAGGAACGGGAAACCACAGATTGGAGAAAGGGGGACTATGGCGTGGGAAAAAGAAATCCCAGTGGAAAGAGTCATGATTGATTCCCTTCAAAGACACCAAGGACCATTGTGTGGACAGGGAATGAAGGTAGACTTATCTTCTGTGGCCTTAAGGGAAAAAGCAGGGCCGACAGGGGGAAGTCAGGAGGCCAGAGACTGCAGTGCCGTATAAGGCAGAGAGCTCAAACGCGGGCCGGAAGGAGGCTGTTCTTGGAAGCGATTCCAGGCTCCTCGGAGCTCCGCTTGGCGAGGCTGTGGAAGGGGCTCCAGCCGCGATGGGGGTGCGCGGGGGTGGGGGGGGGGGACACGACGTGTGCAGGCCCTTCCTTCCCAGGTCCCACCCCGGACGGTCCACTGGCGTGCCCGGCTCTGGCAGCCAGACTGGCGGGCTCCTGCTAGCCTGATGGGGTAAACTCCCACCGTGTAACAGGGCAGTTACAGGAAGCAGCAACTTCTGAGCAAAAGTGCCAGAATAATGTGTCCGTTCTGTGGTCACTGATGTGACGGCAGTCCCAGGCCAGACAGAAAAAAATAAAAAAACCCTCCAGGAACAGTATGGACTTCCTTCTCAATTTCCCCGAAAACGGCGCCAGAGAGCCCTGGGCTGGGCAGAGGATGGAGGCTGACCTGCTGACTCTCGACCTCTCAGCAGTCAGAGACCAGACCTGAGTGCTTCCTCCAGGGCACACGGCTCACTCCCCAACCTCCTGCTCTTCAAGCCCAGGCACCTTCCCAGCCACCAGCCCATGGGCTGACATGGGACATCGGCTCTGATTTGCCCACAGACTGTACGTTCCAAACATCCTGGGATGACGAGACATCCTCTGTGAAGATCCTCCAGTTACTCCGGTCCATCCTGCTCTCTCTGTTCGGGTGTACTGCCATAGTATCTGTACCATACAGTCTGTTCACAAAGCTGTGTCTTGGACTTCCTAAGCATCTAATAAACTGCTCCTCTCTCACAGGCATGTTAAGTCACTTCAGTTGTGTCCGACTCTTTGCAACCCTATGGACTGTAGCCTGTCAGGCTCCTCTGTCCGTGGGATTCTCCAGGCAAGAACACTGGAGTGGGCTGCCATGCCCTCTCTCATGAAACTGGCTAAATTCTGCCCTGAATGATGAGAGCCTGGGGTGGAAGAGCTTCCCTGGTGGCTCAGAGGGTAAAGCGTCTGCCTGCAACGTAAGAGACCTGGATTCAATTCCTGGGTCAGGAAGATCCCTTGGAGAAGGAAATGGCAACCCACTCCAGTATTCTTGCCTGGAAAATCCCATGGATGGAGGAGCCTGGCAGGCTACAGTCCACGGGGTCACAAAGAGTTGGACACGACTGAGCGACTTCACTTTGGGGTGGAGGACAATAAGGCCACGAACTCCAGCCTGTGTTTGTGGGCTTTCGAAACCGCTGTGAGTCAAAGTCGGGGAGGGGCAGAAGGGCAAGACTAAGCCAGGGCAGGGGACAGACTCGATCCAGGCAGGCCTGGGGCAGGGTCCCTTGAGGGCAGGGAAGGTGTCTCGCTCCCCACGTGGCACACGACCGCTGAAAAAAGCAGCTGGAACTGACTGCCTCTCCTGCGCTCTGCTCTGAACAAATCTGCTTCAGAGATCCGTGTGAGAAGACCAAACCCACCTGTGGCCGCTTGCCTGGGGCCCTGGGCTTGCCCCTCTCAGCCCTTGCAGGTGAACAAATGGAAGCGTGGAAGGGTGCCTGCCAGACAGCACCGTCCCTCCCAGGGTCCCAGTCACACGCAGCCCACGGGGCACCCTGGTCCCGGGGGGTGGGGGGTGCTCTCCTCTTCCAGAGGCCGCTGCAGCCAAGAATCTTTGTATCACAATAGCTCAGCCCTGTTCCTTTACCCCAGGATCCAAGTCAATGCAAATAAGTCCACAGGCAGGAAGGGGCTTTCCAGTGAGGCTGGGAGAGCGGGCAGCAGAGACTGGAGAAAAACACCACTAAGTGTGTAGTCAGATGCGTTTGGGGTGGGCCCAGGTTCTTCCACTTCTAGCTGGTGATTTTGGACAAGTGACTTAACTTTTCAGAATCTCAGTTTCTTTATCCCTCAGGGTTGCTGTGGTAATTAAAAGTGAAGCATCCAGTACGGAGTATATTCTTTAGAAAAGTGAATTGCTAGCTCTTTCCTACGAAGAAAGTCATAACTTTTAACTCAATCTAAATGTCCCAGGTGTTTGATCACCGTATTCTCCCATCAACCTCAACTGACACTGCAGGCAGAGCCATTAACTAGGCGGATGTTAAATCTATACAAACTCAGCAATAATTATTTAAGCATATTTCTATCTTTCCCCAGTCAATTAAAAACTTCTTGAGAGACAAAGGATTAATTTCCAAAATATACAAGCAGCTCATACAACTCAATACCAGAAAAACAACAACCCAATCAAACAGTGGGAAAAAGACCTAAATGGACATTTCTCCAAAGAAGACATATAGATGATTAACAAACACATAAAAAGATGCTCAACATCGCTCATTATTAGAGAAATTAAAATCAAAACTACAATGAGATATCACCTCACACCAGTCAGAATGGCCCTCATCAAAAAGTCTGCAAACAGTAAATGCTGGAAAGGTTGTGGAGAAAGGGGAACACTCTTGCACTGTTGGTGGGAATGTAAATTGATACAGCCACTATGGAAGACAGTATGGAGATTCCTTAAAAAACTAGGAATAAAACCACCATATGACCCAGCAATCCCACTCCTAGGTATACACCCTGAGGAAACCAAAACAGAAAGAGGCACATGTATCCCATTGTTCACTGCAGCACTGTTTACAATAGCTAGAACATGAAAGTAACCTAGATGTCCATCGACAGATGAATGGATAAAGAAGTTGTGGTACATATATACACAATGGAATATTACTCAACCATAAAAAGGAAGGCATCTGAGTCAGTTCTAATGAGGTGGATGAACCTAGAACCTATTATGCAGAGTGAAGTGAGTCAGAAAGACAAAGAAATAACCATATTCTAACACATATACACCGAATCTAGAAAAATGGTGCTGAAGAATTTATTTACAGGGCAGCAATGGAGAAACAGACATAGAGAATAGACTTATGGACATGGGAGGGGGGAGGGTGAGATGAATGGAAAGAGTAACATGGAAACTTACATCACCATGTGTAAACTAGAGAGCCAATGGGAATGTGCTGTGTGGCTCAGGAAACTCAAACAGGGGCTCTGTGTCAACCTAGAGGGGTGGGATGGAGAGGGAGATGGGAGGGAGGTTGAAAAGGGAGGGATATATGTATACCTGTGGCTGATTCATGTTGAGGTTTGACAGAAAATAGCAACATTCTGTTTCAAAACTGCTTGAGAGCAAAGTGCATTTCTGACTTACTGCTATGTTTAATAAATATCTGTCCATTGAATGAATTAACATATGGGCAACTATATGAATAAATAGATAAAAGAGTAGTTAAATGCTGCCATGAACTATTTTCTGATTAGTTTATGTGTCCATATTACAATCTCAAGGAAGAACTGAACTCTAGGCTGGTCATTTCTTTGTATTGGCCACACTCTAGGACACAGTGAAGACATGACAAATACAGGCTAAATGGGAACTTGAAAGAGATTTCATGAATGATGTGAATGAGAGCAAACAATTGGTAAGCTTCCCTTCATTTCCCACTTGTTTTAACATTATCTGACTGTGGGGAGAGAATTTTCTTTCTGGGTCTCAGTGTCTCCACCTATAAAGTGATGAAGTTGGACCCAAGAAGGTCGTTTCTTGCTCAGGTATTCTAAGATTGTGAGATTACATTCCTAGGGAGGGGAGGTGGGAAAATAAGACACGGATTGCACTGCAAAAGGCATTCCTAAAATTCAGTGTATGTGCAAACACCGAGCGGTGACTGTCTCTGCTAAGAGGGACTCGGTGAGTGAGCGCTCCTTGATTTAGAGCTAACATTCATGCTCTTTACATTTCAAAATAAAATCTTGAATGCCCTAAGCTGAGGGCTATTCCTTTGTTTGTTTAAAACCACCAGGAAAAGCTTGGAGCCAGAGGTTCAGTTTTTCCCCTGGGGCCTGACAGCACTGGCTGGGTTTGCAGTTTGTAGAGAGGCCTGCAGGGGACATCAGTCCTGGTGAAGGATGGGGCAACTGATCCACTAGCCATTAGGCAGTTAAGAAGGAAGAACTGAGAAATGCCACCCAAGACCCAGATGCTGGGGAATTTTCCCCACCGCCAATAAAGATAATGATACCTGATGTAATAGAAGTGGTATACTTATATTGCAATATAGCAATGTATCATGCTGTACACCTTAAACTTATACAATGTTACATGTCAATTATATTTCAATAAAAAGAGAAAATAAAAAAGAAGGTGCCTCCCTTGCTGAGGGTGGCTAGAGAGTCTGGAAAATGGGAGTTGATGGCTGATCCCTCCATCGCCTCCCTGTTGTTGAGAATGGGTGGGTCATTAACCCTGCCTTAGAACAAGGTGGAGAGAGGAGACACGGATATGTGAAGTATTGATAGACTAGTTCCCATAGACCTCCCTCGCCTTTGTCCTCCTTGCCTGCTGCATCAAGGTGTCTGGAGTATGTTGGACTGTCTTTTCTTTCATGTAGAAGAAAAGGTGCAGAGATTCTCCAAGTCAGAGAGTAGGTTCTGGAGTTAGGCCACCTGGTTCACAGCTTGGCTTCACCACTGTTAGAGGTGTGACCTTGGATAAGATCTCTAACCGCTCTGTACCCCAGTTTCCCTGTCTGTAAAGTGTGCCTTCATTCAATAAATGTTTATTGAGAGTCCATGCTCTAACTAGGCATCGTTCTGAGCGCTTGAGATACAGCAGTGAACATAAGAGACAAAGATCTCTCCCTGGAACTTACATTTCAGTGGGACAGGACAATAACTGTATCTAGGATTATTTTGAGTATTACATGACTTGATGTACGTGAATGACTTTATTGTCTGCAGAAGCCTAGATCAGACCAACACTCACTTTACCAGACAGTGAAGCCTGGGATGCTTGCTTGCTTCTTTAGGGGTTTTTAAAAAATGTCTCAAGGAATTGTCTTGAGAAAGAACTGCTGCTTAACTCATTATTTAAAAAGAAATCCACTGTCTTTTTCTAATTTAAAAAGAAATGCCTGCACATAATCAAACATCATAAAAATGACTGACAGTGAAAATCCTGGCAACCTCATGCCTTGACTGTAGTCACTCTTAACGGCCTGATGCATGTACAAGCAGATAGTTTTTTCCTTTACGGAACTTACCTTTTTTTAAAAAATTATTTACTTTTGGCTGTGTTGACTTTTCGTTGCCGTGGGCAGGCTTTCTCTAGTTGCGGCAAGCGGGGGCTACTCTCTAGCTGCAGTGTGCGGACCTGTGGCACCGGCCTCTCTGGTGGGGCAGAGGCTCTCCGGCTCTTGGATTCAGGAGTTGCGGCCCATGGCTCAGGGGTTGCGGTTCTTGGCATCCAGAGCGCGGGTTCATTACTCGGGGCACACGGGCTCAGCTGCCCTGAGGTATGTGGGGTCTTCCTGGACCAGAGACTGAACTGGTGTTCCCTGCATTGCAAGGCTGACTCCTGACCGCTGGACCACCAGAACAGCTGCCATCACTTATCCTGACAGAAGCGTTTGTTTTTAGGATTATCCCTGCCCCCATTTCGTGAGGCTCAAACACATTAAAAATCAATGTGCTTGAGCCTAAGAAAATGAACGCAGTAGAGTAAGAAGAGACTGCATGATGTGCGTGTGTGAATGAGTGAGACATGGAGAAAGAGACAGAAAGACAAAATGAGAGCAAATGTGCCACCGGGATGCCTACAACTGAGACATCCTCTCTGGCATGGAAAGACGGGGCTCAGATTTGGGGGCTCCAGTCTTCTCTACCCTTTCTGTCCCTTGAGAGAAAGGCTCTTTTCATCAACGGCAGCTCAGAGCAAAAACAGTCTTTCCTGAGTAAAACACCTGGTTTCCCAACTGTTTTTTGGATCGCCAGCAGTAGGAAAGAAGGGTCTCTGAAATGCCCGCAGGCAGTGATTTTTAAGGATTTGGGTTTCCTGATGGTGTCTTGAGCTAATACTAGGGCACTCTGCTGAATTTCTGTGACTCTGTTTTTCCTTTTCAGAAGTTTGAGCTGTTTCTTTTTCAAATCTGCTTGCCATTTTTTAAAGTACTGTGTACTTTCCCTATTACTTCATTCTTGTAAAACATATCTCTTTATTACCTCTCAGTTTAACCACTTTACAGCCTCTCAGAATGTTCCTTTCCTTGGGGTTCTAGTTCTCCCATTAGTTTTTGATCTTTCCACATGGTGGCTTGTTTCTGTGTGGCTTACCGTGAATCACGAATTTACTTCATTTCGGAATTGTTTTTTCCTTCAAGGAATTCCACATGGCATGGGTGGTGGGTGTGTCACTACAGAGAAGTTTGTTTTCCCTCTGCCAGGTCCTCCAGCCGTGTCACTTGTAGGGGACACTTTCATACCCATTTCTTAACTTGGGAATTTCTGCATCACGTGGATATCATAATTGTGGACTCTTGAGTCCACATGTGGTGAGACTTAGTGTTTGCTTTCTTCCAAAAGACATTCCTCTCCTCCCTACTCCACCCCGACTTTATCTTTTCGGGGCTCCAAAATCACTGCAGATGGTGATTGCAGCCATGAAATTAAAGGACGCTTGCTCCTTGGAAGAAAAGTTATGACCAACCTAGACAGCTTATTAAAAAGCAGAGACATTACTTTGTCAATAAAGGTCCATCTAGTTAAGAACATGGTTTTTCCAGTGGTTATGTATGGATCTGAGAGTTGGACTATCAAGCTGAGTGCTGAAGTATTGATGCTTTTGAACTGTGGTGTTGGAGATGACTCTTGAGACTCCCATGGACTTCAAGGAGATCCAACCAGTCCATCCTAAAGGAAATCAGTCCTGAATATTCATTGGAAGGACTGATATTGAAGCTGAAACTCCAGTCCTTTGGCCACCTGATGGGAAGAGCTGACTCATTTGAAAAGACCCTGATGCTGGGAAAGATTGAGGGCGGGAGGGGAACGGGATGACAGAGGATGAGATGGTTGGATGGCATCACCGACTCAATGGACAAGAGTCTAAATAAACTCTGGGAGTTGGTGATGGACAGGGAGATCTGGTGTGCTGCAGTCCACGGGGTTGCAAAGAGTTGGACACGACTGAGCAACTGAACAGAACTGAAGGCCCCCATAACACTGTGGTGAAACAACTACAGAAAACGGAGCTCTCACCTGCACCTATTTACATGGATACACAGAATGCCTCTCTGTCAGGTGGGGATGGGGGTGGGAGTTAAACTGAATAGGTGAAAGGATTGATCGCACATACCAGGGATCTGAAAATGGACATGGTTCACAGCCATGCTCCTAGGGCTGTTGTTTTTATTTCTTTTTTTCTTTTTATTTCTTAAGAGTAGCAGCTGGGAAGAGAAATTGGGGAAGAGAAGGAAGGTATTATTAGAACAGTGGGGATGGATGAGTGGGGGACTATGGAAGAAAAAGATGGATATATTCATGGATAATTTAATTGAATGCATGAATGGGGGGAGCCCTAAAGAATGGCCTAAAGGACAGTGACTTTGGAAACTGCCTAAATTATTATTGTTATTTGTAATAGCAAACATTCATGCTTACTATTACCCAGTTATAACATTTACATGGCTTGTCTCATTCATTCAGCAGAAGCATTCTACAAGTTAAATATTAAAAATGCATCTTGGAAGTGAGGACGCTGTTCAGTTCAGTTCAGTCGCTCAGTCGTGTCCGACTCTTTGCAACCCCATGAATCGCAGCATGCCAGGCCTCCCTGTCCATCACAAACTCCCAGAGTTTACTCAAACTCATGCCCATCGAGTCGGTGATGCCATCCAGCCATCTCATCCTCTGTCATCCCCTTCTCCTCCTGCCCCCAATCCCTCCCAGCATCAGGGTCTTTTCCAATGAGTCAACTCTTCGCATGAGGTGGCCATAGTACACAGATAAATTAAGTAGTTTGTTAATAAGGGGCAGGCGAGAGGTTCAAACTCAGGCATTATAGCTCTGGAGGTAGTGCTTTTAACAACTGTGGTTGATGGGTGGGGCCTTAATAAGGCCCCCTTTCTATTTCATTTTCTTTTTTTAAAATTTATTTTTTAATTGGAGGAAAATTTCTTTATGATACTGTGTTTGTTTCTTCTGTAAAACAATGCAAATCAGTCATAATTATACACACATTCCCTCCCTCTTGAGCCTCCAGGCCCCCTTTCTTAGAGAGCTACTTACACTTTATAAGCTTCAGTTTCCTCATCCCCTAAAACAAAGCTTATAACAGTAGCCACCCTAGAGGGCTGGTGTGAGAATTAAATGAATTAATATTGTATGAGAGCTCATATTAGCCTGTGCATAGCAGGTAATAAGTAAAAAAGGGTTATTGCCATGTTATCATTATTGCTATCAGTTCATTAATCTATTCTTTCCTCTTCTCTGCTATAATATGAAACTTTCAGGTCTGGGAATAATTTTATTCCTATTTTGATACCAGGTAATACAGTCCACCTCTTGGGGAAAAATGAAACGGAAATAACCAGTTGGTGTGACTGAACCTATCTCCCCAGTTAAGTGAACTTCCTCCATCTCATTTTGGCCTCTATTCAACCTGGTTGGTCAGGATAGAAGCTAATAGGGTCCTACAGAGCTCGATGCTGGTTTGCATTTTGCTACCACCTTCCAGCTCTCTCTGTAACCGCAGACAGAGTCCTCATGAGCATGAGAGTCTGTTGTTTCACAGCATCTGGCTCCTGTTTGGGTGGGAAAATGTAGAAGCTGGGCTATCAACAATTAGCCATGTCAGGCTGAGACTGGGAAATGGTCCTGTTTCTTCAGAGGCCAGACAATCTAGAAAGGGTCCTGCTGTTCCTTCCTCCGAGCTTCCTCGCGTGTGTGTGCTCGGTCGTGTCCGACTCTGTGTGACCCCACGGACCGTAGCCCGCCAGGTTCCTCTGTCCACAGAATTTTTCAAGCAAGAATACTAGAGTGAGTTGCCATTTCCTCCTCCAGGAGATCTTCCCGACCCGTGCATCAAATGCATGTCTCTTGCGGGTCCTGCACTGGCAGGCGAATTCTTGATCCCTGGACCAGCTGGGAAATGCCTGAGCTTCCTCAGATGCCGGCCTGTTTACAGCCTTCTATTCACTTTGACTGACAATTAGCCTGGTGAGGGCTTTGAGCCCCTCAACCAACCAACCAACCAACCAACCATCCAACCACCTGACCCCAATCAAAGATCCAACCACCCAACTCCACCCTCACCATTTACGGTGGGTCCACCTGGAGTCTAATCACGCACTATGCCCCCAGGGACTACCAGTCTGGGAGAGATG
Source organism: Odocoileus virginianus (assembly GCF_023699985.2). Taxonomy (NCBI): domain Eukaryota; kingdom Metazoa; phylum Chordata; class Mammalia; order Artiodactyla; family Cervidae; genus Odocoileus; species Odocoileus virginianus. The sequence goes on along the minus strand of NC_069701.1, from coordinate 7,639,552 downwards.
ATACAGAGTTACAGGACCTGAGGAAGGGAAGTTCTTCAAAGTCCATCAGTCCGGCCTAGGCTGACACTTGAACCTCTCTACAAGAAGCCAGGCACATCTTTCCCTAATTTCTGCTCTAATGGTATAAAGACCAAAAAAGGTTATAGAAAAGCTCTAGACCATTATAGAAAAGATGTCATGATGTGATGCATGATTAACTGACACATGAATTATGTGGCCATAAGTCATGCTATGATTACAAACAGGGTAAGGGGTTCAGGCCAGGCTGGTCAGGGCAGACTCCCCTGGGGAGGGCAGACTCTGAGTTGGGGTGTTGCCATGGTTTCTGTTCTCATCTCCCACATCCTGTCAGTTTCAGTACTTCCGTTGCTCAAGAACTTACCAAGCCTCCCTGCTGCTCTCTGCATGAAGTTCCAACTAAGGCTTTGTAAGGATTGATCGTTTTCAAACATTTTTAGTAGAATTTTTTTTTAATCTTAAACAGACCGTGATACAGAAAGCATTTAAAAGCAATGATATTTTTCTTCAAGTACTTTTAGTCTTGTATGGTTGCTGGGAAATACTCATTTCTAGCAGCCCGGATGCACCTCGGTAAATGCTTGGAGTTTGAGGAAGCTTGGTTTAAAATCACTTAATTATTGGGACTTCCCTGGTGATCCAGTGGTTAAGAATCTGCTGTGCAACGCAGAGGACAGGGGTTGGCTCCCTGGTCAGGGTACTAGGATCCAAAGTGCCGCAGAGCGTCTAAGCTTGCACACCACAACTACGGAGCCTGCATGCCCTTGGAGCCTGAGTGCCATAACTAGAGGTCCGGTGCTGCAAAGAAGGATCCTGCATGATGCAACGGAAGTCCTGTGTGCCGCAACTAAGACCCAGTGCAGCCAAAATGAAGAAACACACACATAGATATTAAAGAAAACACTGGGCTAGATACGTGAAGCCCTTTCTCCTTCTGAGCACTAACAGTCACAGCCCTCTTCCTGGATTTCGAGGCCTATCCTGTAGCCCACTCTACCCCTGTGTGTTTTGCTCACTTGCTCAGTGCTCAGCTGTGTCTGACTCTTTGTGACCCCACGGACTGTAGCCCGCCAGGCTCCTCTGTCCCTGGGATTTCCCAGTCGAGAATACTGGAGTGGGTTGCCATGTCCATCTCCAGGGGATCTTCCTGACCCGAGGATTGAACCTTGAGTCTCCTGCATCTCCTGCATTGGCAGGAGGATTCTTTACCACTGCACCCCTGGGAAGCCCCTATACCTACTTAACTTTATTTTGAGCCAATAAACATCCATCTCTGTGGGACCAGTCCTCCAGAGCTTTTGCCTACTCCTTGCCTTTGCTGTGTCCTTGCCCTCCTCATGATGCATCATCCATGTGGAATGTCCTCTCTCTCCTGTGGCTTACTCACATTTGGCCCTGCCTCTGTTTACTTTCCATCTCTCTGCAGTCACCCCTGATGGCTCCTTTCTCTGAATTTCTATTGAACTGAAGGCCAGTAGTGAACAGTCCAGTACTTAATTCTTCTCTAATTACTTCCTGTTCAAAATGTCTCATTGGAAGACCTGTTAAGAGTCATGAGGACACGTGCATGTCTTTTATTTCTTTGGAATCTCATTAGTGAAGTTCTGGGCATGCAGTCATTATTCAAACGCCCCGGAAAAGCATGATTAGCTCCGTTATTTGTTTGTGCTGCTCTCAGCTTTCTCACAGCTTCTCACCTCAGTGCCGAAAATAAAGCTCAGTTCCCAGGAGTGAGCGATCCATACCTCCTGTTCTTATCTTTTTGCCAAAAATACATTCCCTCATGGGTTGAGCTGGAAAAGTCAAATTCTGAAAAAAGTAGACAAATTTGTTGGGAGGGTGATGTGACTTTCTGTATTCCACAGGAACTTTTTCATAAGCAAGAGAGTCACAGCTGTTTTGTACTGATTTGTCTATCTATCAATACTTACTTTTGGCTGTACTGGTCTTTGCTACTGCGCTCAGGCTTTCTCTGGTTGTGGCGAGGGGGACCATTCTCTGGTTGAGGTGTGGCTTCTCTTCCCTTGGAGCATACGCTCTGGGGTGCTTGAGCTTCAGCAGTTGTGGCCTGAGGGTTCCGGAGCTCAGGCTCAGAAGTTATGGCCCACGGGCTTAGCTGCTTCCCTGTGAATGGGATCTTCCCATACAAGGGATTAAAACCATGTCTTCTACATTGGCAGATGGGTCCTCAACCATTGGACCCCCAGGGAAGTACTTGGAGTCTATATGATTGATATATAGGTGAATCTAATGCCAGGTGAATCTAATGCCAGGCCAGGTTTGGGAACCATAGGTCAGTATTCATATGCCTTCGTTTATTTGATCCACTGCTTTGTTCCAGTGTGGGTGGAGGGTGGGCTTGGGGGTGGAGGGTATCATGGGAGCATAGGCCATGATTTGTAACTCAGAAGAAGCAGCTGTAATTTCATGTGGATCCAACAGACAGGCTTGGTGTAGTTCTTGAAATATCCTGAACACCTGGAGATGAGAAGTCTTCAGCCTCCAGGATCTTTTGGCCTCTGAGTTGCTACTGAACTTTAGGAGATGCAGAGGGACCAGCCCACGTGGGTGTTCATGGAGTCACAGATGCTGAGGCCACACGCTCCACACAGATCCGGTATGGTTAAAGCAGGCACACGTGTTGCCACGCCTCACTGCCCTGCTCAGGGCACACACTGCTGATCAGCCACAACCCCATTTCCAGTGGTGCTTAGAGAGGCCTTAGAATCCCAGCAATCAGCGCTAGCACACGGAACAAAACCTTTTACTCTCCTTGCCATTCCTACCAGCAATGTCCTAGTGTATTCCTGGGCTTCCCTGGTGGCTCAGCTGGTAAAGAGTCCACCTGCAGTGCGGGAGACCTGGGTTTGATCCCTGGGTTGGGAAGATCCCCTGGAGAAGGGAAAGGCTACCCACTCCAGCATCCTGGCCTAGAGAATTCCATGGACTGTATAGTCCATGGGGTCGCAAGGAGTCACAGTGTACTCCTAAATTTTGTTGAGCAGATTAACTTGCAGTTATTCACAGGGCACAGTTTCAAGTTCAGTAGTAAGACACACTCTCTGCTCTCTCTACTGTCTTTTCCTAGGTGAACCTCATCATGCCCTTGACAGAGCGACTAACCACATGTGCACATTTGTACCGTGACCTTACAGACGCACGTGTGTGTTAGTCGCTCTGTCGTGTCTTGATTCTTGGTGATCCCATGGACTGCAGCCCACCAGGCTCCTCTGTCCATGGGATTCTCCAGGCAAGAATACTGGAGTGGGGAGCCATTCCCTTCTCCAGGGGATCTTCCTATCCCAGGGGTCAAATCCAGACCTCCTGCATTGCAGGCTGATCCTTTACTGAGCTACCAGGGAAGCCCTTGACCTTACACATCATCTATGAACTGGTAACTCCCAACTTTATATTCCCATCCTAGAGTTCTTCTTAACGAGACTCGGAGGCTGAGAAAGCTTAGAGGTCAGGTCTAAACGCCAGGAGGCAGATAAGAATGTCTCTGCATGCATAGGTCCTTGACAGCAGACTTTATTTCTCTGAGGACTGCCGACTACACTTGACACAGCGTCTTATATATAGCAGGTACTCAATAACCGACTACCAATTGTAGATGATGCATCTCCCTGTTTCTATGTGGAAGGATGGTATTCTTTTTCTCTGCCCTTCTTGCATTTCCGGGGCACAGCCTCTGGTAATGCTGGCTGTCCTGTTCCTTGTCCCTCCCAGGCTGGATGGGGTGTGGTTGTCTGTTACCTTGGTGGCTCCCAGTGAGCCATGCCTCCTGATGTTTAGACCTTTGTGTTCTCTTTCCCCTTGGAATCGGGTGTGGACCTGTGATTTGCTTTAACCAGTAGAATGTGATGGAAGTCATACTGTGCTAGTCCAACTGTGGCATGAACCTCAGGTCTCTGGTGTAGGATGGTGTGTGTGTGTGTGTGTGTGTGTGAGAGAGAGAGAGAGAGAGAGAGAGAGAGAGAGAGAGAGAGAGAGAGAGAGAAACTGGAGAGAAAGATGGAGAGACTCAAAAAGACATTTTCCTGGAGCTAAGATGCAGATGACTTTCTTTTTTTAAAGTTACATTTTAAAAAATCAAATATCTCCTTTCTTTGTTATGACTCTTATCAAGAGTTTAGAAATCTCTATATTTAGAGTTTGGGGAGCTAGAGAATGGGGGTGACATCCTCTCACGACCTGCATAAAGGCTGAAGCTGCTGCTTCAGACATCAAATGCCTGTCCAGCCCAGGCCAAGCATCAGACAGAACTGGGGCTCCATGTGCAAACTTAGAATAGATTCTGCTGTAAGTAACAGAAATGAAAAATACAAGTGGAAACCATCAGGAAAAGCCTACGACTCAGGTGCATCACTCTGGGGCCCAGTGCAGGGCAGGGAGAGAGTGGGAAGCGTGGAAGGACTGGTCTTCGCCATGGGAACACCAGGCTGTGTGTCAGCTCTGAGCCGGACGCACACAGTGGCTCACTGCTGCGGTTCGCAGGTAACATGGAGATTCCTTCTGCCCTCATGGGTCTCCCCCAGTGGCCACACCCTAGGGCAGCAGCTGAGCCACCGTAACTTATTTTGTTCTGCCAAAAACTCTTAAGATGAGTGGGTAGAAGCAAGCAGGTGGAGCTTTTACTTGCAGGACTTCTGAAAAGAGAGGAGGATGTTGAAGGCAGAAATCAATGTTTCTCAAGGCTCTTTCTTAAAATACATGGTGTCTGGCCTCAGGGGGGCTGACTCACTGTCTGCCCAGGCTGGGTACCCCATCATGGGGCTACTATAATCCCAGGAGACCGGTTCACTCCCCACCTACAGCATCCCCAGCAACACCTGCTTCAGCTTATTAGAAAGTTAAAACAAGCAAGTGTCAACCCCTCATCTTTTCCACTTAAGGACACATTCCTCTTGGCTGACGCACATCCCTGCCCAAGGGTTCACCCCTGGACTGTGGGAGTGTGTCTGTGAGACTGTAAATGGATTTTAATGATAATTTGAGGAGCCTCTTACATCCTAGTTTATTTAACCTTCTCACACGAATAGCAAGGCTTCTCTGTGGGGAATCACAGAATGACTACTGACTTCATTAGATAAGCAGGGAGCCCTGGAAACAGGAAGCCAAAGAAACGTGCTCTCAAAGCCAAACACATTCCTGTGTCATCCACAGGTAACTGCAGAAAGCAGTCTGGCCTTGGAGTCAGCAGGCTCAGGGTTAGCTCGCTGTCCTGCCAGATGCTGTGTGACCTGGGACAGGTTTCTTGACTTCTTGGAGCCCTCAGATCTCTGCCCTCAGATCTCTCATCTGCTACCCTGCCAGCCACACGGGGATCTTCAGAAGTCTGAATGGACACCGGAGTGGGGAGGCTTCTTAGAGGACAACTGATGCTTCACTTCTTTCTATGACAGCACCACCCAGATGCCACGCAGCCAGAGCTTGAAATCGTTCTCAAAGAGCGTCTAATGCACTGCGGGTTAGCTCAGATCTATTCTGAGCCGAAAACCTCCTCCTTTAACATTTCATCAACTGGTTCTTCTCTGGGTGAAACAAGAGAAAAAATATACAGAAACAAGCCCAGTTCCTCCTCTGTAAGAACACCTTGCAGGTTTCTGGAGGCAGGACCACACCCCTGCGACCCAGCAGCCCTTACACCTTCTCCCCACCAGGCCATGCCTTTGCCCCTGTTGTGATTATTGGAGAACAATAACCGTGATACCTGCTGTGGTCATTGTTTTCCAAAGGCACATTAGGTAATTTATGATAATTTACCACCCTCAAAGTATCTTGTCTGGCACTGAATGTGGTATTCAGGATGATCTAAACGGGGGAGAATTAGGCAAGACATTCACCTCTTTTGTTCTAGATGATTCGCCTCTGCCCATGTGAAGCGCAAGTCGCTCAGTCATGTCGGACTGTTTGCGACCCGATGGTCTAGACAGTCCATGGAGTTCTCCAGGCCAGAATACTGGAGTGGGTAGCCGTTCCCTTCTCCAGGGGATCTTCCCCACCCAGGGATCGAACCCAGGCTTCTGCACTGCAGGAACCAGCTGGGCCACCAGGGAAGCCCTCTGTCCATGCAGCTGACCCCTGAATGGGGTGTTCAGCAGTCCCATCTTAACAGCAATACTTCCTTCACAATCCCAGCTTCGAACCCTCGACTTTCTGATTATCTCTTCCCTTTCCTGCTTATTCCATCCGGTACCCAATTCAGTAATTCTCAGGCCTCACCAGGACCTACTGTCCACGGTCCACACCACAGCCTCTCAGCCCTCCTCTCCACCAGGCCCTCATCTGTCCCTTCTTACCTGGCCTAGACCTCATGACGCATCATTGCAATCATCCCCTTGAGGACACTGTCCAGCCCTTTCCTTCTCTTTCTCTCTCTTGCCTGGCAAAATCTCAACCCTGATTAAGTCCTTCTCTCCGTGTCTTCCTGCCCTGTATTCAGACAGTGGAAACCAGCTAGAGAAAATCACGGGTAAATTAAACTCATGACCTAAGTTAAATTCATGGCCAGTAACCTGAAGGGGGTCCGTGAAGCCACCCAGCAACCATTCTCTAGCTCCTAGTTGGGACATTCCAGGTCCTGCCTCCTAGACCTCAAACCTGCACCCCCTCGGTCCCCATCCTCACTCTCAGCCAATGACCCTGTCATCCAGGAGAGCTCCCATGGACTCCCCCACAACATCTACCCACCTGCCGGCATCTGTGCCCAGCACATGGCCTTCCCTCTGTGTGGATGGGCTCTGTGCTCCCATCTCGGACAAAGCGCCCGGGTGGACTCTGGACCCTCATCCCCTGGCTTATTCGGCCCGTCCACCCCATTCTCCACACTCTGCTATCAATCTCATCTTTTCTACAGAATCATTCCCACCTCATATAACTTCACTATTACTTTCCCTCATCTTCAAAAATGAAACCAGGGACTGCCCTGGTTGTCCAATGGTTAAGAACCCACCCGCCAATGCAGGGCACAGGGGTTCAATCCCTGGCACAGGAGAATCCCACATGCCACAGAGCAACCAAGTCAGTGCATCACAGTTGCTGAAGCCCAGGTGTCTAGGGCTGGTCCTCCGCATCACAAGAAGCCACTGCGGTGAGAAGTCCGCGCACCACAATGGCAGGTGGCCCCTGCTCGCCGCAATTAGAGAAATCGCTACCCGCACCCAGCGACTAAGACTCAGCACAGCCCAAAATAAAATAAGCAAATAATTAAAAAAAAATAAAGACAAAAACCACAGCAACAATAAAATGGTTTCTTCTTATCTCTGGATAAGGAATCCAGGTGAGCAGGCTTTAAAGTTTGGTAACCTGCCCAAGGTCACAGACCTGGAAGTGGTGGGGTGGGTGTGCCCACCGCCAAAGCCCACCCAGATGAGAAGTCCTGGGTTGCAGAGGCCAGACCAGCTCTCTCTCCAGCCAATCGCTGAACTCAGACAGTGAGGTCCCTTGTCAAGGATGTGCAGACCAGCTCTGCCCTCCCCGGGCACTCTTGGGTGGCAAGCAAGGCTGGAGGCTTCCAAGTGAGAAGGGACCTGCTGGGTCTGCGGGGGCCAGCTGGGCTGCTGAGACTGCCGTGACTGATGGGCCTGTCAGACTCGGCGTGGGAAGACGGGGGCTGTTTCCCAGCCAGCGTGCCAGCCCAGCAGCATGCCAGTCCCCGTAGGGGGAGCGGGTGGCAATGATGGCAGACAGATGGGGCAGGCTGGGGCGGGCGGCAGGAGCTGCCAGCGTGGTGCACCCTAGCGTAGAGATGACACCTCGTAAATCTCACAGGCCCGCCCGTGTGGCCTGCAGCGGTGGCTCATTAACACCGCCTGGTCCTCGGAGCCGGAAAATGACAGCTAACAAGGCCAGCTGCCTTCCAGGCCATTCCATCAGAAGGACACACTTCTCTCCCCGAACACTAAGAACATCTCTATTTCTGCCAGGAACCCAGAGCAGCTGGCCCAGGGGAGTTTTCCTCCCAGGACATCAGATACTTAACTGCCCCCCGATCACAGGGCCTTCAGCCATCACCCCTCCTCTCCCTTCTAGGCTCCCCAAGATTCTCCGAGAGAGCGAGCCCATTTGGCTTTGAGATTTCCGAGGACACGGGGTCAAGTTGGAATTTTCGGACCACCCGGAAAAGCACGTGTCTCTGCCAAACCGCATGTTGACTTAGTCATCCTATCTCTTAACAGTCCGCTTCCGCAAGGGGCGGGCTGACCCACTTACCTGTCTGTCACGGCCTGCATGAACTCGTCCAGAAGGCCGTCATATGCCTCCCCACGGACGCGCCGGTGCTTCAGGCCGATGTACAGCGGGTCTCTGAGCAGCTCCTGCAACAGACAGCACCCGCCTCGTCAAGGGTCCCGGGTTGGCGGGAAGGTGGGGGGTGAGGGGGGCCAGGAGGGTGGCTGTCCCCCTCCGACTCCCCAGGTGCTGCCTGGAAGGGTCTGGATGCTAAGCCACTGATGCAGCGTGGACCTCTGGGCAGGGGGTCTGGAGCTTAGGAACCAAGGATGCTTGAAGTAGCAAGACACTCTGATACAGTCTTCCAACCTCTGAATGCGGCTCTGGGTTGATCCCAGGGCTTCTCAGCAGTAATACCATGGATGCTCTGGCCTGGACAATTCTTTGATGTGAAGGTGAACCTGCATATTGTAAAATACTTGGCATAGCAGTGTCTCTAGGTTCTTCCCACTTGGAGTGAGTAGCACCCCCAGGTTGTGACAATAAAAAAAATCTATAGACACCACCAAATGTCTCCATGCAAGAAACTTCCTAAAGGAGATCAGTCCTGGGTGGTCATGGGAAGGACTGATGCTGAAGCTGAAATTCCAATACTTTGGCCACCTGATTCGAAGAGCTGACTCATTTAAAAAGACCCGGATGCTGGGAAAGATTGAAGGTGGGAGGAGAAGGGGACGACAGAGGATAAGGTGGTTGGATGGCATCACCGACTCAATGGACATGAGTCTGAGCAAACTCCGGGAGTTGGTGACGGATAGGGAGGCCTGGTGTGCTGCAGTCCATGGGGTTGCAAAGAGTCGGACACCACTGAGCGACTGAACTGAACTGAACTGAAATGTCTCCCTAGGGGACAAAAATTGACCCTGTTAAGAACTGCCACAGGCAACATCTGGATAGGGGTACTGGGTCTCAACCAAAGTCACCGATCTGGACCCTTCTTCCCTCCTGTCCTTCCCGTGAGCACTTACTGAATACCCATCACAGGCCTGGCACTGTGCCAGGCCCTGGGGACACGAGTAGAGACTGATAGAGCCAGCATTTTCCATTCAAGAAAGAAGCCCACCATAAAGAGGCCCCGGGTCAGGTGCCCCCACCTTCTGTGTCTGCACTGGTCTGACGGCCTCTCCCGCCTCTCCTGTACCCCTCACACACACGCCTACAAGGAAGCTGCGGGCTTATCCATGCACGACACATTTCCTGTCCCTTTACTGATAAGTCACTTCAGTCGTGTCCGACTCTGTGCAACCCCATCCCTGGGATTCTCCAGGCAAGAACACTGGAGTGGGTTGCCATTTCCTTCTCCAATGCATAAAAGTGAAAAGTGAAAGTGAAGTCACTCAGTCATGTCCGACTCTTCGCAACCCCATGGACTGCAGCCCACCAGGCTCCTCTGTCCATGGGATTTTCCAGGCAAGAGTACTGGAGTGGGGTGCCATTGCCTTCTCCTGATCCTTTACTGACCCTCTAATGGCCTGCTGCCATTGGGCCTCTCAGGGGATTTGTGGATAAGAGATGGTCTCTGCCTTCAAGGTGCTCAGTCTACTGCAGGTTGGCTGATGAGTCAGTAAACTCGACTACAGATAGACAGACATTCCTGCAGCACAAAGTGTGGTCCACGGCGGCACAGAGGAGGAATGGAGTAGTTCCCACCAGGGACAAGTGGGGATGATGACATGGAAGAAATGGTCAGGCGTTAAAAGATGAGCAGAGGAGGGGAAAGGACTCGGGAGAGGGGTAGTTAGGGAGTCTGGGATGGACATGTGCACACTGCTATATTTAGAATGAGGGTAACCAACAAAGACCTACTGTATAGCACAGGGAACTCTGCCCAATGCCAAGTGGCAGTCTGGATGGGAGGGGAGTTTAGGAGAGAATGGATACATGTATGTGCATGGCTGAGTCTCTTTACTCTTCACCTGAAACTATCACAACATTGTTAATCAGCTATACCCCAAGACAAAATAAAAAGTTAAAAAAAAAAAAAAAGATTTTGCCAAGTGGGCTGGGCCCTCCAGGCTGAGAAGTCAACACAAAGAAAGACTGGGAGCTAGAGGTAAAAGCAGGAAAAAGTACCTGGTGACCTGATGTATTTAAGAAATAGGAAGCAATTTTATGTGTTAGGGTCTTTGGAAATTATGTTTTTGTGTCTTCCTTCCCCAAATATGCTTCCCAGGTGGCGCTAGTGGTAAAGAACCTGCCTGCCAATGCAGCAGACATGTGAGACAAAGGTTCGATCCCTGAGTCGGGAAGATACCCTGGAGGAGGGCATGGCAACCCACTCCAGTATTCTTGCCTGGAGAATCCCCATGGACCGAGGAGCCTGGAAGGCTACCGTCCATTGGGTCACAAAGAGTCAGACGCAGCTGACGTACCCCTAAATATGAGCTCCTTGGGGCCAAGGTTTTGTGTTATCATCAAATCTCCATCTGGACTGCTCCTGCAGGATTCAGAGGCAAGCATGTCAGGAGTCCTGCCCTCAAGGGGCTCAACATCATGTCTCAGCTCCAGCACTGACTAGCTGTGTGACCTCAGGTAAATTATGTGACCTCTGGGAGCCTTCTTTTCATCTGTTCAGTTCAGTTCAGTCGCTCAGTCGTGTCTGATTCTTTGTGACCCCATGGACTGCAGCACGCCAGGCTTCCCTGTCCATCACCAACTCCTGGAGCTTGCTCAAACTCATGTCCATTGAGTCAGTGATGCCATCCAACCATCTCATCCTCTGTCGTCTCCTTCTCCTCCTGCTCTCAGTCTTTCCCAGCATCAGGGTCTTTTTCAATGAGTCAGCTCTTCGCATCAGGTGGCCAAAGTACTGGAGTTTCAGCTTCAGCATCAGTCCTTCCAATGAATGTTCAGGACTGATCTCCTTTAGGATGGACTGGGTGGATCTCCTTGCAGTCCAAGGGACTCTCGGGAGTCTTCTCCAACACCACAGTTCAAAAGCATCAATTCTTCGGCACTCAGCACTCAGCTTTCTTTATAGTCCAACTCTCACATCCAGACACGACTACTGTAGAAACCACAGTTTTGACTAGATGGATCTTTGTCGACAAAGTAAAGTTAGATGGGGATAAGATACCATCTGCCCAGCTTGCTGGTGATGAGGAAATGAAATAATACTGATATATGTGAAAGAGCTTTGTGAACCGTAACATATGCTGTAAAGTAACGGCAGCAGCTTTAACTTTCATGGTGTTTCCTGTGTGCTGGGTACTTCAGAAGGACGGCCAGACACAGTGAGGTCGAGAGACTCGACCAGCCCTTGGGCCAGTGAGTGGAGGAATCTGGATTCACACTCGTGGCTGCCAGCTCCAGAGCCCATGATCCTAACCTCTGGGCCAAGCTGCTTGAATGGCTTTTTTGGCGCATCAACCAGAATTGACTTATCTTTGTTTAAGACACCAGTCTAGGTCCATATTGTCTTGAAGGCGCTGTAGGAGGTGGTGGGGGAAAGGTATAGAGGACAGAAAAGATCAAGAAATATCTACCTTCCCAACCCCTCACTCCCCAATCCTCGGTCCACATGTCTCAGGTGGATTTAACACTTTCTCCAAGGATCCACATGGCTACATCTGAGAAACGTGGGATCTAAACTTCATTTCTCAATCTCTTTACTTCCTGAGTTATGCATCCTTGAGATTCCTTGGGACTCTGCTCTAGCAGTTGATGTGTATGTCTCTGTGTGTGTGTGCACGTGTGGGCAAATGATGAGAATGGGACATATAGCCTTTCAACGGCCACTTTCAAAATGACCATCTGAAAGCCACTGAGAGACACAAATGTCCAGCTAAGGGGACCAAAGAAGTAAATGATGATGTAACAACAAGATGGACAATAGGCAGCCACAGAAATTGGGTTAAGCCTATGTAGACACCTGGACAGACATGCATGAGATGATTTAAAATGGAAAAAGTGGGAAAGAAAATTGCACAGATATCTCAGTTTCATCTGTCTGAAACACATCAACACAGAAAAGGCATACACAGAATGATAAAAACGGTATAACTCTTGGCATTTGCAGAAAACATTCACTTTTTCAGTTCTTACAGAGATGAAAGGGTTCATGGTACGTTATAATTTGTCATGTTTCCAAGAGACAGATTGAGTCAGTGGTATTTTAGGCAGCCAAGAATGGTTTTTCTGGTGCTGCATATGTGGTTTCTGGGGGCAAGTCCAATTCTCTAGTAGTATTGAAGAATTTTAGAATTTTCTAAAATCTTCTCAGTATATCTGCATTTAAGATGAAGGGTTTTAATCATAAATGGATGTTGAATTTTGTCAAAGGCTTTTTCTGCATTTATTGAGATAATCATATGGTTTTTATCTTTCAATTTGTTAATGTGGTGTATTACATTGATTGATTTGCGGATATTAAAGAATTCTTGCATTCCCAAAATTCAACATCCATTTATGATTAAAACTCTCCAGAAAGCAGGAATAGAAGGAACATATCTCAACATAATAAAAGCTATATATGACAAACCCACAGCAAGCATCACCCTCAATGGTGAAAAATTGAAAGCATTTCCCCTAAAGTCGGGAACAAGACAAGGGTGCCCACTCTCACCACTACTATTCAACATAGCTTTGGTAGTGTTGGCCACAGCAATCAGGGCAGAAAAAGAAGTAAAAGGAATCCAGATAGGAAAAGAAGAAGTGAAACTCTCTCTGTTTGCAGATGACATGATCCTCTACATAGAAAACCCTAAAGACTCTACCAGAAAATTACTAGAGCTAATCAACGAATACAGTAAAGTTGCAGGATATAAAATTAACACACAGAAATCTCTTGCATTCCTATACATTAACAATGAGAAAACAGAAAGAGAAATTAAGGAATCGATACCATTCACCATTGCAACAAAAAGAATAAAATACTTAGGAGTATATCTACCTAAAGAAACAAAAGACCTATACATAGAAAACTATAAAACACTGATGAAAGAAATCAAAGAGGACACAAACAGATGGAGAAATATACCATGTTCATGGATTGGAAGAATCAATATTGTCAAAATGGCTATACTACCCAAAGCAATCTATAGATTCAATGCAATCCCTATCAAACTACCAACGGTATTTTTCACAGAACTAGAACAAATAATTTCACAATTTGTATGGAAATACAAAAAACCTCAAATAGCCAAAGTAACCTTGAGAAAGAAGAATGGAACTGGAGGAATCAACCTGCCTGACTTCAGACTATACTACAAAGCCACAGTCATCAAGACAGTATGGTACTGGCACAAAGACAGAAATATAGATCAACGGAACACAATAGAAAGCCCAGAGATAAATCCACGAACCTATGGTCACCTTATCTTCGACAAAGGAGGCAAGGATATACAATGGAAAAAAGACAACCTCTTTAACAAGTGGTGCTGGGAAAACTGGTCAACCACCTGTAAAAGAATGAAACTAGAACACTTTCTAACACCATACACAAAAATAAACTCAAAATGGATTAAAGATCTAAATGTAAGACCAGAAACTATAAAACTCCTAGAGGAGAACATAGGCAAAACCCTCTCCGACATAAATCACAGCAGGATCCTTTATGACCCACATCCCAGAATTTTAGAAACAAAAGCAAAAATAAACAAATGGGACCTAATGAAACTTAAAAGCTTTTGCACAACAAAGGAAACTATAAGCAAGGTGAAAAGACAGCCCTCAGATTGGGAGAAAATAATAGCAAACGAAGCAACAGACAAAGGATTCATCTCAAAAATATACAAGCAACTCCTCCAGCTCAACTCCAGAAAAATAAATGACCCAATCAAAAAATGGGCCAAAGATCTAAACAGACATTTCTCCAAGGAAGACATACAGATGGCAAAAAAACACATGAAAAGATGCTTAACATCACTCGTTATCAGAGAAATGCAAATCAAAACCACAATGAGGTACCATGACACGCCAGTCAGGATGGCTGCTATCCAAAAGTCTACAAGCAATAAATGCTGGAGAGGGTGTGGAGAAAAGGGAACCCTCTTACACTGTTGGTGGGAATGCAAATTAGTACAGCCACTATGGAAATCAGTGTGGAGATTTCTTAAAAAGCTGGAAATAGAACTGCCATATGACCCAGTAATCCCACTTCTGGGCATACACACCAAGGAAACCAGATCTGAAAGAGACACGTGCACCCCAATGTTCATTGCAGCACTGTTTATAATAGCCAGGACATGGAAGCAACCTAGATGCCCATCAGCAGACGAATGGATGAGAAAGCTGTGGTACATATACACCATGGAATTAAAAAGAATTCATTTGAATCAGTTCTAAGGAGATGGATGAAACTGGAGCCCATTATACAGAGCAAAGTAAGCCAGAAAGATAAAGACCATTACAGTATATTAACACATATATATGGAATTTAGAAAGATGGTAACGATAACCCTATATGCAAAACAGAAAGAGACTCAGATGTATAGAACAGACTTGTGGACTCTGTGGGAGAAGGCGAGGGTGGGATGTTTCAAGAGAACAGCATCGAAACATGTATATCTAGGGTGAAACAGATCACCAGCCCAGGTTGGATGCATGAGACAAGTGCTTGGGCCTGGTGCACTGGGAAGACCCAGAGGGATGGGGTGGAGAGGGAGGTGGGAGGGGGGACCGGGATGGGGAATATATGTAAATCCATGGCTAATTCATTTCAATGTATGACAAAAACCACTGCAATGTTGTAAAGTAATTAGCCTCCAACTAATAAAAATAAATGGGAAAAAAAAAAGATGAAGGGTTAATCCTAACGAAGTACTACTGAGTTATAAGAGCGATTAGGAAGCTTTGAAAAAAGTCTTGATATTTTATAGTGTTTATTTTATTTATAATAGAACATTTTATACCTGAAATATTTCAAAACTAAGTGCACCAAAAAATGGGGGAGAAAGTTTCTATGTGCAGATGACACGAAAATATAGCTTCTCATACTTGTACAGAACTTTCGAGTAATTCACTTGTTCTGAATCCAAAGTAGGTTGATTCGGGACTTCCTTGGTGGTCCCATGGCTAAGACTAAGAGCTCCCAGTGTAGGGCACCTGGGGTCGATTCCTGGTCAGGGAACTAGATCCCGCATGCCATAGCTAAAGATTCCACGTGCTGCACAAAGGCAGCAAGTAAGACTGGACACAGCCAATAAATAAACAAATATTAAAAGAAGAAACCATGTGTGGAATATGATGCAAACATTTTTCTAAAAAAGTAGTTCGAGCCTTCTGTCTTGCATGCTCTCATGCCCGTTTTACAGATGAGGAAGGTGGAGTTCAAGGGTTTAAATAAACTACCCAAGCTCACGCAGCCAGAAAGTAGCAAAGCTGAAACTGAGCTTTGTTTTGACTGGATCTCCTGACAGTGCCCACCCCACTGTTTGACACTGCAGGGACCAGGGAATGTGGGTGTGGCTCCTGACCCCCGCCCTGGTCCTCCTGAGAGCCCAGGAGCGGCTGGACGCTCCAGCTGGTGCTGCAGACCCGGCTGGGGTCTGGGGAAACGCCGCATCCACATCTCCTGTCAGCTGGCTGTCCTTCGGCAGGATCGGAGATGGCTTCTCACGAGCAGCAGAGGGTGGAGCTTCCACACTGTCCCACATGGAACAAGAAATTCACCTTCCGCCTTGTGTCCCACCGAGTGACATAAAGTGGGTTCTGGGATCGGATGCACCCAGGTTCGCATTCAGGCTCTGTCACCCAACGAGCTCTGAGACTCCGGGTACTCATCCCTGCTTCATTTTACCTCTCTGTCCAGTGGTGATATTAGCGATCTCTCTCTATATTTTTTTGAAGTATAGTTGACTTATTTATAGTTGACAATGATCTCCACTGCATAATGCAAGCTCCTTGAGGAAAGGGTCCTTATTGATCTCCCTAGTGATGCTTACAGTGCTGTGCATGGCAGGCCATTTAAAAGCATTTATGATGTGAGCGGCATTTATTTCAGGACTGGGCTAAGGAGATGCTGAATTAAGAACTAGTCAGGTCTTAGAAATCACTGGGTTTGGCTTCCTCCACAGGAGTTTTTGAGGCCAGGAAAGGTTAAGTGAACTGCCTATTTCACAAAATGAATCTGGTGGAAGCAACAGGTGGCAATGACTGGAGCATGGGGTCTTCTCAGGAGGGACCAGCGTCCTCAGCTCCAAGCCTGCCGCATTCTCTCTGCCAGGCTGTTGCCAAGTTCTCATGGGCACTAAGTCAGTCTACAGCTGTAACTTCAGGCTGAGGCTCTGTGCAAAGCAGATGAACCAGAACTTTCTCCGCTGCCATGGGAGTTAAGTGTGCCCTCCATGGGTGTCTACCTGGCTCTGACTTTTTTTTTTTAAGGGGAGAAAGAGTAATTTATTGAATCACAAAACTGAAGAGTATAGAGGTAGGCTGGCTTCAGATATGACTGAAGCCAGGCACCAAAATAATTATCATAATACTCATTCTTGCTATTTAATCTCTCTCTCCAAACTGTAATATTATAGCTCTTTCTTCTTTGTGTTGCATTCAGTTTTTTTTTATTGTGATAAAAGTCACATAATATAAAACATATTTTAACCATGTCTAACTGTACAGTTCAGTGGCACAAGTACCACTCCATGTACCACAATTGTACGTTATTGGACAGTTCTCACCATAATCCATCTCCCAAAGTTTTCAGCTTCCCGAGCTGAAACTCCGTCCCCATTAAACACTAGTTCCCCATTCTCCCTTTTCACCACCCTTGCCCCCGACCACTGGCACCTACCAAATGTACTTCCTGACTCTATGAATTTGACAATTTTGGGTACCTCGTATAAGCGGAATCAAACAGTATTTGTCTGTGCCTAATGTGTGTTGGAATTCGGGCTTCCTCGTGGCTCAGCAGTAAAGAATCTGCCTTCTCTGCAAGAGCTGCAGGAGACTCGTGTTCGGTCCCTGGATTGGGAAGATCCCCTTTAGGAGGGCACGGCAACCCACTCCAGCATTCTTGTCTGGAGAATCCCAGGGACAGAGGAGCCTGGCGGGCTACAGCCCATGGGTGGCAAAGAGTCAGACATGACTGAAGCTACTTGGCACACAAGTTGGAATGCATTATTAAGGTTAATGTAATACATGCTGGCTCTGACTTTTCAAGGTGAAGAATCTTGGAGACTAAATGTCATGGAAAACAAAATGGCTTGCTCCTCTTCACCTGCCATGTCATCGAGTGCTGGGTTTAAACTGGAAGATGAACCTACTGGTCTGGAAAAACACTTATCTTGCATAGCAACAGGCACACAAAGGTGTTATTCAGAGAACATCTGGGGGTCTGGGGAGGTCATGGGATTGGGTCCGCGCTGTGGACACAGGGCTCTTTCTCCCTCCAGGTGGCAGCTATGCCCACCATGTACTTCTCTGGAAGCTTGGTCAACCCAAGGGTGAGCGACAACAATCCTAGGACGGGACTCCTCACTGGTCACAGGTGCATAGGCAGCCAGCGCTTGATGGTGCCGTGGGTGAACGCTATTGTCATCTGCAGTGAGGACAGTCTTGCCAGGGAGAAGGAAGCCTTCAACCCCCGGCTCTGGGGGCGATCCCATGCTGCTTTGGCAACCAGTAACCCCCAAGGCACTGTTGACCAGGCTCTGCCGGTGATCTGTCCCCTCCACCCCTCTTCAGTCATCCCCACGAGACTCTCATGGCGTCTCCTGGAGAGGAGACTCCTTCAAAGCTCACAACTTGGGCAGGAGAAGATGCGAGGGCTCAGAAGCCAGGCCTAGGGTTGCCCCACAGAACCCTTGGCACAGAGTGGAACAAGCACTGGGTTTGCACTTAAATCTGGGGGAAGTCACTTCTGCCCTGGGGCCCCTTTTCCTGCATGAAACCAGGGAGGGTGAGCCAGAAGCACGGACATCTAATATCTTGTGTGTGTGTGTTAGTCACTCAGTCATGTCCGATTCTTTGTGACCCCTTGGACTGTAGCCCGCCAGGCTCCTCTGTCCATGGGATTCTCCAAGCCAGAATACTGGAGTGGGTTGCCATTCCCTTTTCTAGGGGATCTTCCTGTTTCAGGGCTCAAAGCCAGGTCTCCCGCATTGCAGGTGGATTCTCTACCTTCTGAGCCACCAGGGAAGCCTAGTATCTCTTCAGTATGCTATCTCATGCGGACAGTGTGTGACTCTGCTGTGTGTGTTTGAAACAAGGCGCATGGACCAATCCACACACAGCCGTCGGATCTGCACACGGCTGTCGGCAGCGGTGGAGAGGGGCGGTTTTGACCCGAGCAGGTGCCCTGCCGAATGCGGTGGGGCTCCCTCTCCCCGGCGTTTGGAACATCACAGGATGCCCCTCCCTCATGTGCTCATGCCTCATATATTTATTTTTCCAAACCTCCTTGGTGTCTGCAGGTAAAAGTGACTCAGAGTTTCAGGGCTGCCGACACAGATGTTTTCCTTCAACAGGAAACCTGGAGGGGTGTTTTCTTTGACTCTGATTAAAGCTCCTTTTGCCTCAGGAGTTTCTTTTTAATAGAGACATGCACACAGATGGTCCAGTTGTTCTAACACTAAAGCCTTCACCGCAGCATCCTCCCTGAACTGGCACAGAGATGGTAGCTGCAAGTAGATGCTCCCTCTGCCGTGACTTGCTCTGGGCAAGAGATGTGCTCCCCGATTTCAAGGGGAAAAGTCTTGCAAACCGATTATTTTCAAAAAGACCTCTAGGGTGGGATACCACGTAGTGAATGCGTTTGGAAAGAGAGAGATTGCTGTCTTCCGTTTCCCCAAGGTGGGCCTCTTTGTAACTTCCTTAAAGACAGTCTGGAGGAGTTCACCTCTCCTTGCAGGGGAAGGGGTGTGAAAACGGCATCACTAAGCCTTAGTTTGATCCTGACTGTCTGTGGAACCTGGAGTGTGGGAAACACCTCCTTACCCACTCTTTATCACCCAGTCTGTAACACAGATGCTTGAGATCTTGGAGCGCTGTGCCACGGCAGACAAGGCGACTCTGAGAGAACCCAGAGAGCAGCTGGGCTCAAATCTCAGCTCCGACACTTAGGGCTGTGGGGCCTGAGGAAAATAGCACGTCTGCCTCAGTGTCCTCATCTGTAAAATGGGGAGACCAACTTCTCATAAATAGCCGGTGTGAGAACGAAACAGACGGAATCATACAAGGGCCTGGCCCACTGTGGGTGATGGCTGAGGTCTCCCTGGACTGAGTGAGAACTGCTTCCTCTCACACAAGTGGTGCTGCCTGGTCCTCCAGCTGGGGAACCCTCTGGTCCTTTATAACAGGAGGGAGTAGGCCCAGGGGAAGCTCTCTGCCTTCCACACCCAGGAGGGAGCGGTGATGTGGGGGCCAAAAGCCACAGGGGAGGGGGAAGCAGACACTTTAAGTAGCTGTACCACTTGAGCCATTAAAATGATCCATTAGGTGACAATGCTGAAACTCGGACAGCCAGACCAGTCCACGCACGCCTGGCTCTTTATCTCCCGCAGCCTCATAGAGTGCCTAACACCTACTAAACACTTCATAAACTTAAAAAAAAAGGTAAAGAGAAAGTGCTGACAACATAATTCTCAGTGAAGAAATCAGAACAAAATTAGGGGCATGGTGTGATGATGACTGGGCAACAGCTACATCCACATCCACACGCAGGGACACGTGGGGTGGGGGCATAGACGTGGCGCAGCGGGAGAAAGGCTGCTTCCCTCTTCCTTTAGAATTCTGAATAACGCATCAAACTTACTTTAGGAATACAAATTCTAAAAGTCAAGAAGTGCTTTCTCCTTATAAAGCGACTGGAACCTGGGGAGGCGGCGTGGTGAGGAGGACACAGGTGGTCAGGGCCCCCTCCTGCCGAGGGAGGAGGTAGACGGGCCCCTGGGCTGGACATCTGTCTGTCAAGTGCAGGGAAACTGAAGCTTTGTTCTCACCCGGACACTCCAGGGACAAATCGAATGGCAGGAGCTGAGCTCTGCTGCAGTGAAGAGGGACGGTGACTACTCAGACGCCCACTCCTGAGGTCAGGAAAACTTCCCTGTCTGCACATGCGTAGGAAGGCTCCTCGGCGGTCCCAAAGGGAGGGGGTGCCAGCCCATAATAAGTGTGGACATACCCCCACAGGCCTCTGTGGTGGGGTCCCTCTTAACAAAACTTGTACTCATATCTTGGAAGAGGCCTAGGACAAGTCCCGTGTGAAAAAAAGAAACAAAATAATTGGCCAAATGTAAACAAAGGCCTTAAAGGACTGTCCTATGTCAGTGATTTAAATCACCTCTCTCATGCGTGCCTCATTCAGGATGCCTACAGGTATATCTCTGCCTATCTTCTGACTTACTGTACTCCTCCTTGTAACAGACGGCTTGCCCAGTGACTCAGTGGGGAAGAATTCACCTGCAATGCAGGAGCCGCAAGAGACTCGGGTTTGATCCCTGGGTGGGGAAGAGCTCCTGGAGGATGACATGGCAACCCTCTCCAGTATTCTTGCCTGGAGACTCCTCCATGGACAGAGCGGCCTGGCGGGCACCTCATTAGAGGATGCCTATTCCCTTTGTCTCCAGGTGTGTATTTCTGCCTTGCTTCTATCTTAGATATTAATAAACTATTCTGCTGTGTCTCTAATAATATCTGTTATGATGCTTTTTGCCTCCTTGAAACATTCTTGCTTTCAAATGAGGAAAAGAACCAGGGAACTTTGCTTCTAGCCTCTAGCCCCTGGGGGTCTGGTGGTTAGGACTCATGGTTTTTATCCAGGTTACCCAGGTTCAGTTCCTGGGAAGGCAACTAAGATCTCTCTTTGGGACCACTCACTGCTCCAAGATCTCTGCCATTTCTAGCAGATCTTCTTAGGGAAATTAATCTCTCTGGGCCTCAGTTTCCTCAGCTGTAAACAGAGGGTAATATCTGATGCTCCACCTACAAGGCTATTGTCACACTTAAACAGGGTGGCCTGTGAAAGGGCCAAGATTACTCATACTTTCCACCACCTTTTCTGATGGGTTTGTTACAAGTTGTAGTAACGCAGTTGTTCAGTTGTGTCCAACTCTTTGCCACTCCATGGACTATAGCCCGCCAGGCCTCTCTATCCATGGAGTTCTTCAGGCAAGAATACTGGAGTGGCTTGCCACTCCCTTCTCCAGGGGATCTTCCTGACCCAGGGACTGAATCTAGGTCTCCTGCATTGCAGGCAGATTCTTTACCATCTGAGCTACCAGGGAAGACCCTGGTAGTTACAAGTTGAGGCCCACTCTAAACTTCCGCACATCATTGCTGGGTGCTGGACCTTTAACGATAAAGGATGTCAGATACCTGCTAAAGGCAGCCAACACCCTTCCAAGGGACGCAATGGCCTCAGAATCAACCTCAAGCCATTCCATTTCTTGTCTAGAAACAGCTTTTAGGAGACAGAGAGAGGGAAAAGTCTCGATTAAATCCAGTTGGAACATAGCAGGAGGTGATGGGTGGGAATAATAACACAAAGTTTGCTCTCCTCATCCACATTTACATGGCTTCCACACATGTTCTTTGTGGCTGAGGGACAGTTTCAGCAAAACTCAGGCATCTGGTTGGGCAAGGGAAACCACAGTATGGGGCAGACCTTAAAGACTGGTCTTGATGAACAATTATAAGGCATGTACCACTATCCAGCCTCCTTCTCCTAGGCTGGCGGGGAGGCATATAGAGAAGTGCTTTAGATATGGGTGAGTACTCAGTAACCTCCTGGCCCATGCTCCAGTTTCACTGGCAGGGGTGGAGTCTAGAGGAATACAGGGGCTCCTCTGGCCGTCAGGGGTGGGAATCAGGGCCCGTGTTCCCAGGCCAGCATTCTGGCTGCTGGCTTGTCCTCCCCCAGCCCCTCCCACCTCCACAGGTTCCCAGCCTGAAGCCAGGTCTGGCTGCTTCTCCCTCACTTGACTGCATCTGGGGATGAAACATGAATAAGCATCATTTCTCACTAAGGGTTACAGTGCGTATTCTTGTTTAGAAATGAGGGTGTTGTGTGGTGTCCAGAGAGGAAGGAGA
Source organism: Odocoileus virginianus (assembly GCF_023699985.2). Classification (NCBI taxonomy): domain Eukaryota; kingdom Metazoa; phylum Chordata; class Mammalia; order Artiodactyla; family Cervidae; genus Odocoileus; species Odocoileus virginianus. The sequence goes on along the minus strand of NC_069701.1, from coordinate 7,617,334 downwards.
CCTTGGAAAGAGCTACGAAAAGCTTTCCTGAGAAAGATCACACAGGATACCAACAGTATAAGCTTTTCTGACGATATGAATCAAGAATCTAAGTAATGACCATTCCCTTTGCCTCAATATTTCTGTTTGTAGGAATTTATCCTTGGGAAATCATCAGGGATAGGAAGACTGACCTGCAAATATGGGTATGAGAGCACAATTATATTTGCAAGAAGATAGAAACAATCTAAGTGTCCAAGAGTGGAGAGTTTCTTACATGAACTGTGATACACCAGGCAGCTATGAAAATGACACTGTGGAAGAATGGCTAGTGACCTGGGAGAAAACTCCTGACATACATTACCTTTAAAACAGCAGGGAACAAAATTGTATATGCAACATAAACTTAATTTTGTTTTCTTTTCTCTAGAAAATCAGATTTCTGAGTCTCAATAGCAAATCATCAGCTAAATGAGGTTTCATGTAAATCATCACATATTTAATTTTGCTTTTATAAAAGCTAAATCTGGTGGGGGTAAGGCTGGAAAGAAATATTCCAAGTTGCAAACAATGATTATTACTGGTTGTGTGACTAATATTTTATTTTTAATGCTTCTCTGGATTTTTCTCAGATGGACATGCACTGATTTTAAATCCAGAGATAAATGTCATTAAGAAGGAGTTCTTTCATGTTCTCTGACACAAAGACACAGAGCTGTGAATCGCAGATGGCATGAAGAACGTGACCCAGGGTGGTGGTCCCCAGAGCAGACAAACTCCCGGCTGGGGTTTGAGCTCCTTAAACTATAAACCTCCCAGAAGCCTGCAGGGCCTCCCAGCCACAGTGTGGGTCAGTTTCTCTCCATGGGGTTACAGGACACTCATGTGCCTGATTCAGGCATTTCAGCCTTTGGTCCCAGTGCTTCGAGTTTTAATCCTTTTACAGAGGTGGTTGTTGTTGTTTATTCACTAAGTTGTGTCCGACTCTTTGTGACCCCAGGGACTGTGGCCTGCCAGGCTCCTCTGTCCATGGGATTTCCCAGGCAAGAATACTGGAGTGGGTTACTATTTCCTTCTCCAGGGGATCTTCCCTACCTGGGGAACCACCCTGTGTCTCCTGCATTGGCAGGTGGATTCTTTACCACTGAGCCAGTGGGAAAGTTCTTTACAGAGGTAGCTGGCCTCCGAAATGCTGAAAAAACACAGCCCAGCAGCCACTCCCACCTCAGTGGCTTTCTTCATTAATGGATCAGAGAGAGAGGCCGCCAGGGTAATGGAAACTGCCTGCGGTCACAGAACAAGGGAGCACAGAAAGCCTGAGCTGGGGCTCCTCGGCAGGAGGGACGTGAGCAAGAAGACCCAGAAGAGGCTGGGGGAGGACAGTGGGGCCGGGAGGGCGGAGTGGGCAAGCAGGATGGAGTGAGGTCTTTGAGTCACAGCCGTGTAGGCCAAGTGTCCTAGCAAAGAGGACCCCAGAGAGAAATGGCCCCCTTGTAGGGAAAGCCAACTCTGCGTCCATGTTGGAACTGTATTTTAAACTTGCTTTCCATTCCTTTTGTTATTAATTAAAAAAATGTAAAAAATAGAATGGCCTGCTTCAGAGAATCCTGCCCCTCTGCCTGACTGTTAAACTAAAATGCCTTTGTTCAGGACCCTGTCCACCTGCGGACAGCTGCATGGAAGAAATGAACACATCCCCTGCCTGAGGCTTGCCATTCTAGGAGATATTTGCAAGATTAATGGCCTTTTTACTTTGCTTCCTCACTTCCCCATCTCTGATCTATAAAAGAACCTGGCATCCAGCCCCTGTAAGATGGTTACTTTGAGACATTAGTCTCTCATCTTCTCAGACGGCTCTCTGAATAAATAAAGTCTCATTGCTAGCCTGAGCACCCCGTCTCTTGGGTTTATTGAGCTGTTGTGCAGAACAGTCTGATGCTGTGTAGACAGAACCACTGCACAAAGGTGAAGCCCCCGAGCCCAGCTTCTACCCTCAGGCTCCCGGCCCAGGCGGCACATTACCTCGTTGTTGGTGCCCACGTCCAGCAGCACAGGGAGGCACTGCCGCGGGTTGACGCCTCCACACGCCGTGTACAGGGCCAGCTTGCCCACGGGGATGCCCATGCCGTAGCAGCCCAGGTCTCCCAGGCCCAGAATGCGTTCCCCGTCAGTCACCACCACCGCCTGGAAGGAAAGGCAGGACATCTGTACAAAGGGCCTGTTTGTGCATGTTGGGCCTGATGATGATGCTTACTGTGGGAACAGTAGCGATGTGTGCGCTCAGACGCTCAGTTGTATCCGACTCTGCGACCCATGGACTGTCGCCCTCCAGGCTCCTCTGTCCATGGGGCAGGGATACAGTAAGATAATCAAATAGTTAGCTTAGAAACCCCTTTAGGGAGGGAACTTTAGGGGGCTTTGAGAGACCACAATAAGACTAATGATCATTCAAGAAAATAATGAGAAATTTCTGAAGCACTGTGGGCTTGCTTCACTCACAGAGCAAAAGAAGCCCCTTAGCATCAAAGCCAGACTGGCTTGCTTAAAATAAAATCAAGACAACTTGCTTAGCAAGTTAAACTATGCAACAGAAGCACGAGAGAGGCCCCAAACAAAACAATGGAGGCATGGGACCTACATCCTGCACAGTGAGCTCAGTTAATTCAGTTCAGTTCAGTTCAGTTGCTCAGTTTTGTCCAACTCTTGCAACCCCATGAATCGCAGCACGCCAGGCCTCCCTGTCCATCAACTGTCCAACTCCCTGTCCAACTCCCGGAGTTTACTCAAACTCATGCCCATCGAGTTGGTGATGCCATCCAGCCATCTCATCCTCTGTCGTCCCCTTCTTCTCCTGCCCCCAATCCCTCCCAGCATCAGGGTCTTTTCCAATGAGTCAACTCTTTGCATGAGGTGGCCAAAGTACTGGAGTTTCAGCTTCAGCATCAGTCCTTCCAATGAACACCCAGGACTGATATCCTTCAGGATGGATTGGTTGGATCTCCTTGCAGTCCAAGGGACTCTCAAGAGTCTTCTCCAACACCACAGTTCAAAAGCATCAATTTTTCAGCGCTCAGCTTTGTTCACAGTCCAACCAACACAGTCAGTTAATTAGTAACCCCCAAAACATGCTCTTTGGCCCCTAAGACATGTTCTTTGCACAACGACCCCCAAACAATAAAACAATAGTAGTGGATAAGGCCTACAACTTGCCCAGTGGTGTCTTCAGGTTAATGACCCTTGAAACATGCTCTGTGCACACAAAAAAACAATCATTTACGGAAAGGTGACTTTTCAAAATGAAAGACCGTTATTGTACTGAGACCTGAAAATATTTTTCCAAGTGCTATCACAGTCCTGGCTGGACCATGTAGGGACAAGAAAACTCCCCTGCCCTACCTGGGGTAGGAACTGATGCGGGAACCATGACATTTACTCAAGAAAGACAAAGAAGATCTTCTCCCCTGCCCCTCTCTTCCTGTGAGGATGAAAATGCAACCCACTGGGTACTCAGGGCAGTGAGAGCCTGCCCGTATGGGAAACTTACAACCTTGCAAGTGAACCAACTCTAATAAACTGTGTGTGCAAAGTCGCTGCAGTTGTGTCCAACTCTGCGACCCCATGGACTGGGGTCAGGCTCCTCTGTCCATGGGATTTTTCAAGCAAGAATACTGGAATGGGTTGCCATTTCCTTCTTCAGCGGATCTTCCCCACCCAGGGGTTGAACTCACGTCTCCTGCTCTGCAGACAGGTTCTGAGCCATCCCTGAGCCAGGGCATTTTGCAAAAGACACTATGCTAAATATTGGAGGAAGGAGCTTCAGCTTGCTTATCTGTAAGAGCAAGAATGCGTGGACCCCACCCTTGAAAGGAATAATGGGCAGAAGAGAGATGGAGCCTGTATATTTATACTGACTCTGGGGCAAATTACGAGAGCCGTGTACTAGCTCAAGAGCAGCAGAGACAGAGAAGGGAGAGGCACTCCCCGCAGGACAACCCTTCCTCAGATGAGGGGGAAACACATGCCAGACCTCGGAAAGGTGGAGATTACCCATTTGATGCAAAAGAAATTAAGGTCCAGGGTAGAAGTGGTGGGGGTGTAGGCTGTGTGTGTGTGTGTGGCGGGGTGGGGGTCGGGTCCCAGGAAAGGAGGCAATGGAAAATCAGGGCCGGGTCAGACTGAGAGGGGCCCTGAAGGTCAGGCCAAGGGAAACCCCTCAGGGTGACAGTGAACTTATTTATGGGTCACCCCAAGCTGCTCCCCAGCACTGGTTCCCTCCATCTCCAAATGAGTGGAGTTTATGGGGCCACCCAGCCGTCCCCTGGAACCAGCTTTGGTCAGGACGTAAGACCAGCTCTGAGATGTGAATGGGCACCATAGGGGTCACTTTACCCCATGCAGGCACAGTGCTGGGCCCTGCAGATAGAGAGATGAAGACTCGGTCCTGCCAGGAAGGGTTTAAGATCCGGCACCCACAAGCTCTGTGGAATCTTCTCTCTCTTTCTCCAGGGGTGAGAGCACAAAGGGCCTTTTAATAGAAACTGGTGTATAGATTTTTAAAACACCCCTCCACTTCTGGAAAGGGGGCTCTCGAGAGGGCAGCCGACCCGTGACTATCATGCTGTCTCCCTGAGATTGGTCTCTTCCTCGAGGGCGAGGCCTTTCCCCCGATCCTGTCTCACGTCTCACCTGGTTCTCCTCACACCTGTTAGGGAGGCAGGTCTCTGATGGTTATCTCCGATTCCCAGCTGAGCAAACTAAACTCCTGGACCTTCACGTTCTGTACATATTTGCTCAGTATCAGCCCCACGCCAGGCACCGCACTGGATGTTTCCATAGCAGTTATCTTAGAAACGCCGGGTGACTTACCAAGGGCACGTTGCTTGTGAATGTGGCGAGCGGGGGTTCTAGTTAGGCTTCGGGCTCTGGGTCTGGGCTCCTTCTACTCCCCCACCCGCACCACTCAGCTGAGAAAAGCTCCCATGCCCTTGGCAAAGCCCCGCCCCACGTCCTATCCGACCTCTCCGTGGCTGCCTCTGACCCCCTCCTGGCTGCTCTCCCTGAGTCTGTGCCTTCACACTGTTCTGGAAGCCCAAACTTTGCACATTTCCCTACCATCTCTCCTAGCTAAAACCTCCTTATTCCGATTCCCATTCTCTCACACTTTCTCTCTGCTGAGGCACAGACAGAGACACGATGTTCTACAGAGGAAACCAGCTATGACTCCAGGGTGCTCTCCTTACAGCTCTGGGGCTTTTCAAGACGGTGGCGGGGAACTTCCTTGATGGTCCAGTGGTTGAGACTCCGCACTCCCAAGGCAGGGGGCATGGGTTTGATCCCTGGTCGGGGAACTAAGACCCCGCAGAACACACAACACAGCCAAAAAAAAAAAAAAAAGATGGTATCAGAGCTCTGACAGGGTCCCTCCCAACGTGGAGATGTCTGCAGGCCCTTGACTGCAGGCCTGACTGCTCCGAGGGGAGATCTCACCTCCATCTGCCATCCACTCTCAATCCTGTTGTGCTAACGGTTGCGTTACTTATTAATTCCCCCCCTCTTTTTTTTTAACTGGAGTATAACTGCCTTACAATGTTGTGTTAGCTTCTGCTGTTCGACAGAGTGAACCAGCCGTGTGTGTAATACACCTGCATCCCCCCTCTCCTGCCCGCCCTGAAGTCATCTCAGAGCACTGAGCTGAGCTCCCTGCGCTACACGGCAGCATCCCACCAGCTATTTTACAAACAGCCATTTTACAAAGCCCTCCCTGTGGCTCAGAGGTAAAGACTCCATCTGCCAAGGAGGAGATGTGCATTCGATCCATGGGTTGGAAAGATCTCCTGGAGAAGGAAATGGCAACTCACTCCTGTAGTCTTGCCTGGGAAATCCCATGGACAGAGGAGCCTGGTGGGCTGCAGGCCACAGGGTCACAAAAGAGTCGGATACGATTTAGTGACTAAACAACATCAAGTGTGTATATTGCAACAGCTTCACAAACAGGCCCAAAGGCCTTTAGTTGTTGTTGTTCAGTTGCTAAGTGGTGTTTGACTCTTTGCGACCCCAGGGACTGTTGCCTGCCAGGCTCTTCTGTCCATGGGATTTCCCCTTTAGTGCCTTCTAACTGTCCATAAAATAGAGTCCAAAAGGCTTATCTCTTTAATGACAGGAACCCAACATGCTTTCTGGAACTTATCTCCAGTTACTCATCTGCACACAATTGCTCCCTTTGGTCAAACTGGCCTCACTCCCGCCAGAGGAGGGACACACTCTGCACTCACCTTTGGTCTCTCTCAGCCTCTATATTCTTGTCTCCTCCTGCGCTTTCCCCAGCACTACAAATCCTGCCATTACAACCTAATGTGATTTTTCCTAGCACCTGCTATATTTACCATGCATCTGGCCTGTGCACCCTTCCTGGCTGCCAGCCTGCCTTCTGCAAACAATAATTAAGTACCTACTGCTTGCCAAGCCCTGCATAAGGTGCAATTAAAACCTTTGATAGTGATAGCATTTGGGTTCTTATTTAACATTAAAAAAAAATGCACATCTTATCTCACCAAACAGCCTAAAGGTTAACAGCAGGGGTTTTAGCATCTGATAGCAAGCACTTGAAACTAGTCTCCTTGATAAAGCACCACATATAATCTTGGGTCAAACAGTAAGTTTTCTGAGTTTTAATTTCCCATGACATTGGAATAATTATAATATCCAACTCATTAGGCTGTAAAGATGAAAGTTGTCAGTTGCTCAGTCGCATCTGACTCTTTGCAACTCCCTGGGTAAAGATGAAAAAGAATAAATGTCTCATTTTAACCAGGGGCCTTGTACAATAAAGTAAATGACTGGCATATGATCACTGCTCCTATGATTAAATTGATGATTATTATTTAGGGCAAAGGCTACATATTAGAATTTTTAATTGTTTCATCTCTCTTTAATTCAGCCTCACCACAGAGAGGCCACGCAACAATTATCTGTTAAATGAGTGCATGAAAAGGAAACCACGGGAAGACATTGGCAACTTTTAATAAAGTCTGGCTATATGGGCTTCCCAGGTGGCGCTAGTGGTAAACAACTCGCCAGCCAGTGCAGGAGACATAAGAGACACGGGTTTGATCTCTGGGTTAGGAAGATTCCCTGGAGGAGGAAATGGCAACCCGCTCCAGTATTCTTGCCTGGAGAATCCCATGGACAGAGGAGCCTGGTGGGCTACAGTCCACCGGGTCAAAAAGAGCTGGACACAACTGAAGTGACTTAGCACACATATAAAACTCAACAGCATTCTAACCTTGACATTGCTGTTCATTCCAGTGGCAAAAATTGTCATCTCCAAGCAAATGCTTACAGCTCACTGTCTTCAGACATTGCCACTTGGATGTCCAGTTGCTGCTAAGTCACTACAGTCGTGTCCGACTCTGTGCGACCCCATAGACGGCAGCCCACCAGACTCCCCCGTCCCTGGGATTCTCCAGGCAAGAACACTGGAGTGGGTTGCCATTTCCTTCTCCAATGCGTGAAAGTGAAAAATGAAAGTGAAGTCGCTCAGTCGTGTCCAGCTCTTAGCGACCCCATGGACTGCAGCCCACCAGGCTCCTCCGTCCATGGGATTTTCCAGGCAAGAGTACTGGAGCGGGATGCCATTGCAGTCCTTCCTAATTCTCCAAGCCTTTAATCCAATGATTTCCTTTTCCCTTTTTCTCCCCTTCAACTCGTTACTTCTGCTGTCCTTCCCCGCTCTGTTACCGCCCATCTCCCAGACTCAGAACTATCAAATCTGCTTTGACTTCTTTCTTCCATCAGTCAGCTACAGCCAACTGGTCACCAAGTTCTGCTGATTTAACCTGCTCCATATTTTCCTCATGTTTCCCATGAACTTCATCCATGTTGCTAACCTTAGGCCAGCCCATCCATCTCTCATTTGACTGCTTTAGTGGTCTCCTAACTGGTCTTTCTGGGCTTCCCTGGTGGCTCAGAGGTAAAGAAACAGTCTGCCAATGTAGAAGACATAAGAGACGCAGGTTCGATCCCTGGGTCGGGAAGATCCCCAGGAGAAGGTAATGGCAACCCGCTCCAGTATTCTTGCCTGGAAAATCCCATGGGCAGAGGAGCTACCGTAAATGGGGTCTCAGAGAAGTGGACATGACTTCGAAACTGAGCACACATGCAACTGGTCTTTCTGCTCTTGGCGTCTCCGTATCCCATTTCATTTTTCAAAGCACACCTGGATTTGTCACTTTCTTGCCCCCGAGCCTATAATGGTTCCTGATGCCTATAAAATAAAGCTCAAACATCTCTGACTGACATTTAAGGTCTTCCATGAGCTATGTCCAATCTACTCTTTGAATTTCCCTTTTATCCATTCCATGCTCCACCCAAATGGAAATACTGCTAGTCTTGTATAAGTGTTTTCTAGCCTACATGCTATTTTACCCCTCGATCCCTATATCTCCTTGATCCAAATCCTACCATCCTTACATGTTTCAAGGAACAGTTCAAAAGACTCTTTCCTCCATATGAAGCTTCCCTTCTGGAATGTATCACTCCCAACTCTGAATTCCTATAGCATTTTAATCTCCATGGCACCTAGCCCTTTCTTCTTTGCATGACAGTTATATCTATGTCCTTGTCTTTCATAGAAACTCTTTAAGGGCAAGTAAAGCATCTTGTCCTCTTTGATTCCTTAGCACTTGCAGGCTTGGGACCTGCATTGCGACCTGAACTCAGTAAATGATGAACAATGTGATTGGCCCAACAGAGAGAGCAAAGGCTCTTCTCCATGGGACTGAATTCAGACCTGGAGTAGACAGGCAAGTTCAGAGAGGAGACGCTGCCTCCTCTTTTTCGTGACATCCGTGGACCTGGGCCTGGGACCACAAGAGCGGGAGGAGTCAGAAGTCTGAGGGCAAACCTGAGCTGCAGCCTGGGGTTTCAGAGCCTGGCAGTGGCTGCCTCTGAACCACAGCATCACAGTTCCCCATCTGGATGGCTTTTACAGCTCGTGACCCCTCGGTATTTCCAGTAACGGGGAGAAGATCCGGATGACTGGGGGACGGTGCATCCCCTTCATCCTCTGTCCAGCCGGCTTCTGACTTACTGGCCACCTCCCTCAGCCTGCGTGGACCCGGCGGGCCTGACCCAAGATATGAGGGCCACGTCTCCTGGCCTGCTCCAGCTCTGGTTACCCTGGGCTTGAAGCTCTGGCGTGGGCCGCCCTCAGCAGTGTGTGCGAGGCCTTCTCCTTCCTCCTCCTCTTTCCTCCTTCTTGCTCACCCTTCCCACCTCCTCCTCCTCTCTGCCTCTTTGCCTCTCCCCACAACAGAAATAATGCCCAGGCTGTGGTTTCAAATCTTGGTTCCATCCCTCACCGGCATTGAACCTAACTTCCCAGTTGCCTTGTCTATAATACGGGGATGATAAGAATTCCTGCCTCTTGGAGGGTCTCTGGGAGAAGCCAGTGAGTTCGTCTGTATGAAGCACTTGGCGGGATGCTGGCAAGTGGGTGCGGTGCTGTGCTGTCCAGACCCCCTCAGAGGAGAGAAGGGGTAATTGCCGAGTTGTACTTTCAGCCTGCTTGGGTACCTGCTCGACTGAAGGGAGCCACCTCGACCAAAGTCACGCTCTGTTCCCAGGGCAGCGGCCCGCAGCCAAGGACCGAGGGATCCCTTGGCCCAACTCGGGATGACGGAAGAGCCGTTCCCGCTCCTGACCCTCCTCCCGTGCCCTGCTGGGTCTCCTGGGACCCCCCACTCAGCCCAACCTCTCCCTCTCCTCTGTCCTGCCTCCTTTCCTTCTAGAGGCTGATCCCAAGAGCCCTCCCTAATACGCTGATCTCCATCCAAGAGAAATGTTTCCAGGGAAATCCAACTTCTGACACTGACTGGGGCTTAACCCTTGGTGGGTGTGGGCATGGCAGGCAGGCACTTGGCACTAAGTCTGGTCCAAGGTTAAAGGCCCAAGAGGCTGGTGCCCATAGGGATGGGATGCGCCCTGGGCTCCAGGGCTCAGCCGCCTCTCAGCACTGTTAGCTGTGAGGCCTGGGATGAAGGAGGGATTTGGGAGCCTGGGAAAGCTGTTGAGAAAGAGGGTTCTTCTGAGCCGAGCCTTCCTCCCTGCTCGGGGCAATGCCCTCTGTGGGAAAGAGTCAGAGAAGCAGTTCTCAGTCCCCTCTGCGATTTACACCGCAGGGCTCTGGGGAGCGGCAGGCAGAAGGCTCTCCCCTCCCTGCGTGAGAGGCGCCCCCGAGCCCCACGGTCCCCCCAGCCCGAGACCGTGACCTTACTTCCCTGACAGCCTACTCCTCTTCCTGCTCAGCGTGCAGTCCTGATTTCCGGCTGGGAAGCCAGAGAAAGTCCTCTTTTATTTTCTGAGTTGTTTCAGAAGCATCTCTCCCTCTCCTCTTTTTAAAGACTGCCTGGCTTTTCTCCCAGCGCTGTGGTCCCACTTTATACACCCATCGACAATGAACGCGAGTTGAGACTGCTCCGCGTCCCCGCCACCCCGCCTTTACACTTCCCGCCATGCTGATGGATATGCTGCGGTAGCTCATGGTAGATCTTTTAAAGTCTGCTTATTTGGGGCTGTGCTGGGTCTTCGTGGCGGCACTCTGGCTTTCTCCGGTTGTGGTTGCCGACTCCTCACGGCGGAGGTTTCTTCTGCTGCAGGGCGCAGGCTCTAGGGCGGGCTTCAGGAGCTGCAGCACGTGGGTTCAGCAGTCGTAACTGCGGCGCGGGGGCTTAGTTGCTCCGCGGCATGTGGAATCTTCTCAGACCAGGGATCAAACCCATGCCCCTTGCACCAGAAGCTGGATTCTTCATCGCTGGACCACCAGGGAAGCCCACGGAAGCATCTCTGGATCACCCCGCCCCTCCAGCCAAGAGGCGAACTGCATGAGGGTCCAGAAGGACCAGAGCCTTGAACAGTTCTGCCTGCCCTGCTCGGCAGCTGGGCTCTGGGTGGCAGCAACGCTTACTGGCGGGCGATCGTGGGCATCAAGTCACATCGGCGGGCTCATCTGAGGACATACATCCCCTACCCTTCCCCGTCTTCAGGACCCACCTGGGCGATGCTTCAGAAGCACTCCTTACCCCACTCTGAGGACAGTGTGGAAACCGAGAGAAATAACGCAGGGGCGTCTCTGTCAGCACCAGAGCACCAGGGACAGGACACTGAGCAGGGAGCCCCTGCTAAGGGGAGGAGACCATCATCTTCTCTTTTAGGGGCAACTGCAAAGAACACACCAATAAACAAGACAGGCTGTGGCTTAGAAGACTCTGAACCTTTGGGAGGGCAGCCCTGGAGTGAGAGGGACGTGCCCTCCAGGAAAACGCTGTCACGGGGCAGGGTGGCGACTGGGGGCAGCCTGATCGGTCCTGACTGATGTGTGTGTGTGTGTGTGTGTGTGTGTGTGTGTGCGCGCGCGCGCGTTAGTCACTCAGTCATCTGACTCTTTGCGACCCCATGGGCTGTGGCCCTCCAGGCTCCTCTCTCCATGAAATTCTCCAGGCAAGAATACTGGAGTGCATTGCATTCCCTTCTCTAGAGGATCTTCCTGACCCATGGATGGAACCCTGGTCTCCTGCATTGCAGGCAGATTCTCTACCATCTGAGCCACCAGGGAAGCCCTGCTGGAAATTTTATTTGCAGAGTCTCAAAGTGTTAGTTGCCCAGTCAAATTGTTTCCAGGTCAGTCTAACTGGACTTCAAGCTCCTTGACATGCTTGTACACCATCTTTATCCCCAAGCCCCCAGGGAAGGCTTACAGAATAGAAGTTTGCTAAATGGCAGTTGAACGCAGCTGAATTAGATGCACTGGCTCATGTAACTCCTGCTTTCCCTAGAGGCACTGGATGCTTCTCCTTGTCTGAGCCCTGCCTCGTCCCACCTCTTCCAGGATGACCCCAAAGCCCCTGTTTCTCCTCTAAAATAACAACATGGCTGTCTCCAACTCTCTGGTTAGTAGCACTTAGTACTTGGAAGGTTTTTAAAATAGGTTGGTTGAAGTCAGCAGATACTGAGCAGCTAAGGTTCCAGTCTGAATTCATATCTCGATTTCCCAAGTGGAGGGAAGCACTTTGGGGTCAGGGTCTGTGTTCTCCTCATTCTGCAATTCTCAAAGCAGAGCTCTGGGTGCAGCTTTGTAAGTTACACCCTGACAGGAGGAGAGATGGGAACCTGAAATCCAGCCCATGAGCCATCAAGGCCCTTTGCTAGTCTGGAGGAAGGAAGGAGCGCTTTTTTTTCCTTACTGGTTAAGAGGGGATGTTGTTTCATCATTCTTTTAAACTCCCCGTAGCAGGTGGTGCTAGGGGTAAAGAATCCGCTGGCCAATGCAGGAGACACAAGAGAAGTGGGTTTGATTCCTGGGTCAATCCCCTGGAGAAGGGATAGACTACCCACTCTAGTATTCTTGGGCTTCCCTGGTGGCTGAGACAGTGAGGGCTCTGCCCAAAGTGTGGGAGACCTGGGTTCGATCCCTGGGTTGGGAAGATCCCCTGGAGGAGGGTATGGTAACCCACTCCAGTATTCTTGCCTGGGGAATCCAATGGACAGAGGAGTCTGGAGGACTTCAGTCCATGGGGTCACAAAGAGGGGGCAGGACTGAGCAACTGAGCATGCACACACACACACACACACACACACACACACACAGCTCACACAGAGGCACCACAGAGGTCAGTGCAGACCCCATGACTCTGCCCCTGGCATAGGCCTGGCATCTGGAAGATGTTCATCAGGTCCTTCTACTGAGTTCATTCAGCTCAGCAAGCATCTACAGAGCGCCTACTGTGGACAAGTCCACAGCTGAACTGCCCAGGAAGGAGGACAGATCAGCCTGTAGGACCTTCGAGCCTGTCCACACAGGGCGTGCTGGAGTTAACTTGCCATCAAGTGAGCTGGCTTCCCTTAATGAGCTCCAGATTTCATTATACAGTCATCCTAGGCACACCCTGGAAACTTGCTTCTTCTGAGACTGGGGCCAAACCCTGCAGGGTCAAGACCTGCCTGTGACCAAAGTCTAAGACAAGCAGGAAAGAGAAGCGCCAGGCACACCACATGCGTGATCGCGTGCTCAGTCTGGTCCGACTCTTCGCGACCCCGTGGACAGAGGAGCCTGGAGGGCTCCAGGCTCCTCTGTCCACGGGATTCTCCAGGGAGGAATACTAGAGTGGGTTGCCATGCCCTCCTCCAGGGAATTTTCCTGTCCCAGGGATCGAACCCAGGTCTCTTCTGTTTCCAGTACCGGCATGTGGATTCTTTACCACTGAGCCACCTGGGAAGCCCCAGGGCACATCACACCCAGATGGAAATGTTCTAACCAAGCTCTTCGCTGAGGTCAGGACTGGAATCCAAGGGCCCTGGCTGTGGCGCCAGCCTGGCTCCCAAGAGCCAAGGTCCTGTCCTACTTGCTGTGGTTCTGAACCCCACCATGCCCCCGAGAGGGCCAGAAGTGGGTGGGACACAGGAGAGGTAGTTAGAGAGCAGCTGCCCTTGGTGCCTGGTGGAGGGAGGTGGCCCAGGGAACTGGCTGGGAGGGAGGGAGGGAGAAAACGACCATCAGCCTCTCAGCATCGCCTTGGGAAGTACGGAAACTGGGCCGTCCGCTCCAGTCCCTCCCTTGCTCCTGCGCAAGAAATGCCCTCACCAAGCAGCCAGGGCATATTCTGTAATTCAGCTTCAACCACTTGTTTGCAGGGGCTTCGCAGGTGGTGGTAGTGATAAAGACCCCGCCTGCCAAGGCAGGAGACCTAAGAGATGCAGGGCCATCCTGGGTCTGCAAGATCTCCTGGGGCAGGGCGTGGCACCCCACTCCAGTATTCTTGCCTGGAGAATCCATGAACAGAGGAGCCTGGTGGGCTACAGTCCAAGGGGTCAAAAGAGTCAGACACGACTTGGCAACTAAACAAGAACAAACGTGTATCAGCACTGTAATGGTGCTGGGAGCACAGTGCTGGACCACAGAGAGATATCCTGTCCTAGGGGGCTGATCAGGTGATGGGATCTGATCTAAATCATTACTTAGCTTCCTTTTAAGCATATTCATTTCTAGATACAATCTTCACAAATTTCAAATACAGGATTACAGAATCATAGATATGAAGAGATATAGAGGAATTATTCCTTTAGCCCAATGCCTTTCTGCCTTGAGTTGAGGTTCAGATCTCTTTTACAATATCCCCATCAAGTGACCATGTGGTCCCTCTTTGGATACCTACGATAGTAGGTGACTTCCAGTCCATAGGATTGCAGAGTCGGACATGAGTGAATCGACTTAGCACACACGCATGTGTGGCGTCATTCAATAAAATTTGTTTGCAGAAGTGACTATGACCTTAGAATCTAGAGTCCCTGAAATCTTCCACAAAAGTCCCCACGTGGGGAGATCTGGGTACACAGCCAGAGGCTAACAAGTTTCCTCAAAGCTGCACCAATTTTGCCTTCTATATTATATATCATTTGTTTTATAAAAAATACTTCCTCCTTAAATGTTTTGAGTAAAACTGGAAACAGTGACAGGTTCGTTTTGTCATTCTGCATATACATCCTTTCTCCCACCCCCCACTTCACCCTCCTGCCCAACACGTACACTGCTGTGCACACCCAGGGGTGAAGACGTTGCTCATCATAAACCTTTTCTGTTGGTGCAGAATATCCCTGCCCTCCATCCTAGTCCCTCCAATGCCTGACTGTCCAAACTCTACCCCTCAACTCAATGCTTTGCTCCAATGTCACCTCTTCCATGAAGTCTTACCAGACTACCCCGACTAAAAGGAAACTCTCTCTCTGAACACCCCCAGCTCTTCTGTGTGCCTCATTAATCTCTGACCAAGTCCCACCTGTTAGTCTTTTGTGTCTCTCCCTCTCACTTTTCTCATGAAAAGTTAGCTACTTGAGAAGAGGGTCCATGTTGGGTTTTCCCCTGAATCCACCATGGAAACCAGCAGAGAATATTCAGCAAGTAGTCAGGACATGCACTAGTACTATTATTAATAACGCTGATCATGATGACAGACAATTTCACAAGGGTATCTGGTTAATGCAAGCCTTCACTCCATGGTGCATTTGTGCTTGGCTATAACTGGACTATGGCCTATGATCTGGGACCAGGGGAATGAATTCGGTGTCCTACCCTCAGTGTTGCAATGGCCCCTTTCAGAGCTCAGAATGACTAGTGCAGGCTGAAAGGATTCATCCAACAAGAGAGCAATAGCAAAGAAAGCAGGATCATACCTTAATATCGTCTTCTGGCCAAGAGTTCAGCATGGTTGCAAGGTGGCCCTTGTCATGAATGGTGATAAACAGCCCACTAGGAAAACAAAGCACACGCATACAGAGACCAGTCAGACCAGGAGCGCCGCAGGAACCACAAGGACCGCGCATCACTGCATCACTTAATTTTGGCCACAGATCTGGGTCGAGGGGGTCCCTGTTCAAAGTCCAAACAGTTTACAGGACCCTGCGCTGGGTTTCCTTCAACCGCTCCCCACAGGGGAAGGGCTCCGTGGGATCAAGGGATGTATTCACCTGGAGTCTGGGCTCTCCACAGCCTGTGCCTTCCTCCCCCTAGACCAGGCACCCAGGACCCCAGAATCACCTGCCTGAGTGGGCCCAGGCTGCTTTCAGGGGCTGTGTGGGCCTCTTCTCTGGGTCCCTCCTTCCAAGGACAGACCACACTGCAGTGGGTGGGTCCTCAAGCCTGGGGCCATGACTGGAACTTGGATGTGTGGGCAGTGATGTCTAGATACATGTCCACGTGGTCCCTTGCCATGGAGGATGGAGCTGGGGACAGCCATGAGCCTATTTCCTCTGCACCACTTGAGTCTGAGAATTCTAAATTCAAACTTGGCCTTCCAGACCATATGAAGATATATTGTAAAGCAGGAGGATGAAACATATTCTACTTAACAGTTTGTTAGCTTGACTTTGAACTTCTAATGTTTGGACCTAAGTCTGTGGATATGAATCTCCTGTCCTGGGATCAGGGTGAGAGGACATGTGTGTCTGGTGGGGAGGTCGTGGGTGGTGCAGAGGGTGGCAAGTGGTTTGGACCACTTCCTTCTCCCCCCTCAGAGCACCTTGTTTTTTTCTTTTTTTTTGACCAATGCACCCAAGAGAGAGGCTCCTTTGACTTGCCCAAACACTCAGTCTGTTTTTGCCAGGGTGATAGGGTTGGGGAAGTGTGTGTTGGGGCGTGGTTCCCTGTTCTACTTGTCCTGCCTAAATCAGAGTGCTTCCCCCAAACGGCTGCCACGGCTTCACCTGGTGCTTGGATGTTGTGACCCATTACTGAAGTCAAGCCCTCGTCAATACTGTAAACACCACAGCCCTGTTCTCTGGTCCCACCAGTCTTGTGAAACCCTCACCCTTAAGAAAACCCACTTTCTGCTCCCTGGGCCTTCCCAGCCAGGCCGCCGAGGGCAGGTGGAGCCAGTCCTGCTACAGGGCAGACTGACTGCACCACCATCCACTCTCGGCGTCAGCCCACACAGACTCTCAGCATTGACCAGCCTCCATGCCTGCAGTGTTTCTCTGACCAAAATTCAGTCTTTTCACTCTTTGCAAAGACTATGTCAACTTCTTTGCTCTCAAACCTCCAACTGCCTCACCTTTCCCCTCACTGCCCTAGTGACCATGTCTGTGATGTCTCAGGAAGCATCTCTGTCAGTTTTCCACCAGCGAACCTATACACTTCTGTATCCACAGCCAATCCTCCTGTTCCACTGAAAATTACAGAGCCTGAAGCAGACAGAAACTGGAGAGGAATCCACCTCTGAAAGCAGGAACTATACCCTTTGAGAGTTGCCAATCTGGGGCTTTTGTTTGAGGGCAGTCTAACATGCAAGTAACTTGGGGCAGCAGAAAGCCTCAGTCCTACTAGCTTGAGGTGTCAGAGAAGTGAGTTGGAGCTGGAAGAGCACTCAGAAAGCAAAGGGGAAAGTTCTGGAAGGGAAGGAGAGGCAGAGAGGATGAACATCCAAGTTTGTGTGTAAAACCTGCCCAAATAACTGGCTGACGATTCAACTATACATACCCAAGGGTCTGGCAAAAAAACAAAACTGCAGCTGGACAATGGAAGAACCCAGCAGAGATTTCCACTGCTGCCCATCAGTAGGGACAGAGTTTGGAATTTCAGTCCAGCCTACTTGGACTCCAAAATCACTGTGGATGGTGACTGCAGCCATTAAATTAAAAGAGGCTTGCTCCTTGGAAGAAAAGTTATGACAAACCTAGACATCACATTAAAAAGCAGAGACATCACTTTGCCAACAAACGTCTGTATAGTCAAAGTGATGGTTTTTCCAGTGGTCATGTATGGATGTGAGAGTTGGACCATAAAGAAGGCTGAGCATCAAAGAATTAATGCTTTTGAACTATGGTGTTGGGAAAGACTCTTGAGAGTCCCTTGGACTGCAAAGAGATCCAACCAGTCAATCCTAACAGAAATCAACCCTGAATATTCATTGGAAGGACTGATGCTGAAGCTAAAGCTCCAATACTTTGGCTACTTGATGTGAAGAGTGGACTCATTGGGAAAGACCCTGCTGCTGGGAAAGACTGAGGGCAGGAAGAGAAGAGGGCAACAGAGGATGAGATGGTTGGATGGCTTCACCCGAATCAACGGACATGGATTTGAGCAAACTCCAGGAGCTAGTAAAGGACAGGAAAGCCTGGCGTGCTGCAGTTCCTGGGGTCACAAAGAGTTGGACACGACTCAGCAACTGAACAACAACAACAAAAATTAAATTACTCTTCTGAGAAACAAAACAGTCCAGAGTTCACAGAACTCAGGGTACAGTGAGGTCTATTATAATAGCCTGCTTACTTTATCTATGTTAGACACTATCCATAATAAAAAATTTAAACAAAATAAAACAAGAAAAACACCACTGAACTCCAAACAATTCTTGACTTCCATGTTCCTTGCCAAGACGGATTCTTCCTTCTCCTCCCTCCCATAGCTACTCTTCTTGAAAGAGCTGTCTACACTAGCTGCCTCCATTTTCTCATCTTTCACCGAAATGTGTCTTTACTTAATAACATGCTGCCAACACCGCTCTGCCAAGGCCACGGATGACGTCCACTCCAGAAACACAAGCAGCTTTCTAGTCTTCGTCTCCTTAGTCTTCTCAGGAGCATCTGACACTTTAAGCCTCTGGCTCCCGTGACCCCACTCTTGCATTTTTTCTTCTACCTCTCAGGCTGCTCCTTCTTAGTACATTCCTGCTGGATCATCCCGCCAGTAGGTGTTAGAGTTCCTCCCAAATTCGCACCGCCCCGCTCTCCTTCTCATTCTTCCTCTTTCCCTATATGATCTCATCAGTGCCCAAGGCGTTTGGCCAGTGACTCGCAAAGATCTGCAGCCCAGAGTTTTTCATCTTTGGTACTACTGACACTTTGGGTGGGATAATCTTTTGCTGGGAAGGGTGGGGACATCACGTGCGCTGCAGAATGCTGGGCAGCGTCCCCGTCTCTACCCACTGGATGTCGGTAGCGCCCCACACACTGCTGTGAGAGCCAAAAACCTCTCCAGACATCGGTAAACGTTCCCTGGGGAGAAAATGTGCCGCTGATTTTAGAGCCGTGGTTCTAGACATTTACATTTAACTGCCTGCCTGACTTTCCCTTCGTATGTCTCAAAGGCACTTTAAACTTCACCTGTCCAAAACCAAATTCTGATCTAAACTTGCATCGCTATGATATAAAGACAAGACAGAACAAAAGCCCAAGACAAACCTGATTCTCCTCTCTTGCTCCCTTTCTCAGTAACTATTTCCCTCAGGCGTGTAGTTTAAGAATCCCAGACCCCTGGAAGCATCTTTGACACTGTCCTTTTCCCCTTTTATATAACCCCTGCCAAGTCCTTCAGTTCTGCTCTGGAATTAGCTCCTGGTTCATACACTTCTTTCACCCATGACACCACCGACCTGGTCCAGACTCCCAATATAGCTGTTCCCTAAAGCACACAATAAATTTGTGACATCCTCTCTTGTCTCTACCTAATCTAGTGTGTATACAAAAGAAAGAGCGATGTTCTTGAAATCAAAACTATACTATGTTTTTGGCTATGCCTCTCAACTTGCAGGCTCTTAGTTCCCTGACTAGGGATTGAAGCTGGGCCATAGCAGTGAAATCACCAAATCCTAACCATTGGACCACAGAAAACTCCAAAACCTTACTTTGTTATCCCCTGTGATAAATATCCTTCATGTCTTTCCATGGTTCTTAGGACAAAGACTCATCCACCTACAAGGCCCTGTGCGGTCTGGTCCTTGACAACTTCTTCACTTTATCCTTATTTCTTTCTCCAGTCATTGACCACACTGGCCTTCTTTCCATTCCTCCATGTGTCATGATTTTCTTAGTCTATGGCCAGTTCATACACTGTTCCCTTTGCCTGGCAGCCCTTGCTTCTCTGCATTCTATCAATATGCTTAGTTAATTCCTACTTATTTTCCAGATGACTTCCGAGTCAAATCTGGGGCTCCTTGTTATAATTCTCAAGTATCCCATCCTTACACACACAAACCTATTACAGTTTTTTGTGTGGTTATTTGGTTAATATGCTACTCCCATTAGACTGTAAGCTTCATTGGGGCAAGGTAAGCATTTATCCTGTTGTTGTTGACCACTGTATACCCAGACCTAGTCCATAATAGATACTCATACATAATTTTTGAAGAAGTGAGTAAGTGAACTACAAAGATGGTTGAAGGCTAAGTGATGAAGATGAAAGGCGTAGAGTTGGGTATAAGTTGGGTGTAAGCTGGAGTGAAAGAAACTTTCATGTGGGCTATGTTGTATCATGCTCATGGGATCAGTGTGCTGGGCTGGGCGTCACTGGGCTGTGCTTGCGGCTCAGAGTGGGGAAATGCATCTGTGAAGGCAGGGGACAGGCCGGTGGGGAGGAAAATTCCAGAGCCTAAGACTTGGGAGTTGCCAGGCTCTTTCCATGTTGACTGGGGATGATGTGGGTATTCGAATTAACTTACTCATTAGGTTTGAGAGCAAGTTCCAGGCATTTTCTGGGCTACTCTAAAATGACCATAGGGCACTTAGTTGTATCCATCAAGACAAAAAAAAAAGAATCAGATTGGTTTCTTGGAACTTGTTGCTAAAGATCATCTCTATGCAGTTTGAGTTTGGAAAAAGATCATAGAGTGTTGATAATAATGAACTTGAAAGACTGCCCTGGATGAGAGAAACAGTCACATGTGGTGGGCATCCTGAAGTTTAAATACTGGTACCTGCCTTGGGGGCTTCCCCGGTGGCTCAGTGGTAAAGAATCTGCCTGCAATGCAGAAGATGCGGGTTCGATCCCTGGGGTGGGAAGATCCCCAGGAGGAGGGCATGGCAACCCACTCCAGTATTCTTGCCTGGATAAGACCGTAGACAGAGGAGCCTGGTGGGCTACAGTCCATGCAGTCTCAAGAGTAGGGCACGACTGAAGTGACTTAGCACACACACACGCATCTGCCTTGGTGTCAGTGGCAGGGTAAGCGGGCCAAGTTGAGCCTGTATGCCTGGGACCTTTCAAAGAACCACCCTCTCTCTACTTCCAAACCAGCTGCTGCTCTGAGGTTTGGCCTGAGGAGGCCTTGTTAGGTACTGTGAACTTCCTTAGCTTCTATTTTTCCACAGCTGCAGCTCTGATATTCATAAGCAATTTCCACACCCCTCCCCTGCCAGGTTGTCTGGAGCTAGTCACGTGGAACAACAATGCTAACAAAAGGGCCCATTCTTTCCGGCTGGGAAAACCAGGTCTCAGCCCAAGGCTCACTGATGACTCACCGAGTGACCTTGGGGAAGTCATTTACTCACATTAATTAATCCCTGTGACGCACGCATGGCCTCTAGAAGTTCTTAACCCTGACCTGTTTTGGAAATGTCCCTTAGAGCCAAACAACTCCTCTTCTCAACATTACTTTTTACCAGATAGAGGCTTAGTAATGATATTTAGCAAAAAGCTCACATGTTAAAGGATAAGATTCAGGCACCATTTTAGACCTTAGCTCTCATGTGATTAATTCTAAACATAGGAAAAGTATGATTATGGAAATAATCGGCTACATTAAAATAGGCTCTTTTTGTGGCAGATGAGAACAGGATAGAGGGACATTTCAAATGAATGCTTTTAAACTGAGGTTTGAGCTACAAAAATTTCAAAACATGACTTTTTCTTTTTTGCATATATAATTTTATGCTCTGCAGAGATCACAGTGCAAAAATAAAACTGAAATATATTAACAGCTTTTAATGACTTCTCAAAGTGCATTTCCACTTATTACATAATGCACAGCCACCAGTCTTCCCCAAAGAATTGCCCTGGAAGAGGATTTTGAGATATCCAGTCCAAAGACCTCACTATATAAATGAGGACATGGAAGTTCAGAGAGGTGAAGTGATTTGCCTGAGGTCACACAGCTCACAAGCAGCAGAACCTGCTTGAACCAAGGTGCTGAGTCCAGTGCTCTTTCTGTTGCCCCAGACTGCCTATTCTTTCCAGAGACCTAGTTCCCAATGAAGAGGTAGGGACATGGACCAAAATGGGAGCATCATAGACACTCATTGGGACCACTGATGAAAGATTTCTCTTGGTGCATGTTGGTGAGGAAGTAAAATGCACAGAGTGAGGGATTATGAGGTTAAATAAATGGACTGTGGGTTCCGGCGGGATCCTAGGGGGAAATCCCTTGCCTATCCCTCCACTTCCTACCCAAATTGCATCTAGACCAGCTCAAAAAGAAGGTATTTCCAGGGAAGCAGACCTCTTAGATGCCCTCAGCAACCTATTTCCAGGTTTAACTACTTCCACTCAAAGGAGGCGGGGGAGGGTGGCATTAGTTTTTCCAGCAATACATGGTGATGGGGTTGGTTGTTTTCATCTCTGCTGTCATGAGGTTCTGACCAAGTGAGAAATGCAGAGGCTCCCTTCTCTGCCTTCCTTCTTAGTGGCTTCAGGAAGAATACTTCAGCGCCTGGAAGGAGCACTGGCCCACACCTGCTCAGTCTCACCAGAGATCTCCAGCCCATACAGTCCTGGGCACTGGCATGGGGATTTTCGGGATCACTTCCAATAAAACCGGTCACTAAGAGTGATGAGGGTGCAAACGACTCCAGAGAAGTTCAGAGAAATGGCAGGGGGAGGTAGCAGAGAGGAGGGGTTAAATGTATGTGTTCTGCAGCCACAGCATCTGGCCTCAGAGCCTGCCTGCCTGCCTTCGTTCCTCACTGGCCGAGTGGCTGTGGACAGGTTACCCTTCCCCAAGCTGCAGTTCCTATCTGTAAAATGGAGAACGTGACAGCAGCTGCTTCATGCCTATTATAGGGATCAACTACGACAACACATATTTAAAGAGTTTACTATGGCGCCTGCTGGCGTGTAGTAAGTGCCCAACAAATGGCAGCTCTAAGAGTTGCTGGGTTGGTGGAGTTAGTGGTTAGGAGTGCAGGCTGGGGAGTCAGCATCCAGATGCTGGTGAAATGCCTAGCAAGGAACTGCTCATAGTAAGTGCTCAGTAAACTCAGAGCTAATTATTAATTCATATTTTAGTGAGACTGATACCAAGTCAATGTGCATGCTTGTCAGGAACTAGGGTTGACAGTGAAGTGTGCCTTTGGTGAAACAGGAAGGCAATAAAAGTTTGGTAGAAAATCTTGCATTATGAGGGTCACCGAATGAGGGCAAAATGGAGTTCTTTGGTGATGCACTGTTGGGACTAAAAGTTTCCATGTTCCCTGCAAGAACTAGTGTTCAATAAGGATGAGATCAAGGGCAGCTGGGAAGGGAATACACATCAGGGAAGAGCAATATTCATCCACTCTGTCATTCAATTATCCGTTCATCCACTGAACAGGCTCTGTGATATCTCTGGAACCCTGTTTAGCCCTTTATGTACATCGTCTTATTTCTCACGCAACACTCTCATACGGGCTTCCTCCCCATTCTGTAGATGAGATTCAGATGGAAGCGATGTGAAGGCAAAGGTGAGGTTTAAACACAGGACTCCCGGGAGTTCGGAAACGTGGCTCCTTCATGCGTGTGACTTGGGACCAGTCACTTCAACTTCATGGCAAATAGATGGGGAAACAGTGGAAACAGTGTCAGACTTTATTTTTCTAGGCTCCAAAATCACTGCAGATGGTGATTGCAGCCATGAAATTAAAAGACACTTACTTCTTGGAAGGAAAGTTATGACCAACCTAGACAGCATATTAAAAAGCAGAGACGTTACTTTGCCAACAAAGGTCCGTCTAGTCAAGGCTATGGTTTTTCCAGTGGTCATGTATGGATGTGAGAGTTGGACTGTGAAGAAAGCTGAGCGCCAAAGAATTCATGCTTTTGAACTGTGGTGTTGGAGAACACTTGAGAGTCCCTTGGACTGCAAGGAGATCCAACCAGTCCATCCTAAAGGAGATCAGTCCTGGGTGTTCATTGGAGGGACTGATGCTGAAGCTGAAACTCCAGTACTTTGGCCACCTGATGCAAAGAGTTGACTCATTTGGAAAGACCCTGATGCTGGGAAAGATTGAGGGCAGGAGGAGAAGGGGATGACAGAGGATGAGATGGTTGGATGGCATCACCAACTCAATGGGCATGGGTTTGGGTGAACTCTGGGAGTTGGTAATGGACAGGGAGGCCTGGCGTGCTGTGGTTCATGGGGTCGCAAAGAGTTGGACACGATTGAGTGACTGAACTGAACTGACTTCAACTCTTCATGTCTCAGTTTTCCCTTCAGTAAAATGGGAATGGTGGCTTCTCCATTACGGAGTGACCGCGAGGACCAAGCAAGATGAGTTGACATACACCCTGCACAGTGTAAAGGCCTGCAGACATGTGATTCCTCATAGCTGTCCGACCTTGGGACAGGTCAGACAGCTGTGAGAACCCTGGGAGTTCTATGGGGATTCTGAGCAGGGGCGGGGGTGGTTTAAGCGTGCTGGCCTCTCTGGTTTCCTGGCGGCCCTTTCCGGCTGAATGAGGTAGTGTCTTGGGTGACAATTTGCTCTCTGTCTGTTTCCGCCCCCTTCCCTGAATGCGGCCGTGTGAGACGCTGCCCTGACTGGTGTGATGCTTTTGGTCTATTCTGGGGCACAAAAGGAGGCAGGAAGGCGGGGAGCTCCAGGGAGCACTGGGCCTGGCTCCGCTGAGACACACAGGCACTTCCAGCTTTTGAGTGAATTGCAGGCTGCCCCGGGGAACCCCTAGGTGCTGAGCATCCTGCAGTGAGCTACGGTAACTTGAGTACTCATCAAGGCTAAGAACTCCTCTGGGCAATCAGAACAGACGCCCTTGGCTGCTCTTGGTGCTGTGACGACGGGCCTCCGTTTGAGAGGCACTCATGGGAATCTCTCATGTTAACAGCCCTCAACCGGAACAAGAAAAAAAAAAACAAAAATAACTTTGGCTACTGATTACTTTCCCCAAGTTTTTCCTATTTACGTCAGGGAAACAATTTGGAAATTTCAGGGAATAAAAAATAAATATATATATAAAGAATCCTGCAAGCTGCCAACCTATCCTTAAATGAATATATGGCCTTCTTTACAGAACATTCCTGAAAAGTTGTGAGTTGTGTCCACCTCTTCGAGGCCCTATGGACTATAGCCTGCCAGGCTCCTCTGTCCATGGGATTCTCCAGGCAAGAATACTGGAGTGGATTGCCGTGCACTTCTCTAGGGGATCTTCCCCACCCAGGGATCAAACCTGGGTTTCCTGCATTGAAGGTGGATTCTTTACTGCTGAACCACCGGGGAAACGAAATACACCTGAAACAATACCGTATGTGTACTTGGGAGGTTACTGTTTAAAGGGAGACTGCAGAGAATTGTCCAGGAACATAAATCACTGTCCCCTGACTTACAGCTTTCACAAATTTGGACCTTCCTACTTTGGTTTCTAGAACCAGAACCCAGGTTCCTTCTCAGCCAATGCCTGGACATCAGGGCCTGAGAAGGAGTGGTCAGAGATGGGAAGGCAGCCCTCTCTCGCACGGAGTTCTGGGCTAAATGTGTGGCCAGGGAAGGGAAAGGATTCATGCCTAACAAAAATGAAATACCTCCTTTATTTTCTCACATGCTTAACTCATTTGGCCTAAAAGACATGTCTGCTCCAGGTCTGACCTGACACTGAGGGGTGCGTGTTGAAAGCTAGTGTGTGATTCACCGTCTGCTCCTTCGCCGGGGCCGTCGGTACTGTTCCAGAGGAGGCCCCCTCAGGACCCGGGCCTGGAGTGGGGACGATGCTGAGCACAGGCCCCAGGTGATGCACAGGTCATGATGCAGAAGCTCGGAATAAGCTTTCGGGGCTGTGTGTTCCACAGCATCATCTAGCCACAACATCTTTCAGAGATGCCCGTTACATAAATCGAGATACTGGCGGTCTGGGTAAGGCAGAGGCGAGAGCTTTCCTTTTGGAGGATCTTCTCGTTATTCTTCATCTCGGCAATCACTGTTCCCACAACAGAGCTCAGGCGATGACAGCTGAGGAGGAGAATTCCTGTTTGGAGCCGGCGCTATAGCCTTGCAGGTTAGCGGCTGTTATTTAGAAAGATATGTCTTCAGAGCACAGCTCCTCCCTTGAGACGGTATGTTCTCCGAGGGCACGACGGCATCGGTCTTGTTCACGGCGGTAACCTTGGGGCTCAGCATAGCACCGAGCCACAACGGCTGCTCCAGAAGACAAACATGTGTTGGGTACGCTGAGCGGTCCAGAATGTGGGTGCTGAAATGAGACAGAGCTGAGCTTTTATGTTTTCAGTTAGAAACTGGGCTTACGATAACAACTATCTCAATGCGCTTCTGTGAGGATTCAGTGAAATAACAGATCAGGCACAGGGATCGTGCTTGGCCCCTGGTACCTTCTGTGGAAACAGGGTCTTTGCAAACATCATTAAGATGAGGTCCTCAGGTTGTTTCCTTGTCGGAGCTATTGTAAATAGTGCTGCAATGAACACTGGGGTGCATGTATCTTTCAGAATTATGGTTTTCTCAGATCACCAGCCCAGGTTGGATGCATGAGACAAGTGCTCAGGCCTGGTGCACTGGGAAGACCTAGAGGGATCGGGTGGAGAGGGAGGTGGGAGTGGGGACCGGGATGGGGAATACATGTAAATCCATGGCTAATTCATTTCAATGTATGACAAAAACTACTGTAATGATGTAAAGTAATTAGCCTCCAACTAATAAAAATAAATGAAAAAAAATAAATAAATAAAAAAGAAAAGAAAAATTAAAAAAAAAAGAATTATGGTTTTCTGCAGGTTAAAAAAAAAAAAGATGAGGTCGTTAGGGAGGGTTTTCATTCAAAATGGGGTTTTCCAGGTGGCTCAGCGGCAAAGAATCCGCCTGCCAATGCAGGAGACACAGGAGTCACGAGCTCGTTCCCTAGGTAGGGAAGATCCTCTGGAGTAGGAAACGGCAACCCACTCCAATATTCTTGCCTAGAAAATTCCATGGGTAGAGGCGCCTGATGGGCTACAGTCCACGGGGTCATAACGAGTTGGACACGGCTGAGCATGCACACATTTCATCCAAAATGACCAGTGTCTTTATGAAAAGAGGCGAAAACAGAGACATACAGGGAGAAGACGGCCATGCAGTGATGGAGGCAGAGATTGGAGTGGGATGTCTACAAGCCAAGGGATGTCAAGGACCGCTGGCAAACTACAGGAGCTAGTAGGAAGGACTCTCCTCTACAGATTTCAGAGAGGCCTCAGCTCTGTTGACACCTTGATTTCAGGCTTGCAGCCTCCAGAACTGTGGGACGATGAATTTCTGCTGTTTTCAGCCACTCTGTTTGTGGTACTTTGTTACAGGGAAGCTAGTACACCAGTATCCAATTTTTGTGCAGTGCCCACAAGCAGGGGTGATCCTGATTTCTTTTCTGAACCTGTCTTAAAGCTCAGTCTGTTGGAATTTTGTCAGGGCAAGTGCAGGAGAGGTTTCCTCCCACTGACAAAGGCCTGTAAATGACAACACTATCTCCACTTTTCATCAGGAGCCAGAAAATTCTCTTGAATTTTAGAATTTAGTTACACTTAGAAAGAAAAACAAAGATAACGCTCACTTAGGAGAATGCTCTTTCTTGAGAAAAAGACTCTTAGCCCTTATCTCCGCCTGCAGAGGAGGGGCCCTTAGAAGTTTCCTAAAATAGAAGTGAGAGAAAAAAAAAAAAAAAACCCCAACAAAACCCACTCAAAGAGACAACATTCATTTAGGCTTCCTGGCACCAAGTCTAACAAAAAAAGGACTTAATTAAAGCAGGGTCAGTGACATCAGGCAAACGACCGAGGCAGGGCTCAGGAGGAGGGACGTGAACTTTCAACTTGGGAACAAAGGCTCGCTGTTGCCACGGAACACCATTCCGCACATTTTTGGCAGCAAGGAAACCTGGCCTCCAAAAGCACGCAAGAGGCTATTTTTAAAGCTTAGCAGTAGCCTCCTGGTCTCAACAGCGCAGCTGGAGAAAGTAGGTCGGAGAAGTCCCAGGGCCTGGCGACCCAGCACCTGGCGAGGCAGAGGCTGAGGATGCGGCGAGGCAGCCGCCCTGCCCCGGAGGAGTGTAAGCATCACATTCTCCCCTGGTTCTGCGAAACGTCCGTGGGGGAGTGTGAATAAAGGGGCGGGGGAACACCTATCGGTGGCAGGTCACTCACAAGCCTGCCCTGGTTTTAGTTTCCATCTAGAGGGACATTTTGACTCTTTTAACCCACGGAACCATCGCTCACCTGCCGGCCCTCCTACCGCCCCTGCTGTTTCCCCCTGTCTCCCTCGGAGGCGGGCAGCTGTCCCCTCCCACCCCGAGACGCCCCCGTTCCTCCTGGCCCTCCAAGATGACAGTAAGGGAGGGTGCCTGTCTTCGCAGTAAGGCATAAAGGTGGGAACTGGAGTTCCGACCACGCCATTAGACTCCCGCAGCGGGGCTGGGGTGGGCGGGGCTTCCTCGAGGGTACCACCTTCCTTGCCCCCAGCGCTGGCTTCATGCATCCAGCTTTTGGCAGCCAGCACGGTGCTGGGATCCTGGGAAATAAGGAAGAATGGGACTTTATCTCTGATCCAGTGGAGTTTTTTTGTTCTAGGCAGACTAGGAGAAAAAAAAAAAAAAAAGAAAATAGAGTATAACGGGGAACAAAGGAGATGCGCTTGGAGGATGGGGAGATGATGGGACAGGCAACCTCTGATGGCTCAGTCATAGTGACAGAGCAGCAGAGCTGGGCGGGGAGCCCCCACTTTGGGGCACTTGGGCCCTTCCCTCTCACCCTCTCTTGCTGCTGTTTCCTTCAAGTAGACCTGAAGCATCTTGAGAGAAGGGACCATGTCCTCCACCTTCACTAATGTCCATGGGTCCCCCCCATTACAGCCCTATAAACATCGTGTCCACTTCAGAAGGGAATCTCTGAACAGACTCCTTTCTCTCCTTCTCTGTGCGGGAATGGAGTGACTGGGGAAAGGGCACTAGAAAATTTCCACTAGTACATCCAGCTCTGTGAGTGTTAAAAAGTTATAAGATGTCTCTGAGCTTGTTTCCCCATCTGAAAAATTTATCGATAGAAGGTAGATCACATAACCTCTAAAAATCTATGGTCCTGTGACATAATCTGGGTTTCCCTGATGGCTCAGTGCTAAAGAACCTGCCTGCCAATGCAGGAGACCTAGGTTCGATCCCTGGTCTGGGAAGGTCCCTTGGAGAAGGAAATGGCAACCCACTCCAGTATTCTTGCCTGGGAAATCCCATGGACAGAGGAGTCTGGTGGGCTACAGTCCATGGGGTCACAAGAGTGGGACACTTAGGTATTAAACAACAACAACAACGACATAATCTAGCAAGCCCTGAATGTTAGACCTAGAACGGTTGCAAGAGCATGTCCAGGTAGACAGACCTGGACTCAAATCCCAGGTCTTACCCTTATTCACCATGCAACCGTAGCAAATTACTAACCTCACTGAGTGTCAGTTACTCATTACTAAAACGGGGCTCTAGTTAATAGTTAAATCCATCTCACTAAGCCGATATAAGCATTAAATAAAATTAGGTCACAACTACCCTCTTGAAAAATCTTAAACTGGAATGTAAGATGTGTTTCTCAAATGAATGAATATCAGTTTCTTTCCAAGAGACACAGAAATGCATGCTGTGGTTCCTAAGTAGGGTGAGCACATATTCTGGTTTGCCTGTGTCTTGACACAATTATTTGTGTTTCCTTTTCATTCTCAAAAACTTACAGAACTGTAGGTCCAGCCTATTAAATTCAATACTGCAAACATTTATTGGGAACCTAGCAAGGAAAGTCAGGGTCATTTTTCTGGTGGTATAATTTGAATCATTTGAATCATTTCCCAGTGTAGTCTTTAAAGTCATTAATACTAACCCTATTGGCAACAAGCATCTGTGAAGTGTGTAGTAGCACTAACAGTCTTTTGCTTTCTATGACTTTTTGAAACAATCTACAACATACTCTGTGCCAAACTGCAGAGTGGGTGTTGAATCCAGACAGAGGATGGAGCCTTCAAGGCTCTAAGCCTATAAAACTCAGGCTTGTCTTGGCTCCCTGGGGGCCTGATCTTTGGCCTCAAGTAAGTCATGTCATTTTTACCTCAGTTGTGGTGAGTAAAAGGTAGGAAAGAGAGAAAGAGAAGAAATCAGTATTTGTTTCATACCTGCTATGATCTCAATGTGTTGCTCCCTATTGCTGAAATCCTAATGTCCAATGTGATGGTATTAGGAGGTGAGGCCTTTGGGTGGAGCCCTCCTGAATGAGATTAGTGCCCTTATAAAAGAGGCCCTGGAGAGTTCCCTAACCACTTCTGCCACGTGAGGATAAAAGGACAAGTCTACTACCAAAAGCAAGCCCTCATCCATGCCATTGACCATGCCAGTTCTCTGATCTCAGACTTCCAGCTCCCAGAACTGCAGAAATAAATTTCTGTGGTATCTTGCTACAGCAGCCAGAATGGACTAAGACAGCTCCCAGTGGGAACATTTTACAAATGCTCCACCATTTACTCATCACCGTGAGCCCAGGAAGCTGGCTTCATTCTCATTCACACCTGGGAGTCCTGAGGGTCCTTGAGGCAACCTAACTGAGACAGAAAGTAGCCTAAGTTGTAAGGCAAGCAGGTAAGAAGTCATCACACTTTCATGTCTTTCTTGCTGAAGCTTCAGAAGATATCTGTAAAACACTAAGCCCTCTAATAGACAGGCTCCTATTAACATAGAGAAAAACTAGAATAAGTTTCTAAGTGCTTCAACTATTTTTTTTCTTCCTGGAATTTGCAAATATCGTTTGCTGCTCTGATGTCTTTGATTATGAGATGCTTTTTGGCAGGAGAAAATTGTTCGAGTCGAATTCCAAGGGTTGGGGGAATTTCTCCATCTGTTCTCTTTGAACCAGAAGGATCCTGATAAGGTGTAGAATAAGAAACTGAAAGGAAAGTGTGGTTCTCATTTTTAAGAAAGCATGTGTACATGGAAAGTTGGTGAAGAGTGTATTTCCATCACATCATTAGCTGAGTGAACAATTTATAATCAGGAGGGGGAAAAAGGCCCCATAGATGAACATTTCAGCTTAAACTGACACCCCTGTCCAAATAGCAAATCACTTCAGAATCTGAAAATTCTAATTTTGCAACTCACAGACGCTTCCAATTAGAACGGGGAAGGTTAGCGTGGTTTCAGCTGTTACTTGAAAATATTAAAACATGCCAAGAAAACTCAGAGTTGGTACAAAGGAGTTTCTTTTTCTACTGAAATATTTACTCCTCCAAAAATAATAATCACAGAGACGTCAGGCCCATTTTCCCCAAGAAGTCACACTTAACACTCTTCACTTTCTTTTATGGCTGGGAACGTGGCACAGACCCACACATGCCTCCACTTTATAAAACAAACACACACCTTCCTGCCGTCTGGAAGGCCTCGAGTTAATCGGGTCTGTGGGCAATAAGTTTTTGGAACATGGCTCTGTTCTGACACGAACTTCTGATTTATCCAAGCAAATAATCATCAGACCTGAGAGTCTGAAACTGCTGTACCTCTGACTCAGAGGCCCTGCCAATGAGTTGCTTGTTTACAGGTATGTGCAAGATGGAGAGAGAGAAACATCCTGTTTTTCCGAAGCAGGTTGGAGAAGTAGCCCCGCATAATTTTTTCCAAGTGAGTCATAAATTTCTGTCGCCTCAGTTTGAGAAACAGGCTGGGAGCGCAGAACCCTGTCGAGAAACAATAGGCCTCTAAGTCAAGGGCCAGCCGAAGCTGGGCAAGCTCAGATCCATTTTATGCTCGCATGTAGGAGACGACTCTATGGGCAGACATCTGAGCCCTATCTTGAAGCAATTTGTAAGTGGAAGATTCTGCCCACTTTAATTTGTCGTGTAAACAGTTCTGGAGTTATCACCGCATATTAGTCATGAAAGCTGGAATCTGATAAAAGGGAGCAGAATGCAGTTTTCAGAGAGGACAAAAGTTCACTGGGAAAACATATGTGCAAACCTCAGGGACCCTGATCAGTGGAAGCAAATGCAAGAGACAGCTAAGTGCCTGGAACCAAATGAATGAAAGAGCCAGTCATCAGGTGTAATTAAGCAGGGATGGGGGAGGGTGTGAGGGGGGGACATTTGATTTAATTTATCACTTTGACCGAGTTTAGCCTTTAGATCTTGAGAAAACTCAAGATCAGGAATGTTCAAGGCCAAGAAAATATTTGCTCTGAGATGACTGGAAAACAACATATGTTTCTCTGGTCAGGAGTAAGTTCCAACTAGATCCACTCAATTCAAAGCTCCAGAGTTACAGTGAAGCTCAAGAGCAGAAGCTCAGATAGACTTAGGCTCAAATCTTAGGTCTTCTGGTTAGTAGCTCAGTGACCTTGGCAAATGACTACATCTGAGCCTCAGTTTCTTCATCTGTAAAGTACGGATAATAAAATATTTCTAATCAAGTTGCCTGAGACAATGAAAAGAGGTAACATATGGAAAGCAGTTAGTACAATGCCTGGCACATTTAGTAAGTGCTCAACAAATGGAAGCTATTTTTACTATTATTCCATATAAATTATCCTAGAGAATCACTGCTATCCCAGGCTTACCATGAATAGAAAAACGTAATGAGTAAGGATGAAAAAAGTTAACTTGATCCGATTACCTAGGTATGAGCTATATGCTTGCAACATTATTTCTGTTTCTTGATTAGAATACCTTGGGTCCATAGAGCTAAACCTCAAACTATTAGATGACAGAAATGTCAAGTGGGGAGCTTAATCATGACCTCTTCAGAAGACTGTGCTTATACTGGTGCCATGATGAAAAATCCGTACTGGTACACTGAGAATCATAGCAGGTCCAGCCTTTTCAATTGGTTGTATAAGCTAAAGCACTCATTCATGAATTAATTCAACAATTACTTTTTGTGACAAGACCTGTTCTGGGTACTTGGTATGTTCACTTCAGTTAACAAAACAGACAAAAACCTCTGCACTTATGGAACATATATTCATCCATTCACTCAAGCATTCATTCTAGCAGATGGGAACTGCCATACTAGGAGTTAAAGACAGGGAAAAGGCAAAGTTACAAAGGTGCATGAGACACGCTGTCTGAGAAGCTCCGTCAGAGCAGAGATTGATGGGCACATCTGTAAATAGCTACCGGCTAACAGTGTAGTCAGTTCATCAGTAGAGCAGTAATGGAGGCCACTGTGGACAGACTTAGAAGAAGGAGCAAAATATTCTGAAAGCAAGAGTGTGGGGACAGAGGGACCTCCCTGGTGGTCTGGGGCTAAGACCCTGAACTCCCAATGCCGGGGGCCCAGGTTTGACCCTTGGTTGGGGAATAGTTCCCTTGTGCTGCAACAAAGATTTTGAATGCCAGAATTAAAGATTCTGCATACCACAACTAAGATCCAGCAAAGCCAAATAAATACATAACTTAATTAGTTAATTTTATTTTTAAAGTGTGGGCACAGAGACTAAGGGGAGAGCAAGAGACGAAGATATTTGAGATGATTTTAAAGAGTAAGCAGGAATTTGCTGTTGAGTAAGATGGGGAAGGGCTTCACAGGTAGAACTGACCTGCCAATTCAGGAGATGTAAGAGACGTGGGTTTGATCCCTGGGTTGGGAAGATCCCCTAGAAGAGGGCATGGCAACCCACTCCAGTATTGTTTCCTGGAGACTCCCATGGACAGAGAAGCCTGGCAGGCTACAGTCCATGGGGTTGCAAAGAGTGAGACATGACTGAAGTGACTTAGCACGCACACACAAAATAAGGAAAGAGCGTTAGGCAAAGCAAACATCTGCTGGTTTTTGTCAATTAGGAAAGCATTTGGTAGAATGTAAGATTAAAAGGAAGTATAAAATACAAACTACAGTAGCTTATTTCAGAAACTCATCTGTCATCAATCACGGACTAATTAAACTCTGGTTTTTATTTTGTTTTTAAACTAAGGCTAAGTAGAAAACAGCTTTTATTTTTCCCTAAATTCTCCCATCAGATGAGAACAGCTGAGTCGGCTCCAACTTGAGTTTGATTTCTGGTGTTCTATTTACCCAAGGAGGTTTTATGAAATTATGGTCCACATGCTCCCAATATAGTCCATAAATTTCATGCAGAATAATAAATTGTGGACAGTTTTAAGACAGAGATTCTTGCGCTCCACTCCTGACGCAATGAATCAGAACCTTGGGAAAGAAAGCCGGAGTCTGTAATTTCTTAAAGTGGACTCTTAGGACAAAAGTTTAAAACCAATGGTCCAGAAAGAGTTTACTCTTAAACATCGCCCCCCCCATTTTTGGTTTGATCATCAAAATCAGTTAATTGCCTATTTGCCCTAATTCTAGCCAGTACGTTACCTGATTTTCTCTACTGCTACTTGAATTCTATATTACTGCACCATCTTTGTCTAGAGAGAGAGAAGTTTCTTTGCTTTTCACTCCTGGTTACGCCCACTCCCACCCCCATTTGAGCCAAGGAGTTTATTCCAGCTTCATCTATTCTTCTGATCAGTGAAAGCGTTACCATGACAACCCCACATCCAAATCCCTCCACTTGGCTGCACACGAGAAGCATGGCTGGCTCATGCTGGGTCCATCCTGCACCAGCAGGCAAGGGCAATCTATTGCGCCTATTCGTGGTGAGGACTGGACAAAGCTATTAACCCTTTGGAACTAAAGATTCTGGAAATGCAGGACCTGACCTCATTCCATTCTCCCTGTTGACTTCTTCCCGATTGACAGGCCTGGATGTGGGGATGAAGTCATTTTGCAAATAATAAAGTCTGTTCCTTAATTATCCCAGTAACATGGAAACTCCGTGCAACTACTTTTACCTCTCCAGCCTCACTTTTAAATCCAATTAAACTCCAGAGACAGCAGTCAAGTGCCTACTATGTTCCCAGTCCTGGGCAAGACTTCCTGGTGAAAATTTTTAAGGAATCCAATGTAATTTACATGAGTATTAAAAAATTAGGGCATAATGCATTTTAAACAAAATTAGAGTTAAAGCTCTTTGTTTTTAAGTAAGGAGCCATTAATCATAGAAGCTCACTCCTCAAAGATCTATTAGAAGTCATCAGGAAAATAAGACTCCAAGTTTCTTTTATCCTGTTTTATCCTGTTCTATCTACTGATCCTTCCATCCATCCTTCCTTTCACCTAACAAGGAGTGTACCTAGGCTCTGTCCTGGGTGCTGGGTATCAAATGATGAGCTAAACAAATATGGCTCCTGCCCATTGGATGCTTATAGTAAGTCCGGTATTGGAAGGACTCCTGAATAGCAAATAGAAAGCGGCCAAGTCTAGGTTCTGTTCTCTCTCTTAGAGTCTGTACAGCCTGGGGAGTCAATCTCTGGATCCCTCATTTTGTCACATGAACAGCACTGTTTCAAAGAGCAGCTTGGTGGGGTTGTATTTAAATTCATTCCAAAACTTCAAAGTGCTATATACAGAAAAGTAACACAAGTTAAGCTTGGTTTAAATGGTGGGCAACACCCCCTCTCTCTGCACAGAGCTAGGAGACCTGAGTTCCACTCCTACTGTTTCTGCTGACTTGTGCCCCTGGGGAAGAGGTGCACATCCCGTCTAGGCCTTGGTTTGAGCTCCATGATCTGGTCACCACAGGCTGCAAAGAAAGGCAAACCTGTGACGTGCTGAGCTCAAGGGTCTCTTAAGAGCTAATTGATTCCACCTCTTTACAGCCAGGACCTCACCGAAGACTCCCTGGAGAAATGTAACTATTCTCCAAGTCCTCTGAGGAGGTCAATGTCTCAGCCAGTCTTGGAACCCAGAGCAGGGAGCTGTGTGGGTTTTGGGGAGTGGGCTGCAGGAGGCACACAGGTAACATCTGGGTTGGCTGTGCATGGGGTGGGCTTCAGTGTGGGGCCATCAAATATCTCAACAGTGACTCAAGGACATTATCGCGAGAGCAGGATTCATGGAATGCTCGGTGTGTCCTTGTTACGTGCCTAAAAGACTGTGCTTGTGCGGGCGTGAAGATGCTGCAAGGTGCCAACCCCAGCTCTCCTAACAGGGCACGCTGATGTGGCCCCACGTCGCCCGTCTCCCCACAGGGGTCTCCAGCTCTGCACATGGGTTCCTGCAGATCCCTGTTGCCAATTTCATTCAGTCTAAGGAACATGTCAGCTGAGCTGTTGTTCTGGAGAGGACATATGTGTGGACGCATGACTCGGGAATGCTGAGTATCAGCCAGGCAGATCTAGAGGGCGTTCCCACGTGGAAGGAGGGAGAGGCCCCGGAGCAGGACAGACCAGGGTTTGAATCCTGTCACTGACCAGCCCTGAGGCTCCAGGGCTTGCCCATCACTTCTGAACCTCTCCCCTGTGACTCGGGGACAGGAGCACTTCTGATTTCTCACGGCTGGTTTGAGATGCCAAGGATACAGGTCACGTGACCATGGTGGTCCCAGTCCCTCTGCAGAGGCAGCAGCAGCGGTTGATCTGATCCGCTCACTGCAGCGGCTCTGGAGCCCGAGCTCCACGCCATGCAGTGCACACCTAACGGTTCTTCCTCTCGCGTTCACCTTCACATCCCACTCGTCTCCACATCCTACGGGTCCCTTGTTCTTGGCGTCCTGTGTTTTCACCCTTCACTTCAGCCTCTCAGACCCTGGAAGGCTCTCGTCTCCCTGGACTTCAGCTAACAGCAATGGCCCATGGGCGCTCCTCTGTAGTCCTCCAAGGACGATCCTCCTTGCAAAATGCTTTCCTGGCAGCCCCTCCTCAGAAGCATGACCGAGACCCCCGAGGAGCGCAATCCTAAGTCCTCACTTGGCTTCACATTGGCCTTACCTTCCCCGCCCAGGTGATGGAGCGGTCTCACATACGCGGTCCATGAGGTGACGGTGAGCCCTCCGTCCTGGAGAAGCTCCCCTCACCAGGGAGGAGAGGTTCAGAAGGACGTGACGGGCTTTGCAGCTGGGGTTGGAATCTCGGCTCAACCGGGTACTAGATGTGTAAGCTATTTCAGGTTATTAAATCCCAGTGCTTCAGTTTCCTCTTCATGAAAACGGGCCTAATATCACAAAATTGAAAGAGACGTTGTGGGGCCTGATTCAAGCAACTGGGGCATCGGAAGCTCTGAATAAATGAACGTGAGCCACTGTTCTAAGCGAGGTGATTCAGACATCCCATCAGGAAGGAACACTGCTCTCAGCTGTAGGTAACAGAAAAACTTTGACTCAACTGGCCGGAAAGAGGAAATTTATTTCTCCTAACAAGAGGTCCGGGGGAGGCGACTCAGGATTTGTTTATTTGCGGGCTCAAAATGTCACCAAGGACACAGGCTCCCTCCGTGACCATCCTTGGTGTTAAGGGCTTGGTCCCCACACTGTTTTTGTGACTGTAGGATGATCGTCACTGTTCCCAGGCAGACCGAGGACATCCGGGAAAGGAGGAGCTCTCTTGGGATGAGAAAACTTTCCAGAAGTCCTTGGGCAGAGTGGCCTCCCAGCTCTTGGGCCAGAATTGTCACTGGTGAGGGAACTTCTCTGTGACTGGCTCGGGGTTAATTAGCTCCCACTTCTTGGGGTTGGGGAGGACCAAGACTTCTCAAAGCACATGGCCATTCTGGGGGAAGAAAGAACTGGAAAAAAATGTGGGGTTTTTGTTAAGAGGGAAGAAGTGTCTCCTATATTCCCAGTCCTAAGAGTCTGTGTGATTCATGTTTGTCCCAACCACATCTCTCGCTTATGCAGCTCCTCCTGCTTAGAACTCAGACAATAAATCTTTGTATGCCAGGGACTGTAGTGGGCCACCTTCCCACCTTGAATCAAAATCCTATTCCCAAGATTCAGATCAAGAACCAACAAGTCAGTGGAGATACTTCCTACATAATGAATTACCTCTATGTGTTCAAAGTAAACCAGTCAATCTATACCATGCTTTGCTAACTGGTTCATGTCACTTTAGAGCTGCTCCTCTCTTCAGGTGGGTTGTAAACTCCTTAAGGTCAGAGACCACGAATAAACCATCTTATTCCATTTGGGTCTTCCAAGTACTTATGGTGGCCAACCATAAAGATGGCGCTTAATCAATGCTTGTTGAATGGAGTCTAATCAGAAGCCAATCTTTAAGTGCTCTCTCTGGTTGAGGCCTGAAGATACCACGCTTGGCGCCATGGGAGACACAGGGCAGAAAAAACATAGTTCCTTTCCCTCCTAAAGTTTTTGGTGCAGGAGAGGAGCTCATATGAGAAATTGTGTCCAGTTGGAAAAGTCCATCTTTTACCACCCACTTTACCCTTTGTCTTTTTAGCTTTTTCACTTGGTCCCCTCCTGTAACCTTCTGGACGATGCTGATGCCACACTGGGGCTCCCTGCCTGAGCCTTGCTTCTATCTCCAGCACCTCAGACACAACCTTCCTGATCTATTCTTTCCTATCCCTTTTCCCATTCATGCAAAACGTCTCCTTCCTAAGTCCCAATCCCTGTGATCTAGTGCAGCAGTCCCCAACCTTTGTGTCACCGGGAACCAGTTTCACGAAACACACAGTCTGGGGAGGGGGACGGTCTGGGGATGATTCACATGTCTTACATTTATTGTGCCCTTTATTTCTATTATTAAGTACATCAGCTCCACCTCAGATCATCGGACATTAGATCCTAAAGGTTGGGGACCCCTGGATGCTGGTTTAATGTTAGTCTCTAAGAAACTAGCTTATAAAGTTTTCAGTGTTACCCATCCAGGGCACCTGAGAAATTTGGGGGATCCCTGTGGGTGCAAGGACATGAATATCACACTGGATTTTGGAGGCTGACCAGCTGGTGGTGGGGTTCTTTCTGGCAAGACAGTCTTCACTTTTCTTCAAGGAATTCCACAACAATGATCTTGCTTGTCCTCTAGTCTGGGACCTTTCAAAGCATTTGCTTTATTTGCAGCATCTCTTAAGCATCTACTCTTTTGGGAGTGAACTTAGCTTGAGCAAACATAAGCTTTTATTTTTATTGAAGTATAGTTGATTTAAAATAATACATTAGTTTCAGGTGTACAACACAGTGATATGATATTGTTATAGATTATATTTCATTTAAATTTATTAAAAAATAATGGCTATTTTCCCCTGTGCTGTATAATGTATCCTTGTTGCTTATCTATTTTATATATAGTAGTTCATATCTCTTAATCCCATACCCCTATCTCACCTCTCCCCCTTCCTTCTCCCACTCGTTTGTTCTCTGTGAGTGTGTTTCTGTGAGCAAACACAAGCTTTCGTGCATTTTACAGGTTAATGAGAGATCAAGGTTATTTGAGGAAAGGTCTACTCAACTCCTGCCTGTATGTACGGATTTCCGTCTCAGTAAGGAAATTCTCCCACACCTATTCTTTTGATCACCATGGTTAGGATTGCCAGGGACAAAGGAGGAAAAGGACAGAGTCAGATAAAACAGAAACAAAAATCAGTTTGTTTGAACTGCCAGGGAAATCTGCCTTCGGCTAAAGGAAGTCAGACTCAGAACATCCTGTTCTAGTTAATAAAGCTCATCTGCTTCCAGCTTGAACAGAAAAATAAAATCTCTGCATCCATGTGGGGCCACTCAACTTTCCCCACCTTTTCACTCTCAGCCACCTACACCCAGCCAGGCTCATGGACGGAAGGATGGCCTCTGTCCTCCCCACCCGGGAAGCTGCTCCTTCAGAACACTAAAGGCAGGTCACGTTCAATGAAGCAGAAACTCACTCGCTTGTATGTAAATCTTTAAGCCTCCCCTAAAAAAGGCAGTCTGGAAAATAAAATGGCAACCCACTCCAGAAGCCTTGCCTGGGAAATGCCATGAACAGAGGAGCCTGATGGGCTACAGTCCACAGGGTCGCAAAGAGATGGACACAACTTAGTCACTAAACAACAACAACAACAAAAGAAGCCAGGCCCCTCAGGGACTGAAACTGGTGTAATTCAGACACAAAAACGCCAGGACCCGTAGTGGTTTCCAGGAGTGGGGTGGGGGAGGGAGGGATGAACAGGCAGAGCTCAGGGTTTTTAGGGCAGTGAATATACCCTGTGTGAGGCTATGTAATACTTTTATCCAGATCCACAGAATGTATGACACCAAGAGTGAGCTCCAAGGTACTCTAAGGACTCCGGGTGATAATGAGGTGTCAGTGAAGGTTCCTGAGTTGTGACAGATGGACCACTCTAGCGAGGGATGTTGATTATGGAGGAAGCGATGAATGTGTGGGGACAGGGAGTGAAAGTCTCTGTACTGTCCCTTCAATTTTGCGGTGAACCTAAAATTGCTCTTAAAAGAACAGCCTTTACTAAAAAAAAAAAAAAAAAATCCTCCTCTCCTCCATCTCTCTGTCCCAAAGTGATTCACTGATGCGGGATCCAGATACAATTTCACTTACTCCACGGGACATGTGCATCAATAATAGCTGAACATCTTCCCGCTCGGGGAGGGCTCCCTCAGATCTACTCCAGCGTCAGTTCCCAATCCCTGGCATCGAATCATCCATGAACAGACCCTGGGCCGCCAGCTGGCCTGTCTAAGAAGATGCCCACGTGTGAATCAGATCTTTCAGCCAAGTGACACTTCCGCAGATAAGCCTGAACACTTTTTCTTGTCAGAAAATGTGTGTTCATCTACTTTTGCCTTTTTCTCCTTTAAATGCCAGAAACCTTAGAGGCAAATTTACAGCAGTGTGTTCCAATCTACTCAAAAATGACAGATTATAAGGATTGGAGGGAGCCCCCTCGATCACCTAATAAAATGTTCTGGTTTATAGATGAGGAAACTGCGCTCCATACAGGGGGAGGGATTTCCTGAGGGGCACTGTTAGAGGACTTCCTTAGTGACTCAGTGGTAAAGAATCTTCCTGCCAATGCAGGAGACTCGGGTTCAACCCCTGGGTCGGGAAGATCCTCTGGAGAAAGAAATGGCAACCCACTCCAGTATTCTTACCTGGAGAATCCCCATGGACAGAGGAACTTGGCGGGCTCCAGTCCACGGGGTTGCAAAAGAGTTGGACACAACTTAGCGTCTAAACAACAACAAGACTTCTACAACTGAGACCAAAACCTCCATTCAGGACTCCCAGCTTTTTCTGCGAATGCACAGTGGGGTCTGGAAAGACCTACTTCTGCTTCCTTTAGATCGTCTTGATACATTTCTCAGCAAGTGACTTTTCATCAGCCTTCAAGCAAGCGGCTTTCTTTTCTTTTTCAAAACATATTTATTATTTTTGGCTGCACTGGGTCTTAGCTGCAGCACGCGGGACCTTTTCATTGAGACACGAGGGCTTCTCGCTGGCTGTGGGGCTCGGGCTCAGCAGCTGTGGTGCACGGGCTTAGTTGCTGCTCGGCATGTGGGATCTCAGTTCTCTGACCAGGGGCCGAACCCGAATCCCCTGTGTCGGAAGGCAGATTCTTAGTCACTAGGCCACCAGAGAAGTCCCTAATCCAGCGGTTTTCAAAGTGTCATCCTTGCACCAGCAGCATCAGCAGTGTCTGGAACTTGCTGGCTAGGTCAAGTCTCCGAATCTATTTTAACAAGCCCTCCAGGTGATTTCAGTACACCCTATAGGT
The DNA here is from genome assembly GCF_023699985.2 of Odocoileus virginianus. NCBI lineage: Eukaryota > Metazoa > Chordata > Mammalia > Artiodactyla > Cervidae > Odocoileus > Odocoileus virginianus. The sequence continues at coordinate 7,576,335 of NC_069701.1, read as the reverse complement.
TTGAGACTCTAGTATCCTTGCCTGGTAAACTCCACGGACAGAGGGGCCTGGCGGGCCACAGTCCATGGGGTTGCAAAGAGTCGGAAACAACTTAGGGTCTAAACAAAGACAACAACAGAACTTTGAGACACCCTACTTTAACCTGTTAACTCTGTCCACCCAATTAACAAGGAGATCAGGGGACTAATCAGATCCATCTAATTTCACAGCACTTTTTCAGTCTGGCTCTTCCAGTATCCGAAATCAGAGGCTCACCTACGTCACCTTTGGAGAAACAGAGTTTATGGTAAATTTGTGAAGAATGGGAGTGGAAAGTGAGGGTGAACTGAGGCAGCTCTGGGGACTGTCACTCCCTCTGCCTGTTTTCCCCTCTTTCTTTCCACCTGCCCTGTCTTCCCTCCACAGATCTGTTCCTATACTTCCTGTTCTTTTTTCCTTTTCCTTTATAGCTGGCGTTTGCCTTTGGTCTACCATGACCTGAGTCCAGAGTTTAAATCGCAGCATCCTTTGGCCTTGATTTCCCTTCCTACCTGGAAAATTCTCTCCGTCTAACCTTTCCCATTTGTCCGTCCAAGTTCCTGGAAAGGATTCAGACTGGCCCCCCTTTTGAGCCAGGAGGCACTGGTCAATGGGTCACCTTTGGTCTGAGGATTTTTCCTGTCTCATCAACTGCTGACAGAGGATGGATTGCAGCTGCGGGGACAGGTGACTTCTGTGCAGTGACAGAGGCTTCAGGAAGACACTGGGGGCGGGGAGGGGGGAGAACACATGTGAGACTGCCTTCCACACGCCTGTCCACTTACCCCCACTCACTGTGTGTGCATGAGACATGAGGGAACTTGGCAGTGGGACTCAACAGTTAGTTTGCTGAGGGTTGAGCTGGAGATACGTTTCTATTACATTATCATGACCTGACCTTTTCTTCTTTTTAAGTTTTTTATTATCTACTTATTTTTGGTTATGCTGGGTCTTCACTGTGTTGTGTGGGCTTCTCCAATTGTGGCTCGAGGGCTTGGTAGTTGGGGCATGTGGGATCTTATTTCCCTGACCAGGGATTGAACCTGGTCCCTTGCATTGGGAGCATGGCATCTTAACCACTGGACCACCAGGGAAAATCCCCCTTGTCTTCAATATATTAGGCTTGGGTATTGAAGATGTGAGCCTGGAAGATTTGGGCTGCAGGTTATCGACTCTCAGCAGGTCACAGAAGATCCAAGCTGGAAGGGACTTCAGAGACCATCTTGCTCGGCGATTCCTCACAAGAATCACTAGGGAGCTTCTGAAAACTAAAGCTGCCTGGGCCCCACCTCACAGACGATGCTTAAAAGCCCCCAGAGGCTCTCAGCGCCCCAGCTGCCCCTGAGAACTGCTGCTCGAACCCGACCTCTTAATTTTTCATGGGGGGAAATTTCAGCTCAGTTCCATGGCTCAACTGAACATCCTATTTTCAACGTGGCTATGGAGTTTGGGTTGTTGTTGCTGTTTAGTTGCTAAGTCATGTCTGACTCTTTTTTCGACCCCTTGGACTGTAGCCTGCTAGGCTCCTCCGGCCTTGGGATTCTCCAGGCAAGAATACTGGAATGGGTTGCCATTTTCTTCTCCAGGGGATCTTCCTGACCCAGGGATCGAAGCTGCATCTCCTGCATCTCCTACATTGGAAGAGAGATTCTCTCCTCCTGAGCCACCAGGGGAGCTCAGGGCTTGGGTTACTAGACGCTGAATGTTTAGAGCTGAAAGAGATCACAGAAGCCATGCGCTCCAACCCACCACCTTCTCCTGAGTCTAAGGAGTCAAAGCGAGAAAGCGGGTCTCCCGACCCCTTACCCAGAGCTCTGCTCATGACCCCAAGGCTGGGGGACTGAAAGGGCCAGATGGGACGGGAAGTGGGCCAGTTGCTGACCTGCGCTATCTGCACTTGGGAGCCTTTCCGGCCTCACAGCTGAAATAGCCTGGCAGAGGGACCTGGGCAGGACTGGCAGGAGTGGGCTCTGACGGAGGAGTCAGCGCTGCTGCCTGAGGACAGGGAGGAGGCAGCTGCTCTGAGGAGATGAAGCCTTGCTTTCTGCCTGCCTTCCAATTATGCTCTGTGTGTGTGTGTGTGTGTGTGTGTGTGTGTGTGTGGGTGGCTGAAGATGAAAAGGTCCTAGTGGTGGTGCTGATGGTAAAGAATCCGCCTGCAATGCAGGAGTCGCAGGAGACGTGGGTTGGATCCCTGAGTTGGGAAGATTCCTGGAGGAGGAAATGGCAACCCGCTCCAGTACTCTTGCCTGGAGAATCCTACGGACAAAGGAGCCTGGTGGGCTACAGTCCATGGGGTTGCAAAGAGTCGGATATGAGTAAAGCTACTTAGCGAGCAGTGTAAAAAAAAAAAAAAAAAAAAAATGAGGCAAGGGCCCCCCGGGCATTGAGAGAGAGAGGCAGGAAACCCAAGGGTGTGAGCGTGAGCTTCAATCTCATCCTTTTAGGTGGGCTGGGGACGAGAAGAGCTGAGAAAATAAACCCCCTCAAGCTTATGAGGAGCTCTCCACACGTTCACACACAGTCAGCTCATCCGACCTTCAGCGGAGCCCCGAGCGGGGGCCGCTCCTGTGATCCAGGCCCGGGGACAGGGAGCAGCTCGCCTCCGAGGCGGCACGGCCGTTACCAGGAGCTGACCCGGCCCCTCGGGGCTCCCGCCCGGGGCTCTGACCTCCGTGGGATCCTGCCCTGCAGGTGTGCGTATCCCTCACGTGTGTCCCTTGAGAACGTGCTTGCCTGTGAGGTGTCATGTTTACGAGGCCCACAGAGGCGGGACTGTGAGGGGAGGCCCACAGAGGCGGGACTGTGAGGGGAGACTCTTCCCTCACACCGGGCCGCTACCCACGCCAGGCCGGCTTCCTCGCCACACTCGCTGTGTGGTTGAGCGGTCGCGTGTCCCTCACATGTGTCCCTGAAGAACGTGCTTGCCTGTGAGGTGTCACGTTTACGAGGCCCACAGAGGCGGGACTGTGAGGGGAGACTCCTCCCTCACACGGGGCCGCTACCCATGCCAGGCCGGCTTCCTCCGCCACACTGTGTGGTTGAGCTGTCATGTGTCCCTCACGTGTGTCCCCGAAGAACGTGCTTGCCTGTGAGGTGTCATGTTTACGAGGCCCACAGAGGCGGGACTGTGAGGGGAGGCCCACAGAGGCGGGACTGTGAGGGGAGACTCCTCCCTCACACCGGGCCGCTACCCACGCCAGGCCGGCTTCCTCGCCACACTCGCTGTGTGCTTGAACGGTGTTACTCTCAGCCGCCTCCGCTTGGCTTTTACCTCTTCTGAGTCACACGCTGAGGACCTTCAGGCCAAGCTGGCCAGGACCCACGGCCCACAGACACACACGCAGAGCGTGTACGGGGGAGAAGCACGAAGGGGCAGAGGAGGCTCCATGGGGCCCAGCCCCTTCTGCTGTGTCTCACCTGCCCGGGGGGTACTCGGGTGCCCGTGAGATACTCGGGCATCTCCCGAGGGGTTCTGAGGCGACGCAGAGCCCCAGCGATGTCAGAGCGTCAATTTCAGCCTCAAGCGCGCTCAGTCGCTTCAGCTGTCTCCAGCTCTTTGCGACTCCATGGACTGCAGACCATCAGCTCCTCTGTCCATGGGATTCTCCAGGCAAGAATACTGGAGGGGTTTGCCATTTCCTTCTCCAGGGGATCTTCCTCACCCAGGGATTGAACCCACGTCTCTTATATCTCCTGCACTGGAAGGCGGATTCTTTGCCGCTGGACCCCAGGGCAGCCCATTTTAGCCTCAGCTGGATCTAATTAGCTTCGGGGGTGGTGGTAGGGGAGGTCCTTTCATAGAGGACTGACAGGAATGTTTATCATTTCAGAACTGAGGAGGCGCTGGCTCTCTGGCCTGGGGCTGGCCTCCTGTCGGATGCTAATCTGTGAAGCCCTTCCCAGCCAGGCTCAGAGGACGCTCAGGGCTGGGGCGGAGCCCAGACTCTCCCTTAGGAGCGAAACAGGGGTGCAGTCAACACCTGGAAAGAGGCCCAGTGGACGCCTGGAGCAGCTGCTCAGAAGGTCACAAGTCAGGTATCTTGATTGGGTAATCATCTGAGGAAAGGTTCTGCAAAGCAGTTGCAGGAAATCTGTACACAGAGCGTGCAGGACGAATCTGTTGACTTAAAAAAATGCACAACGTGAGAGTTGTGAGTTAAATTTTATTTGGGGCAAAATGAGGGCGGCAGCCCAGGAGACAGCACCTCAGACAGCTCTGGGAAACTGCTCCAAAGAGGCAGTGGGGAAAGGTCAGTATGTGATTTTTGGTGAAGGCAGGGAATACATGCCATCAAGCACGGATTTTCCAGAAAGTTTCTACTAATCTGGTGAAGCCTTAGCTAGTCACGAGCAACAGTCGTCACCATGGATTTTAGTGCTTTTCTAGATGTGGAGAGATGGAAGAATTGGGCTCATAAAATCTGACCCTGAAAAATATCTAAAGAGGACCTGAAGACCTGTCCTGCCAGTTTTCGCCCCTGAGCACAGAGTGCCTCATTTCTGCTTTCCACCCTGAACTCTTTTCAGGGTCTATTGAAGGTCAGCAGCTGTTGCAGCACACGACTTAATTCTTGTAGAGGCAGATGGGTAGATGGCAAGTGCCAATTAGTCGTTGACAAACCCAAGGTGACGGCTCAGTCTGCCTGTGTCTGCCTCAGCCCAGGACGAGGGGATCATGCCCTCCCAGGAGAGGCTCTGGAAACGAATACAGCAACCCGCATCTAAGACCCCCAGACAGTCACATTCCAGGAGTGGCAAGGATACCCCATCCTGAATACCCACCTAATGTGCACAGCCCCAAACCTCAGCAAGCATTGTGATGTGCTGCTTACCTGTCCACACTCTGCTTCAGACTGTGTGGGTTCGAGTCTTGGCTTTGCTGGTTATGAACTGTGTGACTCTGGGCAAGTTTTCTCTGTGCCTCAGTTTCCCCAATTACAAATAGGCTGATAACAGTGTCTATTTCTTAGGGGGGCTGTGATAATTAGATGAGTTAATCTATGGACTGCAAGAAGATCAAACCAGTTAATCCTAAAGAAAATCAACCCTGAACACTCATTGGAAGGACTGATGCTGAAGCTGAAGCTCCAATACTTTGGCCACCTGATGCTAACAGCCTACTCACTGGAAAATACCATGATGTTGGGAAACATTGAAGGCAAAAGGAGAAGGCAGTGGCAGAGGATGAGATGGTTAGATAGATCACTGGTTCAATGGACACGAATTTGAGCAAACTCTGGGAGATGGTGAAGGACAGGAAAGCCAGGCATGCTGCAGTCCATGGGGTTACAGAGTCAGACACAACTTAGCGACTGAACAACAATCTATGTAAAGATTTTAGGATAGTGCCTGGCCTTTAGCCAGCAGTTATTGTGATGACACTTTTCTCCTGGTTCTAGTCCAACTGCCGGCCTCCTGCCTGGACTGTCACACATCTGTTTTCCAGGCTACATGTCCACCTTCTGCAGCACCCTCTCTATACCCAACAGGCTGACCTGGCTCCTGGGTTCAAGTGGTTTCCACCCATATGAACCCCCCACTCTGCTGTTACAATCCTCTCCATCACTAACCCACTGGAGAACCACCAGTGAGGCCTGGACCTGAGTGTGAAGCAGCTCCCTGTTAAGCCAACCCCCTTGCGTGGTGAGAAGGAGACCACGTTTGAGGTAGAACCACAGATCAATTCTTCTGCCCCGCCCCTCTAGTCTCCTGCTTCACCCACTGTGAGGTCTCAGAGGCCTTGCATTCTTTCCAGGGGGAGGTGGGCGTGCTTGGCTCACCATAGACAAAGACATTCTGTCTCAGTTCTTCGCACTCATCTTTCAGGCCCAGCTCAACTGTCATCTCCTTAGTGTGGCTTTCCCCAGTTCCCACAGTCAGAACTCTCACTTTACAAATTGCTTACCAATTGTGATCTCAGATAAGTTCCCTTCCTCCGCCACCTCACTTTGCTCATTTGTGAAATGAATGACACCATTTCCAAATGAACCTTCCAGCACATGGGGAAGATCCATTATAAGCCAGTGGATCCCTCCCCTGGCCCTCCGTGCCAGGCAGAGGAGATGGGGAGATACCCGAGTGAGCTGACTGCCCTGCTCTCTACAGAGCTGATAAAACCAAGCCCTTTCCTGGAATGCCCTTCCCTCCTTCTCCACCCATGGAATTCCTATTAAGTCTTCAAGGACCAGCTCAAATGTCATCCCTGTCAAATGCAGGTGAAGCATTCCTGCTGCCCTCAAGGAAAACAAATTTTCCTCCCCCTTGCGCTCCTATAATCCTTTGTCCCTATTAAATCTTTTGTTGCTGTTTAACTTTTATCATATTCAACTCATAGCTTTATGTCAAGAATTGTATTTTGTTCTCTGGGGGTAACTTCACAGTGTGTAACATGATGCCCAGCAGCTCCAGAAATGCTCATTAATTCAAATTTCTGGATTCTGGAGTGGACCCTGGAGGAAAACTCTACCTTTTCACTGTGTGTGTGTGTTAGTCGCTCAGTTGTGTCTGACTCTTTGCAACTCCAGGGACTGTAGCCCGCCAGGCTCCTCTGTCCATGCAATTCTCCAGGCAAGAATACTGGAGTGGGTTGCCATTTCCTTCTCCACTACCATCACTAGTTTGCTTCTTTGCTCAGTTGCTAAGTCAAGTCCGACTCTTTGCAACCCCATGGACTGCTGCACACCAGGCTTCTCTGTCCTTCACCACCTCCTGGAGCTTGCTCAAACTCATGTCTATTGAGTTGGTGATGCCATTCAACCATCTCATCCTCTGTCATCCTCGTCTCGTCCTGCCTTCAATCTTTCCCAGCATCAGGGTCTTTTCCAATGAGTTGGCTCTTCAGATCAGGTGGCCAAAGGATTGGAGCTTCAGCTTCAGCATCAGTCCTTCCAATGAATATACAGGGTTGATTTCCTTTAGGATTGACTGGTTTGATCTCCTTGCAGTCCAAGGGACTCTCAAGAGTCTTCTCTAGCAGCACAGCTCAAAAGCATCACTAGTCTGATACTAGTTAATCTGAAGCCAACAGCTGAATTCACAGTCTAGTCCATTTGAGCCTGTGGAGAAGGGCTCCCAGACAGCCTGGGAGTGGGAGAGGGGAGTGGGATGGCCGTGTGTTTCTATACTATCTCAGCTGTAACGCTTAAGGGTTAAAGGACCTTTTCAGGAAACAGTGAATCTGGAAGACCCAGATCTTGTCTGTAATTACACATTAGTTCATTATATGTTCGATGACTCAATTTTCTTTGCAAACATTGAAAAATATAGACGTGTAATATAACTCTGCATGTATCAGTCCTGCCTTCCTCCTACGGTAGTTACTGAAGGAAACTTGACACTGATGCCAGGTACCCGGCCACATTATCAAATTTTACCTTCACAATGATTATTTCAGGTAGGTAGCCTTATTACCTTTGGTTGATAAATGTGGACATTAAGGCTGAGAGAAGTTAAGAAACTTGCCTAAGGTCAGGGAGACTAAACCACAGAACTGATTGCGAAGACCTAGCTCTTTTTCTCACTCAATAGGCCATACTGTCCCATCAGAGTGCCAATTACTGGCCAAATGGATCTGATGCATTTCCAGCTCCCTCTAGGAACTTGTGTCCCAGTACAGGAAGTTAGTGGCTTTCTCAGGTGACTCAGTGGTAAAGAACCTGCCTGCCAATGCAGGAGATGCAGTTTGATCCCTGAGTTGGGAAGATCCCCTGGAGAAGGACATGGCAACCCACTCCAGTATTCTTACCTGGAGAATCCCATGGACAGAGGAACCTGCTGGGCTACTACAGTCCATGGGGTCTCAAAAGAGTCGGACATGACTTAGTTACTATACAACAAAGGAGGCTGGTATACAAATAATTAAAAATATAAAGCACCAAAAATAAAACTATGGAATAGAAATAAATATATGTAATGGGCTGTGGGGGAGACTGAGAAGGGAGCGACTGGTTCAGGTTGGGGCAGATCAGGAAGGGTTTCTCTGATCAGATCAGAGAAGCTGACTCTTGGAAGAGGGGATAACCTGAGTTTTGCTGGGTAGAGAATGAGGAAAGGAGAGAATGCAGGAATCTGAGGCAGAGGGGACGGTATGGGCAAAGGCCTGCAGAAAATGCCAGACATGCCTGGGGAAGGAGACTAGAAGGAGGGATGTCTGAGGACGGGCTGGGCTGTGCCTGGCTTAGTTTTGTCAAAATGTTGGCCTTTGTTCTTTAAGCCCCAGGCAGCTGCTGATAGCCTCAGAGGAGGGAAGTGACACTGGTGCAGTGTTGAAGAATCTGCCTGCTAATGCAGGAGATGGAAAAGACACAAGTTCGATCCCTGGGTCAGGAAGATCCCCTGGGGTAGGAAATGGCCACCCACTCCAGTATTCTTGCCTGGGAAATCCCATGGACAGAGGAGCCTGGTGGGTTACAGACCATGGGGTCACAAAGAGTCAGACACATCTGAGCACACACAGATATTTAAGGAGGGAGGATCTGTAAGGACCATCTCTGAGTAGGAACTGGGAGGTGTTAAACTGGGTCCTGCATCCTTCAGAAATGTACCATCAGCTCCCAGTGTCTCAGTCAGGACTGGTTTCAGGGATGACTCTTTCCCATTGAAAGAGGCAGACTGAAGACCAGATCAACTCTGTAGTCTTGACGCCCTGTCCCCTGCCCCCAGGGTGGCAGAAACATGGCTGCTCTGTGTGATGAGGTCAAATATGCTGCAGCAGGTGGACATGCCACCCAGAGGAAGTGAGACACGCTGCCCTCTACCAAGGGTATCACTGGGAACTCCCCCGGGGTCTGCAGTGCTCATCCCAAATGCTGGCTTCAGAACTGGAATACTGCTTATCCAAATGAACGAAAGATGGTCCAGATCCATGATTACATGTTCCTCACACAGTGCATGATTTATAACACAGATTTATAAATTCTACATAAATGTAAATTACACATCTGTGCATAGTATTCTAACACAGGCTGAAACAATGTCCCACAACATATAATAAACCCAGGAGCTCTTTAATCATCAGTGCTAGAACTATGTGTCGACAATTACCTTGCACTGAGCACTTTGTGAAAATCCTTCCATTTTCCCTTTTTCATTTTTTAAGTATATATATATGCTGAACTAACCATGAAAAAAACAAACAGGTGATCTCTTTAGAAAACTGCCCCAAAATTCTTTGGCTTTGAAAGAAAATGCCGTGCCAGATTTTTGCCAAATAAAGTGACATTTTGAGTGGAATCTGAGTCGAGCCCAAATAAAGGAATGCTGCTTCTTTGAATCAGCAAAAGAATTCAGTCTCTGGTATCCTGCACTCCATTATTCATTGACCCGAATTAGCAGGAGAGCTGTCTGCACTGTGGAGATGACTGGGAAAGTGGGGTTTGGAGGGGGGAGGGAGGCAGTGGTGGGTAGATAAAGGAGAGAAGAACAAGCTGAAATACCTCCCGGGCCAACTCTGAACAACATGTTGGGTGTTTCTTATTTGGAGGTGGAGAGGCTCTGAGGTCCCCTTGCTAGACACTGTCTCAGCTCACCTCTCTGCACATGGGCTCATTTCCCAGAGCAAAAGCTCAAAACAAACGTCTTGCTGGGCTGCTTCCTCCCAGGAAGCACCTCTAGGGTCCCAGCAAGCAAGGCCAGAGGGAAGACAGATTACCCGCCAGGAGACGGCCCCTCCCAGAGCCCTGGCCCCAGGCCGCTCACCGGGGTCTGCGGAAGGTCAGGCCGTAGTGCTGGCAGGCCAGTCCCACGGTGGGCGTGTACACGATGGGCAGGAACTTCTCCACGTCTGAGGTCAGCACGCGGTAGAAGAGCTTCTCGTTCCGGTCCTGGAGGGTCATGAGGATGATGTACCTTAGGAGAAGAGGCAAGAACCAAGCTGATGACATGAACATCCCGCACGGCAGCACAGATGGCCCTCGACGTAGAAACCCAGGGCTCCCACTCTCAGCTACTTGCAACGGCACCTTCACGGGCAAATCACCATCTCTAAGCATCAGTTTCATCACCTATGAAATGTGGAGAATATGACCTGCCTTATGACGTCCATGGGGTCACCGAGAGTCGGACACGACTGAGTGACTAACAACAACAACAACAACAACAATGGCCCTTATTATCACACACGCTGTAGGTGCCATTCTCAACAGTTTCATTAACTAATCTGACACGGGGAACATGCCTCCCAATGACTTGGATGTGTGCTTAGTTGCTCAGTTATGTCCGACTCTTTGCGACCCCATGGACTGCAGCCTGCTAGGCTCTTCTGTTTATGGGATTTTCCAGACAAAAATTCTGGAGTGGGTTGCCATTCCCTTCTCCAGTGTTATCTTCTGGACCCAGGGATCGAACCCACGTTTCCTGTATTGCATAGAGATTCTTAACCATCTGGGCCACCAGGGAAGCCCCAATGACTTGTAAGGTGGGTAATATAATTCTGGTCATTTTATTTTTTTATTGGGATATAATTGCTATCTGGCCATTTTAGAGACAATCAAGGCACAGAGAAGTGAAATAATTCACCAAGAGATCTGAACCTAAGCAATCTGACTCCAGAATCTGTGCTCTCAGCCATGATGCAAGATGGCTAGTTAGGTTATAATTATGTGGACAGTAATGAACAACAGCAGAATAACAGCATTCTGGGGCTGGGGGAAGGTCGGGGAAAGTGCTAGGCAGACTGGTGATATATGAACTGGTCCTTCCTGTCACACAGGCCTGGTTCCTGTCACAAGCAGAGTTCACAAGTGTTTGAGCACCAAGTGATCTCAGGAAGCATGTTGCAAACATGCCTACTTCCTGAAGCCTGAAATCAGTAAGCCAGGAAAAGGGCCTTTCATTTACACTTCACACTGAACAGTCTGGGAGAAAAAAAACCGAGGGACTGAAACTCCCAGTAAAGTGTGAAAGGGAAAGTGTTAGTTGCTCAGTCGAGTCTGAGTCTCTACGACCCCATGGACTGTAGCCCACCAGGCTCCTCTGTCCATGGGATTCTCCAGGCAAGAACACTGGAGTGGGTTGCAAAGCCCTCCTCCAGGGAACCTTCCCGACCCAGGGACTGAACGCGCATCTCCTGCAGCTCCTGCGTTGCGGGTGATTTCTTTACAGCTGAGCCACCATGTAAGTGGCAGCTGATATCACAACCTTTAAGTTTGGGAGAGAGAATGAGGGTGCAAGAGGCCCTGGCATGGAGTGGCGTGACAGAAATGATCTGACAGGGGACTGATCCCTGGGCGAGGTGTCAGGTTCCTGGGTGTGAATCCCAGCTCTGCTGTTGGCGAGCTGCGTGACCTTGAGGAAGTCCTGTGACTTCTTGGGGCTTCAGCCTCTTCTTCCTCAGCAAAGGCATTGGTCTGTTACTATGCCCTAGAAGCCACTTTTACTTAGGAAAGGGGATTTATGCTTAGAAGAGTCAGGATCTTAGCTCATTCCAAGTGTAACGATTCCCTTACTCAGTGGCCACTAGTACACATCTCTTCTCAACTCCACATTCAGTGATGTCAAGTTGATAAGCTGAAATTGACCATGGTGGGAGTATCTATACCATGGAAATTGGCAAATGCTTTAAATCCTCACCCCCTGGCCCCAGAACCGGTCCTCGAAACACTTACCAGCACACCACTGTCTTTACCCATAAGCTGGGGAGCCTCCTTAGCCTGTCCCCCTAAGCTCCTGCTGAAATGAGGGGCTCCCATAATGAATGGGAGGTCATCAGGAGCACGCTCCCTTGAGCTCACAGGATCAGGCACATCCGTTTCCCCTTGAGCCTGGCACACCTTCCCATGTGAGTGAGGCCCATCGAGCTGGAAAGAACTGGAAAGGGGAGGATTCTAGACTTTGATTTTTAGGGTTTAATATCCTTAGGTAGGCGAATTTCATTTCGGACTAAGGAACTTTTGCTCTTAAGTGATAACAGAATGAGGATCTGAACTCAGGCTAGTTTTGCAGCCACTAAGCTTCACTGCCTCTTAGCTATGGGGGAGCAGAGAGGTTCAAAGCACAGACTTTGGAGGTAATTGTCTGTGTGCAAACCCTGGCTGTGCCAGTTCATAGCCATGAGACCTGCAAGGTCACTACCTTCTTTAGTAAGACAGATAAACCTGACCCTGTGAACACCCACTGACTCTTCCTGTCGACATCCCCACCGGGAGAAACCAGAGGGGAGGCGGGGCTCTCCCTAAACCTCCAACGGATGGCCTCCCAGGTCCTCCTTGTGACCCTGTCCATTTCCCCTCTGTTCCACCGCGGTCCTTTTATTCCAGGAACCTGGGCCATGTGCCACTACCTTAACCCATCTGTCCCTGTGGGTTTTTTTTTAACTATAGATTAAAAATTTTTTTTTACTTGGAGGATAATTGCTTTACAATGTTGTGTTGGTTTCTGCCATATGGCGTGAATCAGCCATAAGTACACATATGTCTTCTCCCTCTCGAACCTCCCTCCCACCCCCACCCCCATCCCACGCCTCTAGGTTGTCACAGGGCACTGGGTTGAGCTCCCTGTGTTCCAGCAACTTCCCACTAGCTATCCATTCTAAGTTTCTGTTTGTCCCACCCTCCCCTTTCGCTGCTGTGTCCACAATTGTCTTCTCTACGTGCGTGCATGCTCAGCTGTATCAGATTCTTTACGTATACTCCTACATTTCTGCTCCCCTCCTTCCCACTGAGTGAAATCCTTCCGTGAACCCTGATGCTGAATGCTGACGTCCATTGGTACTTCCATTGGTACTATTGGTGCTTCCTGGGCTGACTCTGATTTCATCACTTCCAGAAGGCCCAACCAGATCCCACTGTCGGAGTTCAGGCAAACTTCTCAGTCCTCCCGGGACACACGGACCATGGCTCGATCATAACAAGCCCTGGCTCTCAGGGAGGCCATCACCCTGTAGAAGGCAAGGCTGGGTCTGGGCTCTCTCGGGGCTCTCGGCCTTTCCCAGCTAGTGTCCAGAACACCGTCTGAGGCCCGCAGGAGACAGCGGAGCCCGGCGCCCGGGTGAGAGGACAGACGTCCAGCACTCACTTGTCCAGGTCACTCTGCTGCCGCTCGTAGTATCTCATGACCCGGAGGAGCTGGACGTCCTGGCTCAGGAAGCAGGGCGGGATGAGGCCGTGGATCCCAAGCTGCAGCCTCTCCTCAAGCGTAAAGGCCATGCCCTGGGGAGAGCAGGAAAGACACACATGCACGTAAGTGGGTGTGCAGGAAACCCAGAGCAGCGGAGGTTCCATCCCCAGACCCGCCAACAGTGCTGAGACTCAGCAGCGACAGCCCCAGGCTCAGAGCCCACCGCTGCCTTTTGAGTAGCCGGGCCATCCTGCATCAGTCATCTTGGCGCTTCTGGAGTCTAGCTAGCTTCCTCTTACAAAAACATGGAAAACATGTATATTACCAGAGTTTTTTGGTTTATACTTGCTTTTAAAAATGTATTCTATTTTTAGAACAGTTTTCTTTTTTTAACATTTATTTATTTTCTGTTATTCATTTGGGTGCTCTGGATCTTAGTTGTAGCATGTGGGATTCACTTCCCCGACCAGCGATCGAACCCGGGGCCCCTGCATTGGGAGCACAGTCTTTGCCACTGGATCAACAGGGAAGTCCCCAGAACAGTTTTAGATTTATAGAAAAATTGACAAGATAGTACCGAGTTCCCTTATATCTCCTCATGCAGTTTGCCCTATTAGTAATATCTTCCATCCCTTCGGTACATTTGTTAGAATTAATGAATCAACAGTGACACATTATTATTAAATAAAGCCCCTGGTTTATTCAGATTTCCTAGTTGTTTTTTTTTTCACCTGTTTCTTTTTTCATTGTTCTTTTAGGATCCCATCCAGGATCCCACATTCCATGTAGTCATCAGGTCTCCTGGGGCTCCTCCTGGCTCTGACAGTCTCTCAGCGCCTCCTTGGTTTTGATGACCTTGGGGTGTTTTAAGGGAGACTGCTCAGGTATTTTGTACGCTCTCCCTCCACTGGAATTAGTGTCATGTTTCTCTCATGACCGAAGTGGGCTAATGGGTTTTGAGGAGGAAGCCCACAGAAGTAAAGTGCCATTTTTATCACATTAGATCAAGGCACATATGAGCAACACAAGTTATCATTGTTCCTGTTGACCAAGATCACCTGGCTGAAGAAGTGCTTGCCAGGTCTCTCCACGGTGAAGTTATGCCTTTCTTGGACTTCTTCGAAATAGGAGATTTGTCTCTACTCCCTCACTTATTTATTTATTCAGTAATTTATTTATATTAGAATGAACTCATGGCTATTTGTTTTATGCTCTGGGTTATGATCCAATACTGTCTAATTTTTTTTGCTCAAACTGTTTCAGTTTTGGCCATCAAAAACTGTTTTAGTTGGCTCTGTATCCCTTGCGGGGCTTCCCAAGTGGCGCTGGTGGTAAAGAACCCACCTGCCAATGCAGGAGACAAAAGAGACAGGAGTTCAATCCCTGGGTCGGGAAGATTCCCCGGGAGGAGGGCATGGCAATCCACTCCAGTATTCTTGCCTGGAGAATCCCACGGACAGAGGAGCCTGGTGGGCTAGAGTCCACGGGGTCGCAAAGAGTCAGACACGACTGAAGCGACTGAGCATGCATGGTAAGATTATATTTAGCTTTTTAAGAAACTGCCAAACTGTTTTCTAAAGAGGCTGTAAAACTTTGCACTCCCACCAGCAACGAATGAGTTTCTGTTGTTCCACCTCCTCTCCAGCAATTGGTATTGTCAGTTTTAAAAATTCTAGTCTTTGTAATAGATATGTGTGTGTGTGTGAGTCGCTGAGTTGTGTCCGACTCTTTGAGACCCCATGGGATATAACCCACCATATGTAGTGGTGTGTTATCATTGCTTGAATTTGTAACTCCCCATTGACATAGGATATTGAACATTTTTTTAATATGCTTATTTTTAACCTGTACATTTTCTTAGAGCAGTATTGTTAAAAAATTCTTGCCTTTTTTACTCTTTTTTTCTTATTGTTTAGTTTTAATAGTTCTTAGATCTGCAGTTTTAATGCAATCCCTATCAAAATTTGAATGGCCTCTTTTGCAGAAATAGGAAAGTCAATTTTCAAATTCATACTGAATAGCAAGGCACCCTGAACAACCAAAACCATTTTTAAAAAGAATATTTCAAAACTTAATATAAAACTACAGTAATTAAAACAGTGTGGTACTGGCATAAGTACATACAGATCAATAGAAAAGAATCAAAAATTCAGAAATAAATTCATACATCTATGAAAATTGGTTTTTGACAAGGATGCCAATTTCATTCAATGGAGAAAGAATAGTGTCTTCAAGAATGGGTGCTGGGACAACTGGATTGCCACATGCAGAAGAATTCAAGTGGATTCCTACTTCACACCAAAACAAAAATTAATTCAAATGGATCAACAGCCTAAATATAAGAACTAAAATCATAAAACTCTTACAGAAAACACAGGGGTAAATCTTAATGACCTTGGGTTTGACTATGGATTCTTAGATATGCACCAAAATGGCAATAAAGAAAAAATTAGATAAACTGACTCCATCTAAAAACTTTTGTGCATAAAGGAACACTGCCAAGGAAGGGAAAATACAGCCTAAAAAATGAGAGAAAATATTTGGAAATCACAGGTCTAATAATGGCTTAATATTCAGAATCTATAATTTATACAATACACAACAAAAAGAAAAGCAACCCAAGTAAAAAATGGGCAAATGACTTAGATATTTCTCCAAGGAAGATATACAAATGGCCAATAGCACATGAAAAAATATACAGCATCATTAGTCATGGTTGTTTAGTTGCTAAATCTTGTCCGTCTCTTTTGTAACCCCACAAACTGCAGCCTGCCAGGTTCCTCTGTCCATGGGATTTCCCAGGCAAGAATACTACAGTGGGTTGCCATTTCCTTCTCTAGGGGATCTTCCCCACCCGGGGATGGAACCCCTGTTTCCTGCATTGGCAGGTGGATTCTTTACCACTGAGCCACTTGGGAAGCCTATCATTAGTCGTTGTGTGTATGTTGGTCACTCAGTCGTGTCCAACTCTTTGCAACCCCATGGACTGCAGCCTGCAAGGCTTCTGTCCATGGGATTTTCCAGGCAAGGATACTGGAATGGCTTGCCCTGCCCTCCTCCAGGGGATCGTCCCAACCCAGGGATCAAACCCAGGTCTCCTGCATTGCAGGCGGATGCTTTACTGTCTAAGCTACTAGGGAAGCCCATTAGCCATCAGGGAAAATCAAATCAAAACTACACTGAGATAACCATTTCACACCCACTAGGATGGCTGTAATTAAAAAAAAAAAGTAAATAATAAGTGTTGGTGAAGATGTGGAGAAACTGAAACTCCTGTACTTTGCTGGTAGCAATGTAAAGTGTTGCAGCCTCTGTGGGAAAATGGTTTCCAATTTCTTCAAAAAGCTGAACAGAATTACCATATGATCCCAACAATTCCATTCCAGAAACTAAAACAGATGTTCACTGCAGTATTATTCACCACAGCCAAAGGTGGAATCAACACATGAATGGATAAACAAAATGTGTATACATACAATAAAAATTATTCAAACATAACAAGGAATGAAGTTCTGATACATGCTACTTCATGGATGAACCTTGAAAACATTATGCTAAATGAAATAAGCCAGATACAAGAGGACAAATATTATATGATTCCACTTACAGGAAATATCTAGAATAGACAAATTCATCAAGGCAGAAAGTAGATTAGAGATTACTAAAGGATGGGTGGTGGGGAAGCCTTGGGTGAGTTATTACTTAATGGTAACAGAGTTTCTACTTAGGGCAATGAAAAAGTTTTGGAAATGGATAGTAATGATGGTTGCACAACATTATGAATGTACTTAATGCCACTTAACTGTACACTTAAAAATGGTTTAGCCAAATTTTGTTTTATATCTATATACTCGACCACAACTTAAAAAGTTAAAACCAGATTATGTCCAAAAACCACTGAGCTGTATCCTAAAAATGAATGAATTGTATGGTATGTGAATTGTAACTCAATAAAGCTGTTTTAAAAGAATTCTTTGCATATTTTGGGTACAAGTCCTGCATCAGACGTGTGTTTTGTAAATATTTCTTCCAGTCTGAGGCTTGCCTTTTCACTCTCTGACCAATGTCTTGCACAGAATGGCCCTTTCTGGTTTGGGCACCGGCAGGGAGACGCAGGGGTAAGTAAGCCGTCATGGAATCTGCTCCCTGGCCCAGTTAAACCCTCTGGAGACGGTGTCTGCGGGCAGAAGTGCAGGAACTGTTCTCATAAGGGATACTGGGGGACATGAGCTCCCCAACTGCCCTGCCTTTATCCTAAAGTGATGAAGAGCAACACCCGGCGAAAAAAGACACCTCTTCCACGTAGGACTCCGGGTGGCTCTGCTGAACGAGGGCTGCCCTGGAACTGCCTAGAAGCCAGTGTAGGCTTCCTCAACCTTCTTATCCTGGCAGTGGCCGAAGCAGTGAGCCCCAGAGTGGCTCCGTGGGTGGCAGACATTAACAAGGAAGGGACCAGAATCCCCAAGGGGGGAGGGTTGTGTAGGGGACTGAGAACAGTTCTTAATTAATTAAATCATTAATTAATACTGCTCTTACGACCCCCACTGTAGTCAAGGCTGATGATGCCTGGGGCAACGTGGGTTAAGCCCTCTCTTCATAACGAGTCTCAGGTAATGCAAGGTTCTTTGTAGAAGCGAAGGCTGTGTAGATGATAAGTAAAAACTAACTGACACTTATGGCTGTCTAGCTTCCCCAGATTTCCTTGGGGAGAGAAGCTTGAATGGGTAGGAAGCACCAACTCTTCTCACTCTCCCACCAGCTGGAAAATACCTCATCTACAATGAGTACAAGCGCTTCTTGTTGTTCAGTCGCGAAGTCATGTCCGACTCTTTTGTGACCCCATGGACTATATAGCCTGCCAGGCTCCTCTGTCCATGGGATTTCCCAGGCAAGAATACTGGAGTGGGTTGCTATTTCCTTCTCCAGGGGATCTTCCTGACTCAGGGATCGAACACAGGTCTCCTGCATTGGGAGGCAGGTTCTTTACCACTGAGCCTTTACAGGGAATTTAACAATAACAGGGCGATTCAAGTCCATATACTGATCATCCCACCTAGCTGACGCTATCATCAGTTCTAAGGACTAATAAATACCCAATCTCACTCCATCCTTAACAATCACCTTGTGAGGAGGTTTTGCACCCTCTACGGTACAGAGGACACAACTGAGCAGAAGACGTTATTCGAAGCTCCTGAAGTTGCACAGCTATTGACCCATATTTTATCGTTTCTTAAACCAGGATGCATCTTACAACCATTTGGTGCAATAACCTTTTTCCTGATGATTTCTTTGACTAGAGGTAAGTGACAGAACCAAGATTTGATCACAGGCTGCATTTTTTAAAAAGAATTGGGGTGCAGTTACTTTACAGTGCTGTGTTAGCTTCTGCTGCCCAATGAAGTGAATCCGCTATATGTGTACATGTATCTCCTCCATCTTGGACCTCTCTCCTGCCCGCCACCATCCCACCCCTCTAGGTCACCACAGAAGACCACGCTGAGCTCCCTGTGATACACAGCAGCTTCCCACGAGCCACATGTGCACATCCATCAACTCCAATCTCAATTCATCCCCCCACCTCGTGTCCACATGTCTGTTTCCTCCGTCTGCGTCTCTATTCAGGA
This sequence comes from Odocoileus virginianus, assembly GCF_023699985.2. Lineage (NCBI taxonomy): Eukaryota > Metazoa > Chordata > Mammalia > Artiodactyla > Cervidae > Odocoileus > Odocoileus virginianus. The sequence continues at coordinate 7,557,637 of NC_069701.1, read as the reverse complement.
GCGGCTGCATCTTTGCCACTTATATAGTGTGTACCCTGCCAGGACCTTGGCGAGATGGACCTCAGAAAATGTGAGTTGGGATGGTGCGGGTGAAGGAAGGGTGGGAAAAAAAGAGAAATAGAGGGAAAAAGTAAATAAAAGTTAGATTCCTTGGCTAATCCCAATTCCTCTTCGTTTTTGTTTTGTAAGTTGGGAATCTCTAAAACTACGAGTTCTGTGCTGTGATTATGTTTTTATAAAGTAGCAATGATGACTCAGCTTATAAAAATCCTGAGGAATTGTTCCTCCTTTCAGAAGAACTGCTGGAACTGTAAGAAAAACCTATCTTAGGATAGGCTTGACTCTGAAAATATGACTCATGGCACTTTGCAAAGCACTCTGGGCACATGCAATTCCCACTATTTTCGTCATCAAAGCCCAAAGTCACCAGTTCACAAGTTCCCTGTGCTGGCCATCACTTCTGCAAGCTTGGTACGACACCGAGATCCTGATCCTTTTGCAGGAAACATCTCGTACTTTCACTGAACACTATTAGGCAGGTGAGTTTTCACTAGTTTAGTAAAGACTGGAATTGTCTTTCCTTGGATCCAGGATCCCAGGCAGGCCAGGACATTTAATTATGACATCATCTTTGTTAATGACCACTTGGCTTTAAATAACAGTTTGAGTCTCTCTACAAGGCTGTTTCTCTTGGCTGACTGCCACCAGCTTCTTTGGTATTTTAGGAAAAAGTATGACTGTTTAGCAACTGGTAATTTCAGGGATTAATTACCCTGAAACTATAAGTTTCTTTTCACCCTGAAACTAATGTTAAGGCAACCTCAGATTTACGTTTGCAGAGAAGAAATGCAGGTACTTTAGCTTTACTGTGGCTTCCAAAATAGGACAGGCACAAAATGATTCATTAGGTTGCAAGGGAAAAGTATTAGAACTCTATAAGAGAAAGCACTCAGGCTCTTGGCCTGGATAATTTCCACAAGGGATACCAGGAGCCCTAAGTTAGGAGTAGGGTTTGTACAACATGGAGAAGTTGATAGTGGCAGGGGCGTGGGGGTAGTCCTTAATCCTTCTCACTGCCCTGAGAATTTATGGTTTCTGTATGTCTAGTCAAATAAAGTGTTGGGTCACATCATCCAGTTTTTGTTGTTACAGATTTTTTATTTGATCTTTTGGCTGCGCTGGGTCTTCACTGCTGCATGCAGGCTTCCTCTGGCTGCGGTGAGCAGGGCTTAGCCTCGATTTCAGGGTTTGGGCTCCTCACTGTGGTGGCTTCTCTTGTGGCTCCAGGTGCCTGGGCTTCAGGAGTTGCAGCATGTGGGCTTGGCTTTCGGGCTTAGATGCTTTGCAGCATGTGGGATCTTCCTGGACCAGGGGTTTAACCGGTGTCCCTTGCATCGCAAGGCAGACTATTAACCACTGGACCACCAGGGAAGCCCCATATCATCAAGTTTTAACAAAATCTTCAAAACAGGAAAAGTGGGTTTTGAAAAATGGCTGATTCTCTTAGCAGAAAGTGACCTTGGGGTGTTCAGCCAAGACACACCGATAGGAATCTACCAGTTGTGACTCTTTAAAAATATTTGAATTGCTACAGAGCCACTTCTCGACTACTCCCCCCAGCCAGGTGCCCCACCCAACCAGCTTTGGCTTCTCCCAGGGAACCTTTGGAACCTCCCCAAGATCAACAAACAATGGGTTAACGTTTGACAAAACGGGTGGCTTCAAGATCCCGCTATAGCACTAAAGGTCTGGGACTGTTTTGATTGGTCGGTGCCTATGCTACAGCAGGGTTAAGCTTTCAGCCATCACCCCTGACCTTACCTATCATATCCTCTTCCCTGAATGAGCATCTCTGGCCCAGCCGCTGAATTCCACCCGTGGGCTCAACCCAGGACAAACAAAACTTATTGGCATCAGAGACTGGCACCAGAGATAAGACATTTAAGTAGATCCCAGCATCAAATCCTCTGGAGAAGGAATTGACAACCCACTCCAGTATTCTTGCCTGGAAAATCCCATGGACAGAGGAGCCTGGTGGGCTATAGTCCACGGCCACGACTTAGCAATTGAGCATGCACACCAGCAAGTGGCTCGAAGGCAATGAGCCTGTCAGGCCGGGCCCGTCCCAGCTCCTGCCGTCCAGAGACCCAGGCTTCCCAGTGCCCAGCTCCTCACAAACTAAGCTTTCCCCACTGGAGGGCTCCCTGCCCCTCTTGGCAATCTTCCTATTGCCTCTGGCTCCAGAGTCCTGCTGGACACTTGACACTCTCTTTTCACTCATTCTTCAAACATCTATGAGTTTCTACTTTGTGCCAAGGTGTACCCCGTTAGGCAGCCCAAAAAGAAATGCGCTTCTGGGTCGACCGGCAAAGACACGTGGATTAATGTGTACAGGTGATCCGGGGCCTCCGCCTTGGGCAGGGCACTGCTCCGACCTCGGAAATGGGATGCGGCCCATGTCACGTGTGGTGGGATTCACTGAAATACCGCGTGTGAAATACTCAGCACGGGTACTGGCACGCAGGATGTGCTCAGGGAACACCAATATTCTCATTATTATCATTGTTATCTGTTCATGAGGCTCAGTACCGATGCTGAAGACAAACCCTGGAGGGTGGTCGGGAGCTCGTCCGGCAGAGGGGGCTGAAGGGACGTCACCACATCCAGCGTAGTCATGCCTCTGATGGCTCAGGCCAGGCTCCTGCCTCTGTGGCCCCGTGCGGTCCCCACATCAAACTGCCCCCGCCCCCAGCAGGTGCGCTCACTCTGCCTGTCACACTCTGGTTCACATCAGGACCCCTGCCCGGCATGCTCTGACTGCTTCCCTCTTGCATCTTCCAATCCCCAGTCGAGGCCACCTCCTCCAGGAGGTCTTCCCTGCTACCCTTCCTCATCCAGCTCTCCCCTCTCTCTTAGAGTCAGTGCCATACATTTCAGCACACGAAGGGCATTTTCTGCTTGATTTCTTGGGCATCAGTTAATTAACAAACGTGGGGTAGTGCAAACTAGACACTTTGAAGCAGCTAATACAGGCTGAAGCACAACAATATCATCACCAATAGCAATAACAAGTGCACCCACAGGGTTAGGTCAGGCACTGAGACAGGCACTTTGTACTGATCGTCTTATTTAATCCCCACAGCGACCCTGAGTTAACAATCCTATGATGTTATCCCCATTTTATGGACTAGAAAACTGAGGATAGAAAGGTAGTTAGGCAAGGTCACACAGCAGGTGGATAGAAGACCCAGGAGCAAAACCCAGACCCATATGTTTCAAAGTTCACACTCTTTGCTCTGAACGGCTCCTGAGAGTGGCCAGGTTAAACAGGTTGTTGACTGAGTTGAGCCTCCCGGTGGCTCAGACGGTAAACAATCCGCCAGCAATGCGGGAGACCTGGGCTCAGTCCCTGGTTTGGGAAGATTCCCTGGAGAAGGGAATGGCTAGCCACTCCAGTATTCCTGCCTGGAGAATCCTACGGACAGAGGAGACTGGCGGGCTGCAGTCCACGGGGTCACAAAGAGGTGGACACGAGTGTGCGACTAACACCTCCGACTGAGTTGACTTTGATTTGATTGGAAGTAGAATTATTCTGCTTCTTCAAATACAGCCAGTTACCTTAGTGGTTCGGCCACTGCTAAGTGCTCCTCTGTATCAGCTCCGGGCCCATCAGCCTATGAGAAAAACAGGTGTGCTGTGCTGCTGAGGTTATGTGCTTGGCCCATGACATACACGTAGCATGTTTCCTTTGAGCAGTGTCGCTGCTGGAAGGAAGGATCGGCAGACACACGTGTAACAGTAAGGGTTTCTGTTCCACCACCATTACGTCATGCTCTGAGCTGAAGGCTTATGCTGTGGCCAGTCTCCTCCACCAATCAGCTGCAACAGCAGAGAGGAGCCATGGCTGGGGGCAGTCAGCTGCGAAACCGTACAATTAAAGCTGATTAGCTGTTAGGGGACTGGAAGGCATTTCCTCCTGCTCTTGCACACTTTTTCATGACTCTATTTGCTTGGGAGTTTTATGAGGGTGATGTGGATTCCCACTGGTGATAGGAAGTGAGATTACTGTGGCTGCTGCTCTCTGACTGAACCCCAGGTTTATGAAGGCCCCTGGGCATTCCTTTGAGGTGGATATTTGGGGGGTTCAGAAGCACAAGCATTGGGAAGTCTTAGCAGACACAGACCTGAGGCACAGGCCTTCCAGACACGCTTCTGTGAACAGGGGCACAATCACAGATCCAGAAACACACTGTCAATTCCCAAAAGGAGAGTAGGAGACACATTGCTCCAGAGAGCTGAGAACGAACCCTAAACAAGTCTGGGCTCGAAGCCTGGGCTTTGGTGCCGCAGACTGCAAGTGTGCAGAGGCTGCCCAGCTACAAGGTGCACACAGGCGCACGTCTGGTTCCAGCGGGACCTACAGTCCAACCCCCTTCCATGGGATGACGACCAGGATTCGGAGGTACTGCCTCACACAGCCCACACTGGTGGGGGGACCGTAAGACCAAAGCGATACGGTAAGGCCCTCCACTCTCCAGCTGTGTGATTCTGCGGGCAGGGACCTCATCTCTCTGAACTTGCTGACACAACTGGGTGGTTGTGTCGATAGAGTAAGAACACTGACTTTGGGAACTCTTTGTAGACTCAAAGATGTGGCAGAAAGGCATTTTAAAAAGGCTGTGACTTCTATGGCTGATTCATGTTGATGTTTGACAGAAAACAACAAAATTCTGTAAAGCAGTTATCCTTCAATTAAAAACTAAATAAATTATAGAAAGAAAAAAAATACTGAATATAGTTCCTAGGGCTACACAGTAGGTCCTTGTTGATGACCTATTTTATATATAAGTGTGTGTATGTCCTATTCCCAAACTCCTCATTTACCCCTCTCCATCTTCCCCTTTGGGAACCACAAGTTTGTTTTCTATGTCTTCGAGGCTGCTTCTAATTTCTAAATAAATTCATCTGCATATATATACATATTTTAGAAGGCTGTGACTAAGCAATTTAGTATTGCACTATATGGTATTTATTTCCTTTCCCTTCAAGACACATTTTCCCTTCAAGACAATACATTTTTTGAGGGCAGGGATGATGTTAACAAACTACATGCTCCTTTGCCAAGCATGTCTTGCATACTTTTACTGCTTTATTGTTTCCAACACGGTCTCATGTGGTGGTTTACATCATCGGAGACCAAACAGGCAGGTGTTATTACCCCCATTTATAGAAGAGGAAATTGAAGTCTAGGTGGGCCAATGGCACGCTGAGGGCATGTGGCTAGTACACACCAATCAAAAGCATGTGAGAATAAAGGCTCTTTCAATTGTGTTGCTACTGGAAGGCTGGTTTACGTGAAGCTGGCACATAGGGACCGATCCAGAAGAGAAATGGAAGCGTCTGCTCCTGAAATCCTTGGCGACTCTAGGATTTTGTCCTACCTGAACAAGGAAACAGAGGTGGATAGCGGGAAGGCTTATGAATCATTCTGTTGGCAAAATTCCCTGTGGTGGTTTGAATGCTTCATGGCCCTCTCTTCCAAACAGGCTATTATTTAAAATCCAAATGATATTTCTCTTGGCACCCTGTTGGCCCTCTAACTCAGCGAGCCCTCAACGGATGATTGGCACGAGAAGGCGATGGGCAGGGAGCCCCTGAGGGCAGGGGAGGACCACTTCCTTCCTCCAGCAGCAGAGCGGCTCCTTGACCCGCCCGGCTTGGGAAGACCGGGCCATAACATGAACTATGACCTGGGAGAATAAAACATACACTGAATAGCCATTGGGTCAACACCTGCACGCCTGGGGCATGTCGATAGTTGGGTGGGGATGCCAGAACCGGACGTGAGGGCGACTAAGGACAGGCTCATCTTACCGGGCAGCTGTCCAGCAGATGACCATTAAACTGTTCCACCCTGGTGTTAACTGAACCCTCCTCCTCCTCCTGGGCCTTGAGCTCAGCTCTGCACCCTATCAGGTGGAGCAGGAGGAGACCATTTTATCCTGGAGACAGATGACCAATGTGCACACAGGCGATCAGGGTGACAGAGGGAGACAGGAATTGTAGGTCCACAGTCACTTTGGACTGGCTTTATAACAACTGTTTATATTGATGGCTTCTTTAGGTGGTATGAAGTGATTGCATTTCCTTTGTTATATTTGACAATCAGAAAACCCCAAAAGAATATCCTGATGACAGCAGTTCCCAAATTTTGCTACCTAGCAGAACCACTAATGCATGCATGCCAAGTCACTTCAGTCACATCTGACTCTTTGTGACCCTATGGACTGTAGCCCACCAGGCTTCTCTGTCCATAGGATTCTCCAGGCAAGAAGACTGGAGTGGGTTGCCATGCCCTCCTCTAGGGGATCTTCCTGACCCAGGGATCCAACCTGCATCTCTTACGCCTTCTGCATTGGCAGGCGGGTTCTTTACAACTAGGGCCACCTGGGAGCCCCAGAACCACCAAGGAGCTGTTAAATGCCCAGGTCATACCCATTAAGTCATAATTCTGGGAATGGGAAGTCTGGATGAAGGGTTTTCAAAGGTCCACAGGTGAGTCCAAGGTACAGCAATACGGAACTGCTGCCCTAGAGGTAGGCTATGAAACTGTTTTGTTCATTTTGTAGACAGTAACTCGAAGGCTGAGAGCCTAATAATTTACCTAAAATCAAGACCCTAACAGCACTTTGGGATAAAACTTGAACCTTGAATTCCACTCCAAATTAGTGCTAATTCATTTACATAATCACTCATTTAACAGGTACATTTGGAGAACTAGCCATGCAGAAGGCATCAGACATACGAGAGACCAAATAGACATGGCCCCTGCCTCCATGGAGTTTCAGTGTAGTGATCTTTCTAGTCAAACCAGCGTACTCTGCACCCCGTTATATTTTGGAATTAATGCAGAAGTAAGCAGACTAGTTGAGTGTCCGGCAGGCTGTGGTGCTCAGCAAAATAGTGCTAATGGTATTTTTGTTGGAGTTCTGGCCTGTAGTGTGCAGATGACCCATAACAGGCCATGGAGGATGGAGATGAGGTTTTGAAGGCACCAGTCCTCAATTCAAATTGTGACTCTTCCTCCACCAGCTGTGTGATCCTCAATAACATTCTTAACATCTCTGATCCTCAATTTGCTCATCTATAGAATAAGCATAGTAATTTGTTGTTCTTGTTATTGTTCAGTCACTGAGTCGTGTCCGACTCTTTGTGACCCCATGGACTGCAGCACGCCAGGCTTCCCTGTCCTTCACCATCATCTGGAGTTTGTTCAAACTCATGTCCATTGAGTCAGTGATGTTATCCTACCATCTCATCCTCTGTCACTCTTTTCTCCTCCTGCCCTCAATCTTTCCCAGCATCAGGGTATTTTCCAAAGAGTCAGCTCTTCACACCAGGTGGCCAAAGTATTGGAGTGTCAGCTTTAGCATCAGTCCTTCTAGGGAATCTTCAGGGTTGATTTCCTCTAGGATTGACTGGTTGGATCTCCTTGTTGTCCAAGGGAATCTCAAGAGTTTCTCCAGCGCCAGTTTTCGAAAGCATCAATTCTTTAGTGTTCAGTCGTCTTTATGGTTTAACTCTCATACCTGTACATGACTACTGGAAAAACCATAGCTTTAACTTTGTCAAACAAAGTGTCACCTTTGTCAGCAAAGTGATGTCTTTGCTTTTGAAAATAGTTTAGGTTTGTCATAACTTTTCTTCCAAGGAGCAAGCATCCTTTAATTTCATGGCTGCAGTCACCATCTGCAATGATTTTACAGCCCAAGAAAATAGTCTGTCACTGTTTTCATTTTTTCCCCATCTATTTGCCATGAAGTGATGGGACCAGATGCCATGATCTTAGTTTTTTGAGTTTAAACCAGCTCCTGCTTTTTGATTCTCCTCTTTCACTTTCATCAAGAGGCTCTTTAGTTCTTCTTTGCTTTCTGCCATAAGGGTGGTGTCATCTGCATATCTGAGGTTATTGATATTTCTCTTGGCAATCTTGATTCCAGTTTGAGCTTCATCCAGCCCAGCATTTTGCATGCATATAAGTTATATGCATTTTGCATGCATATAAGTTAAATAAGCAGGGTGACAATATACAGCCTTGATGTACTCCTTTCCCAATTTTGAACCAGTCTCATGTTCCATGTCCGGTTCTAACTGTTGCTTCTTTACCTGTATACAGGCTTCTCAGGAGGCAGGTAAGGTGGTCTATTCCCATCACTTGAAAAATTTTCCAGTTTTTTATGATCCACATAAAGGTTTTAGCATAGACAATGAAGCAGAAGTAGATGTTTTTCTGGAATTCCATTGCTTTTTCAATAATTCAATGGACGTTGGCAATTTGATCTCTGGTTCCTCTACCTTTTCTGAACCCAACCTGTACATCTGAAAGTTCAGTTCATGTACTGTTGAAGCCTAGCTTGAAGGGTTTTGAGCATTATTTTGCTAGCATGTGAAATGAGTGTATTTGTGAGGTAGTTTGAACATTCTTTGGCACTGCACTTTGGGATTGGAATGAAAACTAACCTTTTCCAGTCCTGTGGCCACTGCAGAGTTTTCCAAATTTGCTGGCATATTAAGTGCAACACTTTCACAGCATCATCTTTTAGGATTTGAATTCTAGCTCAGCTGGAATTTCATCACCTCCACTAGCTTTTTTCATGGTAATGCTTCCTAAGGTGCACTTGACTTCACACTCCAGGATGTCTGGCTCTAGGTGAGTGATAACACCATCGTAGTTATCTGGGTTATTAAGACCTTTTTTGTACAGTTCTTCTATGTACTCTTGCCACCTCTTCTTAATATCTTCTGCCTCTGTAAGGTCCAAACCATTTCTGTCCTTTATTGTGTCCATCTATTTAGGAAACATTCTCTTTGTATCTCTAATTTTTTTTAAAGAAATCTCTAGCCTTTTCCATTCTATTGTTTTCCTCTATTTCTTTGCATTGTTCACTTAAGAAGACTTTCTTATCTCTTCTTCCTATTCTTTGGAACTCTGCATTCAAATGGGTATATCTTTCCTTTTCTCCTTTGCCTTTCACTTCTCTTCTTTTCACAGCTATTTGTAAGACCTCCTCAGACAACCATTTTGCCTTTTTGCATTTCTTTTTCTTGGGGATGGTTTTAGTCACCACCTCCGGTACAATGTCATGAACCTCCATCCACAGTTCAGGCACTCTCTCAGATCTAATCCCTTGAATCTATTTGTCACTTCCGTTGTATAATCATAAGGGATTTGATATCAGAAGAGAGCAGTGAGAACTAACTGAAGCCTCCAGTGTGGTGGTCAGCACATCTGAGGTCCTCAGTAAACACAGCTGTGACCAGGTCCCTGCCTGATGCTGAGTGCGGAGGGGACCACAGGGTGCTGGAACTCGGTGCTCCCGAGAGGTCCAGCAACCCAGAGTGTCCCCAGAACGTCTCATCCTATTTACCCTTCTAACCTCTACCATCAACCCATCCTGTTCACCCTCCTTGATACTCACCATTGGGACATCATTTACTTGGCATTTAAGGATAAGTGTCCAGTAAATTTTCATCAGTGATGGAGACCAAATGCGAATCTAAAATTAGTGAGAGAATCTCAAAGGGGACTGATTCTTGTCATTCAAGTCATATCCGACTCTTTGGGACCCCATATACTGCAGCATGCCAGGTTTCCCCGTCCTTCACTGTCTCTCAGAGTTGACTGGACTGAAAGTTAAAGGCTGAAGTACTGCGACTGCTTTCTGAACTGTAGTTCCACTTTTAAATTAGATTTATATTAAAAGGAAGGGAAAGGAAAATGCAGACCATGTGAGCTCCCCTTCTTACCAGAGCTTAGTTTATGCCATCAACATTAAATTGTTTCTCTAGTCCCTTCTGAGATAGAATCTAATCCTTGCACTCAGTGAACCTGAGAGGCTCTTTAAAAATTTCTCACTTCATAAACATGATTAGCTCTGGGACCTCTGCACTGAGGGACTGCAGGTGCTTAATCAAACGGCCCTTTTCCGCTGGTGCTTTCCTAAAAGGTAACTGGAATTCTGGCACGTGTGGCCTGGCTGCTATAGAGAGACCCTCAAGGAAGCGATGCTGACATTCGCAGAGGACTCTGAGGTGACCTTTCCTCCAAATTTCCAAAATAAACAGCTCTATGCCCAAGGCTATATTTAGTGCCATTAGCTACCAGGCTCTTCTGAAACCTATATCCTGTGATAAGTACACTTAATGGTCAAAGTCTCCTTTAAAGGACCAAGGAGAAGTTTATTCTAAATTTGTGCTGATTGACTAAATACACCACTGAATGAGTGACGGGGACAGTGCTGAGTAGTGTGGAAATTTACTTTGCTTGTACAGATGAATATTAAGTTGGTGAGTTGGTTTATATTTTATAACTTCTATTAAATTAAAAAAGATTTTAGTACTGTTTTTTAGTGCCTACTGAAAGAGAGGCTGTTTCGATACTGAATGAACCAATGCACTGTTTGAATTTTATCCTTCTACAACATCCATATGATGTATAATATCTAACTAAGATTATAGAGTTATTAGACTGTGGAGCTGGAACATGAACCCAGGTATGTCTTGCCACTAGAGTCCTTACTCGTAATCATTATTTTGCACACACTGTTTTTCATCCTTTGTTGTGATTTTGAACATTCTGCAATAACTTTAGTCAGCCGCATTAAAGACAGAGTTTGAAAGGAATGGTGGGTACACATGGGGAAAAGGAGAGGGTGTGACAAATTGAGGAAGTAACATTGACATACATACACTGCTGTTGCTGCTGCTGAGTCACTTCACTCGTGTCCGACTCTGTGCGACCCCATAGATGGCAGCCCACCAGGCTCCCCCGTCCCTGGGATTCTCCAGGCAAGAACACTGGAGTGGGCTGCCATTTCCTTCTCCAATGCAGGAAAGTGAAAAGTGAAAGTGAAGTCACTCAGTCGTGTCCGACTCTTAGCGACCCCATGGACCACAGCCTCCCAGGCTCCTCCGTCCATGGGACCTTCCAGGCAAGAGCACCGAAGTGGGTTGCCATTGCCTTCTCCACTCCCGCATTGCAGGTGGGTTCTTTACTGTCTGAGCCACAATGAACCATGTATCAAATGAAAGTGAAAGAGGAGAGTGAAAAGGCTGGCTTAAAACTCAACATTCAGAAAACTAAGACCATGGCATATGGTCCCATTACTCCATAGCAAACAGATGGGGAAACAATGGAAACAGTAAGAGATTTTATTTTGGGGGGCTCCAAAATCACTGTAGGTAGTGATTGCAGCCATGAAATTAAAAGATGCTTCCTCCTTAGAAGAAAAGCTATGACCAACATAGACAACACATTAAAAAGCAGAGACATTACTTTGCTGACAAAGGTACGTCTAGTCAAAGCTATGGTTTTTCCAGTAGTCATGTATGGATGTGAGAGTTGGACTCTAAAGAAAGCTGAGCATCGAAGAATTGATGCTTTTGAACTGTGGTATTGGAGAAGACTCTTGAGAGTCCCTTGGACTACAAGGAGATCCAACTAGTCAATCCCAAAGGAAATCAGTCCTGAATATTCATTGGAAGGACTGATGCTGAAGCTGAAACTCCAATACTTTGGCCACCTGATGCGAAGAACTAACTCCTTGGAAAATACCCTGATACTGGGAAAGATTGAAGGCAGGAGAAGACAGGGATGACAGAGAATGAGGTGGTTGGATGGCATCACCGACACAATGGACATGAGTTTGATCAAGCTCCGGGAGTTGGTGATGGACAGGGAAGCCGAGTCTACGGGGTCGCAAAGAGTCAGATACGAATGAGCTATTGAACTGAGCTGATGTGTAAAATAGATAACTAAAGAGAGGCTGTTATATAACACAGAGAGCCCAGCCTGGTGCTCCGTGATGACTTAGAGGGGTGGCATGAAGAGGCGTGGGATAGAGGGATGGGATATATGTGTGTGTGTGTGTGTGTGTATATATATATATATATATATACATATATATAGTTATGATTGATTCACCTTGTATGACAGAAACCAACAAACACTGTAAAGCAATTATCCTCCAATTAAAAAAAAAGACTGAGTTTGGTCAGTCTACTGAAGTGAGAGTTTCTTGGCTGGTGGTATCCCCCCAGACCCCAGAGTATTACCTTTAACAACTTCTCTAGAGAGAAAAGGGCAAATCACTCAGGATTATTTAGTGTTCTGTCCCCAAAAGTCGGGGAATGACAAGGGCTGGGAACAGAAGGGAAATACTCTCCCCAGAGAAGTAAATATGGTTATGTTTATCAAACAAATTCTGGCTTTGAAATCAACTTAATAGGGAACAACCAGAAATTTAAAAATGATATCAATTTGTGTAGAACATACCAGGCTGCATCACATTTAGCAAGGACAAGTACTCTTTTGTAAACTCTTGCTTAGTTTCAAGAGTATGTGTATGCAATTCTTGCTTAGTTTCAAGAGTATGTGTATGCACGCATGTGCTCACGTCTATGTGTGCTTGGGTACTGACCTGTGATGTAAAGTGTATTTGTAACCAAAGGTTGTGGTGTAAACGTCCTGAGAAACACTGTAGGATAGGACAATGGTCATGTGTGATGGAGGCAGACCACCAAAGTCTGACCCTCAACGAGATGCCCAGCCTGAGTCCATGACCTCACTTTTCAAGTTTCAGGTCCCTTGTCTGTAAAAAACCGGGCTGATAACAGAATCCACTTCATAATTTGTGTCCCAAGTCACAGGGAGTCTAATGCTTAGTAAGGACTCACTAAGTAAATATCAGCTATCAATATTTTAAATAAAGGAGCCTGGGTGTTAATTTGGTGACCAAACAATGTTCTGCATAATGTCTCCAGAATCATTTTCATTCCAGATGCAGACCTCCATCTGCTTCCTGAGCATCCCCCTACAAGCTGCACAGACCAGTCAAACACCACACACTACTAATCAAGCTCATCTTCCAGGCCAAACCTCCCTCCTACATTCACTACTCGACAATGGTGCCACCCAGCAGCTCAGCAGAAACTGAAGAGTCATCCTGGATTCCTCACATCACAGCCCATTACCAAATCCAGGTGATGTCCTAGTTCCTGAATAGTTTGAGACAGAGTGTGAGATTCCTCATTGCCCGCCTCCTCATTCTCACATGTCTCTTTTCAAGACTGAAATCGTGCTTGCCCTCTTCATATTAACAAACAGTTCTGTAACTCCTGGACTCCGGTCTTAATTCCCCCCACCCTCGCTCTCATTGTCCCACCCTTGGAATACACCCTTCAGAAATTCTGCTGGACTGACCTTTCCTAAAGGCCAAATTTGATAGTTACACTCCCTGACTTAAACATCTTTATCGGACCTAGAGATTATCATACAGAGTGATGTAAATCAGACAAAGACAAATATCATATGATGTCACTTACGTGTGGAATCTGAAAAAAATGATATGACCTTATTTAAAAAACAGAAATAGACTCAAAGACATAGAAAACAAACATTTGGATGCCACAGGGGAAAGGGGGTGGGCTAACTTAGGAACTTGGAATTAACGGGTACATATGCGGCTTCCCTGGTGGCTCAGGGGTAAAGAATCTGCCTGTAAAGGCAGAGACCACTTGCACTACAGGAGACTTGGGTTTGATCCCTGAGTTGAGAAGATCCCTGGAGAAGGGAATGGCAACCCACTCCAGTATTCTTGCCATGGACAGAGGAACCCAGCAGGCTACAGTCCATGGGGCCACAAAGAGTTGGACACAACTGAGTGACTAAACCACTATCACTGCTATTATATATAAAGTAGATAAACAACAAGGACCTACCATATAGCATGGGGAAACATATTCAATATAACAGCCTATAATGGGAAATAAACTGAGAAAGAACACACATATGTATATGAGTATAACTGAATGTCTTTATTGGACACCTGGGGCTTCCCTGATAGCTCGGTTGGTAAAGAATCCGCCTGCAATACAGGAGACCCCAGTTCAATTCCTGGGTTGGGAAGATCTGCTGGAGAAGGGATAAGGCTACCCACTCCAGTATACTTGGACTTCCCTTGTGGCTCAGCTGGTAAAAAATCCACCTGCAATGCAAGAGACCTGGGTTAGATCCTGGGTTGGGAAGATCCCCTGAAGGAGGGAAAGGGTACCCACTCCAGTGTTCTTGCCTGGAGAGTAGGAAATGACTGAGCAACTTGCACTTTCACTTGCTTGTACACCTGAAATATTGTACAGCAACTATACTTCCATTAAAAAGAAACATCTCCTTTTCAAAGCCTGCAAGGCTCCTCAGAAGCTGTGCATCACCCTTGGGCTCTTGTCCTGCTGACCTCCACCAGCAGCTCTCAATACAGCAAACTCCTTTCCCATCCCTAGAGGAAGCGGGCATTCTCACGTCTGGCGTGCTGGTTCCTCAGCTGAGCATGCTCTTCTACGCCCGTCATCACTCTAGTGCTCAGAGGGATGAAAGGTCATCAGCTGAAACTTACAATCCAGTACCCCAATTCTCAGAAATCAGGGTACATCGGGAGCACCTGGGTTGCTGGTTTAAAATTCAAGTCCTAAGTTCTGTACCTGTGACTGCTGACCCCTGCAGAATCTGGGCTTTTCACCTGCACCCCCAGCGATTGTAAGGAACTGCACCAGAAAGGGAGACGGAAGTTTTCTACAAATTCGAATCTACAGCACACAAATTCAGGAGTACACATCAGTATCTTGTCCTTAGGAAACAACTCAATAGAAATGCAGTTAGGAGAGGCTTCCCTCGTGGCCCAGTGGTTAAAAATCTGCCTGCCAATGCAGGGGACACCAGTTCAGTCCCGGATCTGGGAAGATCCCACAGGCCATGGAGCAACTAAGCCTGTGCTTGACAACTACTGAGCCTGCGCTCTAGAACCCAGGAGTCACAACTACTGAGGCCCCCTCACCCTGAAGCCAGAGCTCCGCAACAGGAGAAGCCACTGCAAAGAGAAGCCTGAGCACCGCGACAAAGGGTAGCCCCCGCTCGCCACAACTAGAGAAAGCCCCTCTGCAGCAATGAAGACCCAGTGCAACCAAAAATAAAAAAAATAAAAAGAAATGCAATTAGGAGAAATTCTGAAAGAGGTGGCGGAGGGGTGGACCCTGACTTCTTAATAAAGATGTCTCTTTCAGGATGAGCAGCAACGACAGCAAAGAAAAATACTGCTATTTAATATAATTATTTATTAGTGTCATTGTCTTAAAGTACAAATACTGCATAGAGCCACAGCACAATCATTGCACTAACCATAACACACTCTTGTAGGAAGGTCTCTCATTGTCCTTAGTGGAAAACCCTAACAAGAGTCCTGGCGCGGGTTAAGTTTATAAGAGAGAGAAAATTAGCTGCCACACCTATGCGGGAGACAGGAGCCAAGTTCTTCCCACTGAGTCTGATTGCTCTGTTGTTTTCCCTAGTAAGACAAAAAAAAAAAAAAAAAAAGGACAGAAGCTTCAAGTTAAGTATCTGGGCATTCTGGGCAGTTAAACATCGATGAGACATCAAGATCATTAAACACTGGTGAGAAATTAAGACCAGAGACTGACTTTTTATAGGGAACAAACCTGTGAAGCATTTTTAAGGCTGAATGTTAATGCAAAGCAGATAACCCAAGGTTTGCAGATAAGAATTTTAGGAGGCTTTTCTCACTGCTGCTGCTGTTGACCTGTTCACCACCTGGCCCACGCTTCTGACTCAACCTAGCCATCATTCATTCATTCAGGTAGCAGGTGCTGTGTGACACGCACAGTTCTAGGTACAGCTGAGAGATGGCAAAGTCCATTTCACCCTCCAGCAGGGAAAATTAGCACAGATGATACAAGCCAAAGTGATGTGTCATTCATTTAAAGTTACAAAATAAGGGGATGTCATTCGTTTGACAAAAATCTAAGTACCTACTTCGTGCAAGGTAATGCGTTGCCCATGAGGATGTAGCTGTGCAAGACGGAAGCTCCCATCTCTCTAGGGAAGACAAATGCTCAACCAAACAAAAAACTACCACATAATTGCCTCACGATGAGAAATACTACCAAGCAGATGTAGAGGATGCTATGAGAGCATGGAAGGAACTGGGCGCCCCAATGTGGCTTCCTCTGCAGGGAGGGAGCGCCTTCCCTAAGCAAACAACCTCTGAGACACCATATGAAAGACAAAGAGTTAATTAGGCGAAGCGCCAGGATGGATTTGAGCAGAGAAATGTCCTAAAAAACGTGTTCAAGGCTTGGAAAGAGGGAGGCAAGACCAACACGGGACAGCGTGTGGGCAACTTTGCTAAGGTCTGAGGTTTTCAGCCTCAGGGCAACGGGAAAAAACAGAAAAGTGTTAAACAGAAGAGAGAGAATTTGTTGTGTGTGTGTAGGGGAGATCGCTGTGGCTACAGTGAGGAGAATTGGGGGGTATCACTGCCATGACGGACGACTGTGTTACGGAGACGGGACATGAAGTGATCTGGGTGTACGGGAGCTGCTGGAAGGAAAGGAACACATCTCAAATTGTACTCGATACATGTTGAGTCTGATAACCTCTGAAATACCCATCGGCAGATGTCAGGCGGACAGCGGGACATGTGAAGTCTGGGTCTCAGAGAGAGGGCTGGAGAATGATTCCGAACATTGCCAGCAAGTCCGTGGTAACTGAAGCCACAGCAAGGATATATTCCTCTACAGAGAGAGGGCAAAGTGAGGAAGGTCTGAGCTTTGAGAAACGCCAGCATTTGAAGGCTGGATAAAGGAGGATGAACTGGGGGAGCAGACAGAGAACAAACAACTGGAGGGTGGAAGGGGAACCAGATGGGTTGTCACTAGATGGCCCAAGAGGACAGGGCTTCAGGAAGGCAGGGGTGGTCAAGGTGGCTGAGAGTCTCTGAAATATAATGAGGACTGAAAACTCCCCTGGATTCAGCCAAGTGGAGGTTCCCTGTAAACTGGTGAAGATCGGCCGCAGCTGGACTTCTGTGCTTTGAAGACAGAGTAGGAAGGGAGGAAAGGGAATCAGCACAGAGACACAATTCTTCCCAGAACTCTGGCTACAAAGGGCGGAGAGACCATGAACATGTTTAGATGCTAATGGGGTGGATTCCTCAAAAACAGAGAGAATGCATGCCAGAGCCAATTGGTGGGGGTGCGGGGCCGCATGTAGGCAGAGGGGGCCACCTTGGCATCTGTGCACATATGCCAGGTTGCTTCAGTTGCATCTGACTCTTTGCAACCCCATGGACTGTAGCCTGCCAGGTTCCTCTGTCCACAGGACTTCCCAAGGCAAGAACACTGGACTGGGTTGCCATTCTTTTCTCCAGGGGATCTTCCTGACCCAGGAATCAAAGTCGCATCTCCTGCGTCTCCTTGCACTGGCAGGTGGAGTCTTTCCCACTGAGCCACCTGGGAAGCCCAGCAGTGAAAAGACATAGAGGCGAAAGCTGAGGGTACTGTTGGGGTGAGCAGGAATGATGACCCAAGGCTTGAAGTTGGACTGGACCAGGTCAGCAGGCAGCAGCAGCAAGCTGCCTGGGTGGAAGGCAGTGGAGGCTGGAGACTGGGGAGCTCAGAGGGCAAGGCTGAGCAAGCAGCATCTCTGGTCAGAGAATGTTAGGATCACTGACTTCTGTGATCTCAGTGATTCACATAGAGGAATTCCACACGATGCCAAGGTCTGGGGTGTGACTGCGGTTGAAGCCGAGGCAGATTGCAGAAGGAGAATATTTCAGTTGGGAGAGGTCTGGGTGCTGGGGGAATCAGCCCTTTGATTCTGAAGTCATCCAAGATGAAGGCAGGACTGGGGTGGAGAAAGTCTATAAGCTGGTGCCAAAATCCTCAATGAATGAAAGACGGTAAATGACAATGACGAAAAGGAGGAAAGGTCAGTCTCTCTAAATAGCACAACTCTCAGGAAAGGCACCGAGAAGTGGTTTTTGTTGCTGTGGAAACTATTTGTTCAAATAAGAGGATGGGAGAGTTCTAGGAGTGACCCTGGGGAATAAAAGGCTCCCTACCTTTGTCCTGACTTGGAAGCTTGAGGAGTGCGAAAGGAGTGTGAGAAGGATTTGGGAGAAGCAGTCAGCTCAGGCTGGGGGTAGGTCTGTTACTAGATGGAGCTGGAGAGAATGGCCTGGAAGGGATTGAAGATTTAAGTGAAGTTCATTATTCCTGAAATCTGAGCAGAAAGGATGGAGAATGGGAGGCTGGGTTGGGGGCAAGGATGTACAGACATGACAGTCTGATAGAGAAACAGATGCAGGTGAAGGAGGAGCCGGGAGTGTAAGGGGGCTTCCCTGGTGACTTAGACAGTGACGAGTCCGCCTGCAATGCAGGAGACGGGGGTTCGATCCCTGGGTTAGGAAGATCCCCTGGAGAAGGAAATGGGGACCCTCTCCTGTGTTCTCCTGTCTGGAGAACTCCATGGACAGAAGAGCCTGGTGGGCTACAGTAAGCAGAAGGGGGTTAACTGCTTGGGGTTACCCTGGAGGTGGACAGGTGGGCTTTGCAAAGGTCACAGCTGGCTGAGATCAAGTAGAAGTTCTGCTGATGGGCAAAGGGGGGGAGGGCCCCAGGGAGAAGAGCCAGCATGCACAAAGAGGCAGAGGTCCGCGAGGCGTGCAGTGCAGATCTCTTCGGGGACTGAGGGGCGGAGTGGAGGTGGAGATTGGACCAGAGGCCTGGGCAGGCACAGGGCAGGCGGATCCCGGTCATGGAACTCTGGGGTCCAGCTACGGGCCCTGTGGCTTAGGGAGCTCCTGAAGGCTTTTCAGTGGAGGCGAGCCGTGATCTCAGCTCATCTCTGTTCCAGGCAGGTGGGTCTTTGCTCTCCTCATCACCCGTTCCTTGCCTTGGCTCACACTGTCCACGGAGAGCCCAGCCCCAACCCTCTGACTAAATCCTACTCATCCCTGAGACCTAACTCAAGGCTTAACCCTGGAATAAAGCCCTTCGTGACTACTCCAGCCCAGACTTTCCTTCTTTTCCGCAGATGTTTTCATTCTTAAGAGGCCAAAACCCTACCCCAATGGAAAGGCAGTGGGAGCGATCACCATTCAGTCTGTGTCCGTGAGCGTTAGCCTCACCCACCTAGAGAAAGAGATAAAATTATAACCATGAGAGGGTAACCTGTCTGTCTCTTTTAGAAAGAAGGCAGAACAAGACTTGTTCCCAGAGCATTGGAAAAAAGGATTCCTTCTCTTTTCTGTTTTCCTATCAAAAGAAAAAAAAGAAAAGAGAAATTCCTTAAGGTTCGAGTATAGACAAGGAATCAGTTTGAAAGCTCTGGGGTGGGCGGAGGGCCCCTTCCTCTACTAACTAACAGGCTCAGTTCATTTCTGGGGAAAGAAAGCCTGGGTTTCCCTAAGGTTTACTCATGAGTGACCAGGTCATTCAAAGATCCCGGGCACAATGGCTTTCTGAACTCCCCAGTAGCCTGGGACAAAAGAACCGGGGCCCACGGGCTGGCCTGCCCATTGTGCTGCAGCAGCTATGGGATTTTCCGGCCCTGCAAACCCCTCCCGTCCCCCTTCACTGCCCAGCGCCTGTCCTGCGCTCTCAGCACCGCTGGGGGTGATGGCTGAGCTTGGAGGCCTGGGGGAGGGGTGGTGGTGGAGGCTCTTAACAGAAAAGCTTCCTCTTTTATTCCTTTAGCGGCAGCAGGGTAGGGAACAATCTCAGTGGCTAGGGAATTCAGGCAACTTATTTTGGGCACTGACTGGAAAGCCAACTGCCGTCTCCTTTCTTGGTAACCTCGCTGTCCCCTGCACCGCCCTGGAGCTCTAAAGATAACTGCCAATTTGCTGCAAGGGTTTGTTTACAAGTCTGTCTCCCCTTTTAGACACCTAGGCGTCCTTCCGGCCAGTCCTACTTATCTTTACGTTAGTTCTTGACTTGCAGTGGGAGCTAAAAAAATGTTTGAAGAGAGAGAAGGAAGGAGAGAGGACAGAAGGAAATGTGTGGATGCATGGATGAATGAATAAATATCAGACTCTGTCTTTGAGGTGGGACAACTAGCTTAGAAGATGCTGATTTGGACTCTGAAGACCCTAGTGAGTCCTCAGAGGTTGCACAGAGCTGTTGAGTGGGGAGTGTCATGAGAACAGATGTCTGTCTTGATATCCCCATGCAGTTTAACTCTGCTTTTATGATATTCATTGAACTTCCTTACGTGAGATTTCGTGTGAATAAAAGGTTCTGTGGCTAAGAAAATCCCTTGAAAAGAATATTGGGCTAGATTTTCCCCTCTTAGATTTCTTTCCATCTTTGCTATTTTCCATGACAGGCAAGTATTTGTATTCTCCCTTGGGGGGGCTTCCCTGGTGGCTCAGCTGGTAAAGAATCCTCCTGCAATGTGGGAGACCTGGGTTTGATCCCAGGGCTGGGAAGATCCCCTGGAGAAGGGAACAGCTACCCACTCCAGTATTCTGGTCTGGAGAATTCTATGGGCTGTATAGTCCATGGGGTCACAAAGACTTGGACACAACTGAGTGACTGACACTTTCACTTGGACCACAGACTTCCCAGGTGGCAAACAGGTAAAGAGCACGCCTGCCAACGCAGGAGTCATAAGAGATGCGGGTTCGATTCCTGGATTGGAAGATCCCCTGAAGGAGGAAATGGCAACCCACTCCAGTATTCTTGCCTGGAAAATTCCATGGACAGAGAAGCCTGGTGGCCTATGTCCACTGGGTTGCAAAGAGTAGATAAAACAGCGCGCACACACACACACACAGCTTTGGACCACTGGTAGGACATTCTCCTGTTCTCCAAGAACATCTCACTCTTGGAAGGCAGGAAGACGGACATGAGTGAGGGCATCACTTGCCAGCTACTCTCAGCGTGCTCTATCTGGACCAGAGCTCCAACAGTGAAGTGGCTGCCTCCCGGTCTCCACCCTGGATCTCCTCACACGTGTGCTGACCCACATCGCAGTGATGGGGCTCTTGAGGCAAGTGGTGTTTGCAGTTCTATCTCCAGGTCCATATCTTCACACCTGATTTTAATGTGACTTACATTTCACTTGATGGCACTTCTGCTGACAGTCCCAAACCAGGAGGGGACTAGGCCCCAGAGGATGAAGTGCTACTGCAGACAGGATGGTCACGGACACTGTCACAGAAGATCTTGTCACTCAAGTTTGAAAAGGACATCATCAGAGAACCGGACAAGCCCACAGCCTGGACCATCCTAAGGTTTAGAGAGACCCCCCACAACTTCATCCATTAACCAACTGTGTGGCTCAGATGCTCAGTCGTGTCTGACTCTGTGTGACCCCATGGACTGTAGCCCACCAGGCTCCTCTGTCCATGGGATTCTCCAGGCAAGAATACTGGAGTGGGTTGCCATTTCCTTCTCCAAGAAACCTCCCCACTCCAGGGATAAAACCCACGTCTCCTGCATTGGCAAGTGGGTTCTTTACCACTAGCACCACCTGGGAACTAACTCACTAATGAGGGTCTATGTGTGGGACTGTGGAAATCTAGGGATGAGTGGGAGAAAATCCTTCAGTTAAGGAGCTCCCATCCGAGCGACGAGACAATGTTAAGAAAATGAAACAGTTCAAGAAGTTAAGCACAGACACAGGATCAAGCCTTAAAGGACTGCAGAACAGACAGAGACCAGTTCTCCTTCAGGGCTGGGGGAGAAGTGGAGAAGGCCTCCAGGAAAATCAACATTTGAATGAGACCTTAACTTTTTTTTTTTTTTCTGAGTGGACCCAATTCTAGTCTTCATTGAATTTGTTACCATACTGCTTTTGTTTTATATTTTGGTTTTCTGGCCAAGAGGCATGTGGGATCTTAGCTCCTCAACCAGGGATTGAACTCCTTGCATTGGAAGGTGAAGTCTTAGCCACTGGGCCACCAGGGACATCCTCAGACTTTGACTGTGGACAGTTCTTCAAGCCTGGAGGCAGGAGATGGAAGCAGGGCAGGCATGCGACATTGAGCTTAGAGGATGAGATGGGGGGTGTGAGGGTGTATTGGGGGTGGGGCTGGACCATGTCGGGGGTAGGGCTGAGGGGAGGGAGTTTTCATCAGGCAGTCAGGCTGGTGAAATGGGCTTTGCAAGCTTTGCTCATTGTATCACCCTGGGAGCGGTGGGGAGCCACTGAGGGTTTACAAGCACGGTCTCATATGTCACGCGAAGGAACGCTGATTATCCTGCAGGCGATGAGGAAGGAAGGCCTGCAAGTACTGATCCAGTCTTCACAGTGACCAGCCCTCTGGCAGCTGAGTGGAGGGCTGGGGAGGGACAGAGGCTCAGTGCTCGAAGCAGTGATGGGCTGTGGCCGTGGTCCACATGGAGACGGGAGATGCTGTATATAGCGCAGAGCAGAAGAAACCAAGTGGAAGAGAAAGGGGAGCTTCAGTGTACATTTCAGAGGGAGAGGAGCAAGACGTGAGCCTCCTAGAGCGCGGGGCCACTGGAGAAAGTGAAGGATGTGCAGGCCTGGGGGCCGGGGCCAGCCCTCGGGTCTGTGGCTCAGCACCACACGGGCATCCTGGAGGCCAGGGCATTGCAGTCTCTGTGATGCTGCTGTGATCCTGGGGTCTGATTATTGACATCCGTTAGCGCTTGTGGTTCGGAAAGCCCCAAGTGACTGCTCAGCTCTGGTTGTTCTATCCAGTTTTCTGTAGACTCCCCTGTGAGGCTGCATTTCCCCCAAATTCGTGTGTTAAAGTTCTAAACTGGGGTGCCTAAGAATATGACTATTTGGTGCCAGGGTTTTTAAAGGGGTAACTGAGTTAAAATGGGGCTTTGGTGTACCTAAATCCACTCAGACTGTCCTTTAAGAAGAGGAAATGACACAGAGTCAGAAAAGAGACCATATGAAGGCACAAGGAGAAGACTGCCTCCTGCAAGCCACGGAGAGGAACCTTAGAAGAAAACAATCCTGCCAGCATCTTCATCCTGAACTTCCAGTCTTCAAAGCCATGAGAAAACAAACTTCTGTTGTTTAAGCCATCCCATCTCTGGTACTTTGTTACTGCAGCCCAGCAAACTAATAACACACCTCCTTGTGAACAAAGTCTTCCCCGGGGCCAAACCCACCTGAACCCACCTAGGCAGGATAAGTAAAGGTCGGGAACTGGGGCTGTGTTCCCTGTTTTGACTTCTCCAACCAATCTAGCTTCTCCACTGGTCTATTCCTTTACTATCATCACGGGTACCATGACAGTGATGGGCAGATGAGCCCATGGAATTGGGTCATCTGAACAAGAATGGCACCGTTATTACCCACAGGGGACTGCTGCTGTTTTTTCTAAAGAGCCAGTCAATGGGTTCACAAAGCTCATAATAACCCAGTTCTCGGCATCTGCTCAGAGCTGGTTTCTTAGGCCTTGGGAGGGAGACTATTCCACTTATACCAAAATGACCATTGAGCTCTGTTCATCAGATACCACTTGGAAGAACAATGGAATCTATCTTCAAGAGGTAAAGGCTATCAGAAGGGCCAAGCAGCACTTCCCAGCTGACTTCATCACCACATCTGAGGCAAGAGAAGCGGGAGACCTGTGGCCTTTATTAGTAAGCACAGGGCATTTCACTGTGACCGATGCGGTCACCAGGCTTTGCCAGACAATTGCTGGATGTGGCCAGGTCAGCCCCCACATCTGAGATAAGCCATGGGTATAAGGGTTGCTACTAAAGCCAGTAACAAAGGAACATTTTATCCAACTCCTTTCTAGATTTGGAGATGCCAGTTTTTCTTCATTTCTGGCTAGCAACCACAGAAAAGGTTAAAATACTGCTGTCTGGAATACCCCAGGAAACCCCCCAATTCAGCAAGACCTGAAGAATATAAGAGAAGGCAATGGCACCCCACTCCAGTACTCTTGCCTGGAAAATCCCATGGACAGAGGAGCCTGGTAGGCTGCAGTCCATGGGGTCGCTAAGAGTCGGACACGACAGAGCGACTTCACTTTCACTTTTCACTTTCATGCACTGGAGAAGGAAATGGCAACCCACTCCAGTGTTCTTACCTGGAAAATCCCAGGGACAGGGGAGCCTGGTGGGCTGCCGTCTTTGGGGTCGCACAGAGTCGGACACGACTGAAGCGACTTAGCAGCAGTAGCAGCAGCAGAATATAGTTGCTAGTCACTCCTCTAGAAAGGAGTCTAGGAGGGGGGAGAGTACAGAACTTAGGAGCCAAAGAGACTGCATTTGAATCCTGGTCCCATCAGTTTACTAAGTCTGTGACCTTGGGCAGTCTCTACCCTTCCATGGGTCTCAGCTTCTTCATCTATCAGTTCAGTTCAGTCGCTCAGTCGTGTCTGACTCTTTGTGACCCCATGGACTGCAGCATGCTAGGCCTCCCTGTCCATCACCAACTCCCGGAGCTTGCTCAAACTCATGTCCATTGAGTCAGTGATGTCGTCCAACCATCTCATCCTCTGTCATCCCCTTCTCCTCCTGCCTTCAATCTTTCACAGCATCAGGGTCTTTTCAAATAAATCAGTTCTTCCCATCAGATGGCAAAGTATTGAGTTTCAGCTTCAGCATCAGTCCTTCCAATGAATATTCAGGACTGATCTCCTTTAGGATGGACTGGTTGGATCTCCTTGCTGTCCAAGGGACTCTCAAGAGTCTTCTCCAACACCACAGTTCAAAAGCATCAATTCTTTGGTGTTCAGTTTTCTTTATGGTCCAACTCTCATATCCATACATGACCACTGGAAACACAATAGCTTTGACTAGGTGGACCTTTGTCAGTAAACTAATTTCTCTGCTTTTTAATATGCTACCTATGTTGGTCACAGCTTTTCTTCCAAGGAGCAGGCATCTTTTAATTAATGGCTGCAGTCACTATCTGCAGTGATTTTGGAGCCCAAGAAAAGAAAGTCTGTCACTGTTTGCATTGTTTCCCCATCTATTTGTCACTAGGTGATGGGACCAGATGCCATGATCTTAGTTTTCTGAATGTTGAGCTTTAAGCCAACTATTTCACTCTCCTCTTTCACTTTCATCAAGAGGCTTTTTAGTTCCTCTTCACTTTCTGCCATAAGGGTGGTGTCATCTGCATATCTGAGATCATTGATATTTCTCCCAGCAATCTTGATTCCAGCTTGTGCTTCATCTATAACCCTGGTGTAATACAGGCCCCTCTGCACAGCATTATTATGAGGACTCAGCGTGACCACATATGAAAAGAGAACAAAGAAGCTTTGTGGAGACGTGATGGTGGGCTAGGCTCACAGCCAGGAAAAGGACTTATTTTTGTACCCGAGAGAACAGGTCACTGTTACTCTGACAAGTTAATGTAGCAGGTCAGCAACTCCTCAACCTTTCTTTACTCACACAGTAAAGTCACCCAGCACTTGAATTGCCAAATATACAAAACAGACAGGGTATCGCCCCCATCTCCAGGAACTGATGATGCCATTCCTGACCTGCTGGGAATCCCAACACATGTCAGGAAAGGATATTACGACAGCTCTAGACACCTTTTCCAAAAGATACTGCTCTGCTACAACACTTGTAAGAACAGCAGCTATCATTTCATATGTTAAGTTTATGCTTTATTTTGTTGTTATTTAGTCCCTAAGTCATGCCCAACTCTTTGTGACCTCATGGACTGTAGACCCCCAGGCTCCTCTGTCCATGGGATGTCCCAGGCAAGAATACTAGAGTGGGTTGCCGTTTCCTTCTCCAGGGATTCTTCCTGACCCAAGGATGGAAACTGTATCTCCTGCATTGCAGGCAGATTCTTTACCACTCAGCCACCAGGAAAAGTCCCAGTTTTATGCTCAGTATTTTATTAAATGATCTGTTTACATATATCACATGAGCCACATAAAGTCTTTGGAATGTCAACACACAACCAGCAAGTTGCAGATCCTGGTCACAAGCCTGATCTCCATCTGACTGTAACTTCAATAGGAATTTTGTAACATATCTTTTACCTAGGTTTAAAAGTAATATATGCTTATTACAGTGGTACAGTGGTAAAGAATCTGCCTCCCAATGTGGGAGACCCCAGATTTGATCCCTGGGTGGGGAAGATCCCTGAAATAGGAAATGGCAACCGTTCCAGTACTCTTGCCTGGAAAATTCCATTGGCAGAGAAGCCTAGGGGCTGCAGTCCACTGGGTTACAAAGAATCAGATATGACTAAGCATACACACACACTGAAAAGTTAAGAAAAATTAAATAAAAGTCACACCTAATCTCATCATTCAGAGATAACCATTTGCTCTATTTCCTTCCTGAATTTTCTCTGTGCTTAAAAAAAATTTTAATTAAAACAAAGCTGAGATTTACTATATGTAAAATTTCATATACATATGAAACTTTTTCCACTTAAAATTATATGATAAACATTTTCCCACATACTAAAAGTCAACCTAAAACATCACTTAAAATTGAAAACTCCAACTGATTATCTAATAATTTCCATTTTGTATAATTGTTTCTAAACTTTCACTATTATAAATTATGCTGTACATATATTTTTATTTTGTATTTATATTTATTTTACAAATTTATGCACACATAAAAGACTTTGTCGTCATTTCTGACTTTTTTTAGGTTGATTTACTAGACTTACGAGATTGATGAGTCTTTCACTCATTCATCCAATAAATATTTAGTGAGCTCATTAAGTGTTGGCCAACATTCAAAATTGGTAATGGTAATGTAGTAACAGGCAAAAAAAATTGAAGACAGACAAAAGTCCTTGCCTTCTTGAATCTTACATTCTAGAGAGGTCTAAATAATTTTAATTCTCCTTAGGCATATTGTCAAATCACTTTCAGGAAGGTTGGAGCAACATTCAAAATTGGTAATGGTAATGTAGTAACGGGCAAAAAAAATTGAAGACAGAAAAAAATTCTTGCCTTCTTGAATCTTACATTCTAGAGAGGTCTAAATAATTTTAATTCTCCTTAGGCATATTCCTGAAAGTCAAATCACTTTCAGGAAGGCTGGAGCAACTTACAGCTCCACTAGCAGTACCTCAGTAGCCATCTCAGTGCATGTTCACCAGCACAGAGTATTATGGTTTTTAAGTTTTTTAACAGTTTCGTAACAATTCATGGCAATGTTGCACACCTTATGGACCTTTCCCCTACCATCTCTCCCTCATTTATTCACCACCTTACAAGACACAAGCCAACTGAAGGGATATTTGAATTCCCATCCAAACGGTAAGTTTCAAAGTTGTTTTTTCCCTCCAGTGGGAAAACAATCCCAGCCCCCAACCATGGATGGCAACAGTGGAATTGCCTCCTGTACTTCGCAAGGTAGCCAGAAATAATGATGACAGATCCATGTCTTGTTAGGGCTTCTGTGTCTGGGAGACAAGCCAGCAGTGAGTTTCTCCAGCCAAAGGCCAGGCTTCCTTGGAGGATCAGCCAGAACAAGGCAGGTGGGAACCCTGCAGGGTGGTGGCTGAGGTCAGGATCAAGTGAAACTCTGTCACCAAAGCTGTTGGTAAGTTACAAAGTGCTGAGCAGTAGAAGGAAGTTTTATTCTTTTTGATGGAGGCTTTCAGGGGATATTTAAGTCTTTTGTAGGACCTTATACCATGTATGGAAAATATATAAAAATAAGTAAAGAAAAGATCAATAAAGAAATTAAAATACTACATACATAATATTTTTGGAGTGTTAATCACGTGTTAGAAATTTTCAGGATTCTCTTTTTATGATAAATCCATAGACAGTGCTTACTCTGTATCAGGCACTGTTTTAAGTACTTTTGACTCATGTGATCATCAAAATCAGCTGATGATGTAGATATCATCATCTCCATTTGACAAACGAAGAAACTGAGGCATAGAGAGATTAAGCACTTGTAAAGCAAGGATCAGATCCCAGTTGTTCTGCCTTTATTTTTTTTAAACTTATTTAATATTGGTGTACAGCCAATTAGCAATGTTTTGATAGTTTCAGGAGCACAGCAGAGGGACTGAGCCACACATATAGATATATCCATTCTCCCCCAGACTTCCCTCCCATTCAAGCTTCTGCACAACCCCGAGCAGGGTCCTCTGTGCTATCTACAGTAGGACTTTGTGGGTTACCCATTTTAAACACAGCAGTGTGAACACGTCCATCCCAAACTATCCCTTATAAGAAGGAAACTTCTGAAAAAATCAGGTAAGTAGTCAACCTGATTCAAAATTTCAGGTCAAGAGGGACTGACTGAATGCCTTCTATGAACCAGGCACTGTCCTGGTCCAAGGTCACAAAGCTCATGAGTGGGAGGGCTGGGAGCTTGGATCTGGCTCAAAGTCTGTCTGACTCCAGGTCCTCACTATTGCTCCATCTTGCTTAAGAGAAAATGTTTTCCTATTTGGGCTGAGGTCTAAGAGGCACGGCTGGCACAGGGCCTGGTGCTCTGGGAACAAAATGCCACAGCTACAGAAACAGAGGCTCAGCTGTGCCGTGCTTTGGGACGCAGTCCTGTTAGAAGGCATATCTGGGCGAGCCTCTCTCCATATCTTTGAGGGCCCCAGACATTCTAATATAGTCCAGGTGGTTCAGAATTTATCTTTTCGGCTCAGATGCCTCAGTGCAATGAAAACAAGTCTTTAGAATTCCATGAAGTGTTCTTAAAATCCTGGATCTTGGCATTAGAAACTGTTGAACCTCCAGTTATTGAAAACTCTCTTATATTTCCCTCATGACAGCTCATCTGAGCCTCAGATCGCTTTGATAGCTCCCTTAACGGTTGCCTTCACATTTCAAAATCTATGAAATTACATATTTGAAGGGATTATTCATTTTTTTTTCCTATGGAAAGCATACACACCCCATAATGCTTTAATAATGATAACCAGATGGATTGAGGGGTCTTTGACCAGGGGTTTCTTTAGCTAATTTGAGAACATTCTGAATTTCAGTCTCTTCTGACTGGTGCAAAATGAGCAGCATGTAAAGAACCCTATAAATTTCCTTCTTGTGCAATTTTAATACTTTCATCACAGTCAGATGAAATACATTTAAAGCTAAGTCTCCCCTTTCTCCATTTTGAAAGTACAGGTTTCAGGCTTTACTCAGTAAAGCCCAGAAGAATGTCTAACCAGAAGAAGTGGCTATCCCTAGCTGTTCCCACTCAAAATTCACCCCATAATGCCTCCCAATTGTGCTTAGACTCCAGGCTCCTTCTTTCTTACTCTCAAAAAAGCCTGAGAGACTTTAAGAAGGTTGTATACCTACATGTAGAATGATAAGACACCAGGTGTGGAAGGGACCTCAAAGATCATCTGGTCTACCTCTTTTACCTTATAGCTGAGGAAATTAAAGTTTCAAAAGGTTCCATGAGTGGCCAAGATCATGTACACAGGAAGCAGCAGAGTTTAGACTTGAAATTCACCCTGAGGGCAATGTACATTTATTCTATCACTTTTCCTCTCTCTTCTGCTTTCATTGTCTGAACTTCATCTCCTTTCTCTTTACGTTTTCTACTTCCCATTCCAGAACCAGGTCTTGGATGATGATGGGATGGGTCAAACCATCTTTAGTGGTTGTGAAATGGCATCTCACTGTGACTTTGATATTCATATCTTTAATGATTAATGATGTTGATCTTTTCCTGTGCTATTGGCCATTTGTATATCTTCTTTGGAGAAAGTCTCTTCAATTACTTTGCTCATTTTTTTGGTTTATGGGGTTTTCTGTTTTGTTTTTGTCTTTTTGTTGTTGAGTTGTAAAAGTGTTTTATATATCTGATAAATCATTATCACATACATGACCTGTAGACATTTTCTCCCATTCTGCAGTTTATCTTCTTATTTTAAAGCTTGGTGTTTAAGTCTGTAGCTTACTCAAAGAGACTTCTTATGACACTAAAAAGTTTGTTTTCATATTCCTAAGTACCTTATCTTATACCCTTGAAACTATAAATATTTGCTATGGGAAACTACATTTGTTAAAATTTGTTACTGAAATTCATTATTAAACTTTGTAGTGTGTAGAAGAAAAAATCAACAAGTATTTATTAAGCATCTACTATGTCTCTTGTCCTCAGTGTATTTTGATTTAAAAATGTGAAGCGGAAGACTTTTGCTTCTGACATGGTTCCACCATACATCATCCAGTGCGATGCACAAAGAAAGTGCTGGAATTAGTGCCCAGAGAAGCTGCGTTACCTCTGCCCCTCGGTCCTCCTTACCGCAGGATGGGAGTGATGATATCCTCTTTGCCTCCCACTGAAGGCGTTGTGAGGCTCAGATGAGAGGAATGAGAATCAGAGACTTCAGTAGCATCGCCTGGCCCCCTCCCGACACATACACACAAACGCACGTCATGAACTATTATCTATGTGCTGCTGGGGTCCTCAGCAGGCCAGGCTACATGGGGTCCTCGCAGTACTGCTGGAGTGGGTTTCCCAAAACACACACCTGACTGTTGTTGGCTCTGTCCCCTAAAACCCCATGGGGGCTCCCCCTCTTCTAAAAAAGACTTGGTGGTCTGATTCTTTGGCCTCTCTTCGGGCTCTTCGGGGTCTCCTAAGCCCGGCCGGGCCAACCTGGCTTCCATCTGCACCTCCCTCGGCCACACTCAGAGCATCAGCAGGTGCTGTTCCACATGTGCTCAGTTCAAAGCCTGGCTATGCCTCTGGGTCATGGAACCCAAGACCTGTACCCAGGTGTCAGTCCTGGGAAGCATCTTAGAAGCGTGACAGGGAGGAAATGACTCTACCATTTGAAGACTTTTGTTGGAAGCTCAATTCTGCCACCAATAGCCTTGGGACCACCAACAGGCCAGCCTTTGGGGGCCTCAGTTTTCTTATCCATTAATTCAGGTGAGCTCAATCTAATCTATGACCTGACATTTCTTCTATGAGAAGTAGTCTTTCAACTGTACTGAGATGTAATTGACAAACAAAACCATACTATATTTAAAGTGTACAATATAATGTTTTGATAAACATACACATTGTGAAAGGATTCCCTGCATCGAATTAATTAGCATTTCTATCACCCCAATATTTACCCTTTGCTAGACCATTCAGGTGTGACCTAAATCAAATCCCTTATGACTATACAGTGGAAGTGAGAAGTAGATTTAAGAGACTAGATCTGATAGCCTGATGAACTATGGTCGGAGGTTCGTGACATTGTACAGGACACAGAGATCAAGACCATCCCCATGGAAAAGAAATGCAAAAAGGCAAAATGGTTCTCTTAGAAGGCCTTACAAATAACTGTGAGAAGAAGAGAAGCGAAAAGCAAAGGAGAAAAGGGAAGATATTCCCATTTGAATGCAGAGTTCCAAAGAATAGCAAGGAGAGATAAGAAAGCCTTCTTCAGTAATCAATGCAAAGAAATAGAAGAAAACAACAGAATGGGAAAGACTAGAGATCTCTTCAAGAAAATCAGAGATACCAAGGGAATATTTCACGCAAAGATGGGTTTGATAAAGGACAGAAATGGTATGGACCTAACAGAAGCAGAAGATATCAAGAAGAGGTGGCAAGAATACACAGAAGAACTGTACAAAAAAGATCTTCACGACCCAGATAATCACAATGGTGTGATCACTCACCTACAGCCAGACATCCTGGAATGTGAAGTCAAGTGGGCCTTAGAAAGCATCACTACGAACAAACCTAGTGGAGGTGATGGAATTCCAGTTGAGCTATTTCAAATCCTGAAAGATGGTGCTGTGAAAGTGCTGCACTCAACATGCCAGCAAATTTGGAAAACTCAGCAGTGGCCATAGGACTGGAAAAGGTCAATTTTCATTCCCATCCCTAAGAAAGGCAATCCCAAAGAATGCTCAAACTACCACATAATTGCACTCATCTCACACGCTAGTAAAGTAATGCTCAAAAGTCTCCAAGCCAGGATTCAGCAATATGTGAACCGTGAACTTCCAGATGTTCAAGCTGGTTTTAGAAAAGGCAGAGGAACCAGAGATCAAATTGCCAATATCTGCTGTTCCAGAAAAACATCTATTTCTGCTTTGTTGACTACACCAAAGCCTTTGACTATGTGGATCACAATAAACTGTGGAAAATTCTGAAAGAGATGGGTATACCAGACCACCTGACCTGCCTCTTAAGAAACCTATATGCAGGTCAGGAAGCAACAGTTAGAACTGGACATGGAACAACAGACTGGTTCCAAATAGCAAAAGGAATATGTCAAGGCTGTATATTGTCACCCTGTTTATTTAACTTATATGCAGAGTACATCATGAGAAACGCTGGGCTGGAAGAAACAGCAGCTGGAATCAAGATTGCCAGGAGAAATATCAATAACCTCAGATATGCAGATGACACCACCCTTATGGCAGAAAGTGAAGAGGAACTAAAAAGCCTCTTGATAAAAGTGAAAGAGGAGAGTGAAAAGGTTGGCTTAAAGCTCAACATTCAGAAAACTAAGATCATGGCATCTGGTCCCATCACCTCATGGGAAATAGATGGGGAGACAGTGGAAACAGTATCAGACTTTATTTTTGGGGGCTCCAAAATCACTGAAGATAGTGACTGCAGCCATGAAATTAAAAGACGCTTACTCCTTGGAAGGAAAGTTATGATCAACCTAGATAGCATATTAAAAAGCAGAGACATTACTTTGCCAACAAAGGTCCATCTAGTCAAGGCTATGGTTTTTCCAGTGGTCATGTATGGATGTGAGAGTTGGACTGTGAAGAAAGCTGAGAGCTGAAAAATTGATGCTTTTGAACTGTGGTGTTGGAGAAGACTCTTGAGAGTCCCTTGGACTGCAAGGAGATCCAACCAGTCCACCCTAAAGGAGATAAGCGAAGGACTGATGCTGAAGCTGAAACTCCAATACTGTGGCCACCTCATGCAAAGAGCTGACTCATTGGAAAAGACCCTGATGCTGGGAGGGATTGGGGGCAGGAGGAGAAGGGGACGACAGAGGATGAGATGGCTGGATGGCTTCACCGACTTGATGGGCATGAGTTTGAGTAAACTCCGGGAGTTTGTGATGGACAGGGAGGCCTGGCATGCTGCAATTCATGGGATCGCAAAGAGTCGGACACGACTGAGCGACTGAACTGAACTGACTGAAGTATGTGTGGGAACACAAGTTCTACTCTCTTAGTAAATTTCAATTATACAATACAGTATTATTGCTCAGTTATACAATACAGTCACCAGATTATACATTAGATCAGATTCTTAAAATGGAAAGTTTGTACTCTTCTACCAACTCTTCTGTATTTCCTCCATTCCTAGCCCCTGAAAACCACCATTCTACTCTTTGTTTATATGTATTCAATTTTTTTTTTTTAAGATTCCACATATAAGTGATACTGTGCAGTAGTTGTATGAACAAGTATTTTCTGTTGCATTTTATCGAATCAGTGGTCACTAATAATAACCATTATCTAGTGACATTTACTATTTAGCCTCTATTTAACTGCATTATTTTAAGTCTTTGTAACAACTTTTAAGAATCAGATTTATAAAAATCATGATTCTTTTACAGATAGAATGGACAAGTAACTCGACTGAATCAAACAGCCAGAAAAGGAGGCGCTAACTTGGGCTCACACCCAGACAGTCTGACTCCAAAGCCCACAGTGTTTTCACTTCAGGTCCCTTCCTTCAAGCCTCCTGCAACAATGGTATCTTCCCCGAGTTTGCCTCCCTCAACTACCCAGAAACATTTGATTATTTCTCCACTCTACCAGCTTTCTAAGGGTTTCCAAAGCCCACAGCATCCCTCCCAGAG
The DNA here is from genome assembly GCF_023699985.2 of Odocoileus virginianus. NCBI lineage: Eukaryota > Metazoa > Chordata > Mammalia > Artiodactyla > Cervidae > Odocoileus > Odocoileus virginianus. Next base: position 7,524,027 of record NC_069701.1, on the reverse strand, counting down.
AAAGAGCTGGGAGTCCACTCCATGCACCAGAGAGATCTGCTCCCCAAAGCTATCTGAGCTCATGTGAGAAGAGCAATAACAGTAATGTTATGTGACCCTTACAAACCAACATCTGCTTAGCCCTGCTGTCTGTTACCTCCTGAGACTCCTACAGCACTTCTAAAGTCACGTGGGTACTGCTTTTATAGATGACGTGACTGAGGCTCAGAGAACTCTCCTGCTCGTGGTCACATCTCTGGCTCCAAGTTCACACCCTTTCGATCCTGGGCTGAGCTGAAGTTTGGGGAAACATCTCAGGGACATGCTTTCCTACCATTCTCTTTGTGAACAGAAAAGGGAAGGGGGTGTTTCTAGTCACTAACAGCCACACAGCTAAACGCCACTCATATGGAACCCAGGCCTTGACTCTAGAGCATCCATCAGCAGCTGGTCTTTGGTGAAGCTATTTTCAGGGCCCTGCAGTGCTCTCACATTCCACCTCCAGACTTCCCCCATGCTGGGCTCCAGGAGCCTGAGAGGCCCCCCAAATACCCCTGACGACCTCACGGACTGATGCTCACCAGGTGCTCTCCAGCCCTCACGTTCTCACATGGGGATGATGGAAAAACCCACCTTAGCCCACTGGGAACTGATGGCCCTCGGTGATGTGACTCCTCCCACAAGGAAAAAGGAGGGAGGGACAGTGCAGTGACTTCGGTCGGCTGGCTGACTTTGAGCTGGAGGTCATCTGTCCGGCTTTGGATTATCTGGTGTTTACCATTCCTGTCTTAATCACCCCGATTTCTCTTTCTAATCCATGTGTCACCAGCAGGAAGAACTGTAAACATGTGAGGCTGCTGTTTCCAGCAAATTCACTTGGTGATCAATGCCAAACCAGGCTCTGCCTGAAAACCAGTCTGGTGCTGGCAACTAGAGACGGGGATAGGGTTACATTTCTTGTAAACCGGCAGCTGGATTTTCATCTTGGCGCACGGTGGATTTTGTTATTGTTGTTATTCTGGACTGAGGGGTAGGCTTATTTTTCATAGCTGGGTTTATGGTCTAGTGTAGAATTCCTTCTTGAAACTGGCTGAATTTAAATGCTATTCAACTTATATTCCCATTCATTAAGAATTTTAGCAATTCACTCTCCTCTCAGAGTGATCTTTCTAAATTGCAATTATGACGGTGCTCCTTCTTTGGGGGTATATTCTGGTCAAAAATTACTTTTCTGACTTATTGATTGGGCTGATATCTACCAGAGAGTCCAGCAGAAATGTGAAATGGCTGTGAAATGTCTGGCTTCTGTTTTGCTTCATTTAGATAACTGCCATACAGGTCATTAAATATTTCAGATGTTACCCCTACTTGTTCGTCTCTACTTCTACCCTTACAGCATTAAGCCATTATAGAAAACACATAATGTTTTAAATAAACCAAGGTTTCCTATTTTCTCACACCTTCGAACTGAATCTTCCAGCTTCCTCTAACTCCTCTCCGTTTTCATTGTTCTCCGCTTAGGAAAGCCTCCCGAACCCCTTCCCCCGGTTCTCCGCCCACCACGCACACCGTCAGTCACTCCTTCCTCTCTGATTCCATAGTACTTATAACACGGATGAGTTAGGTGATGGGGTTTTTTCACTACAGGGAAAAGTATCTCCCCAAAGTCAGGTGAGCATCATCAGAAGGAAGCAAACTAGGAAAGTCAATCTCTCCCTTAAAGAATTACAGAATCTTAGAGCTTGAAGGGAGCTAAGAGGGTCCTTCCCACCCCCTCCTGAAGTATCCTTGGTAGATGCTTTCTCAGCTTCCCATCAAGCACTTCCAGAAACGGAGAAGTCAATGTGTTTTGAAAAGTTTTCTTTACATTGAGCAAAAGTTGTTCTCATATCGACTCTGCTCATATGCCCTTGGTCTGCCTTTTGGAGCTGCAGAACAAGTCTGCTTTTCATTCTACCTGATATTTGAGAAGAGTTTCATCTGCCTTCTGTCCTTCAGAAAGAGACTGAGGTCCCAGAGTCATTCTTCTTGGCATGCTAGAGTGAAGATCACACCATGACTGTCTCTTTAAGCTAAATGTACCTGTCAGGTTATTTCCCAAACACTTGGCACCAGGCTGTTGTTCAAGGGGGAACATAAACACACTGTATTCAGAATTGATTAGTTTAAGCATAAGCAGTACACCCCTTAAATTCAAGATTACAAATGAAAAAACTTTAAAATAACAGAATGTATTTATTAGAAAGAAACATTCTGCAATGAATCTAGAAGATTAAAGCTCAGCTGCAGCTCATCATTTGTGAAATGTTAGGCTTGTTTCTTGCAGAAGAATGAAGAGGCAGTCAAAAGATAGGGCTATGTGTCTCTGAGAGTCCTAACATGCTGGCTTCACTTTGGAAAAAATTCCAAGGAGGGGCCACTGTGGGGAGCTGGAGACCACTCTGAAATGAAAGCTAATTCTAGGAAAATTAAGTATGCATGTGATGGAAGCAACCTGGGCAGTGTCTGAGTCAATTTTGGAAAGTGATGCTGGAATTTTTCTCTGAGAATCCATTCACAAGAATGACGGGGGTTTTTTTGTTTGTTTTTTCCATTTATTTTTATTAGTTGGAGGCTAATTACTTCACAATATTGTAGTGGTTTTTGTCATACATTGACATGAATCAGCCATGGATTTACATGTAGAATGACATTTTTAAGAACCATTTAAACGCAGTTCTGCCCGGAGGCCTAGCAGTGGACTCAAATACCCATTAAGCTCCCCCTAGAGGTTCAAGTGTGAGGCTGCCCCCAGAGCTCCTGGGCTTGGAAGCCTGTCCCAGCTCCCAGAGAGGGGTCAAGAAATGCAAGGAGCTTCTGATTGTTTCTGGTATTTAGAGTCAAATCTGTGGGCTGAAACAAATTAGAAAACAAAACAAAACTCCATTCTCTAAATAAAGCTGACATAAATACATTGTGAATATACATTCATAGAGAAGAGGCAGCAACTAGTAATATTCTAAAATTTCAAATTAGGTAATAGGCTGATGGTTCACAGTGCAATGAAAAACGCAAAAATTCTTGATGACATCCTAGATGTGCTGACGTCTAAAATGGCATGTATTTTAGCACTTACATTGTATTTACAGCTATTTACATAGCATTTATCTTGTATTAAATATTGTAAGTAACCTAGAGATGATTTAAAAGTATATGGAAGGATATGCAAATACTGCTGAGGGCATGGCAACCCACGCCAGTATTCTTGCCTGGAGAAACCCCATGGACAGAGGAGCCTGGCGGGCTACAGTCCATAGGGCCGCAGAGTCGGACACAACAGAGTGACTAAGCACAGCACAGCACATGCAAATACTCTGCCATTTTATAAAAGCTACTTGAGCATCCTTGAACTTTGGAATCCACAGGGTGGAGGGTGGGATCCTGGAACCCATTTCTCCCACAGCTCCCCCACTCCCCGGGGATATTGTGTACGCCTTCACCTCACAGGACTGTTGTAAGACTTAAATAATCTACTGAGTATGTTTCTATCACATATTTAAAGTGCCTGGCACTTCAGAGGTTAATTCACTTCTTATCTGAGATAACTGGAGAAAAGCACTTAATCTGTTGTTCTTCTCTTGACAAAGTCCCATACACACAAACTGTATACTGTCCTATAAAATTAAAAAAAATGATATGCATCTTTTGGTTCCTGGGTAATGCAGTCAACATGATCATTATTAGGGCAACCAACTGCTGAGCACCTTTTCTGTGTCAGGCACTGCGCCAGATACTTTCCCTACATTTTCTCATGTAATCGTCACAAGTCCCCTTTTGGACAGATACTATTATTAGCACCAGTTACAAGGGGGCGACAGAGGATAAGATGGTTGGATGGCATCCCTGACTCAATGGAAACAAGTTTGAGTAAACTCCGGGAGATAGTGAAGGACAGGGAAGCCTGGGGTGTTGCAGTCCATGGGGTCGGACAGGACTGAGCAACTGAACAACAACAGATCAGGAAGCAAGGACTTGAAGTTAAATCCTTTGTACAAATTCAAGCAGTTCATATATGATGCTGGAACTGGAACTCTCGTCTGTGCTTTTAAACACAATAAAATAATTCTTTCTCATTGGAGGAACCCGAACTCATCAAGATCAGTGACTTGGCATCCAGGTACCCAACAGGCAGTGGTGCCATTAGTGAAGGGCTTGACTGAGACAGCAAACAGACAAAACCATTCAAACAATAAAATAAACGGTTTTCAGTGAAAACCTTCCCCTCTGAAATGATCACCAATCTGATTCCACGTGTTCTGTGTCTCCTAGAGCACACAGACTCCTGGAACGTGGTCCATGCCATTTAATCTTTGCATTCTGTCACTTAGACCTATATGCTGCCTATAATGGGTGCTGAGCACATATTTGTTAAATAAATCAATGAATGACTGAATGCCACTGCCCATCTTCTAAGAGCTTACAATCTGCTAGAAATGATAAGACTTGTGCATACACATACACACACACTAGTACAATATGAGCCAAAAGTGAGTTAAAATATGTGAAAGATATAAATCAGCAATTTTACACTACTCATTTATATGAGGTCAGAAAAAACTTGCTCATGTACAAGGAGACAGGCAAGAATGTTGATTGCAAAATTATGGCTAATAGTAAAAATTGGGAACAACTAAATTTTCATCAACAGAAGCATGGAGAAGTACATTTCAATTTACTGATACAACAGGATGTTATATATAGAAATTAAAATGAATAGTCTAAAAGTAAATGTATTATATAGATAACTCATGAAACACAGTAAGTGAAAAAATAATAATAGCTAATTAATTAGCTATTATTTTTTCACTTTCTGCAATTTGCATGTATTAACTCATTTAGTCCTCATGACAACCCTCTGAAGGTAGATTCTGTCACCAAACTCACCTTAGAAACGAGGAAGTTGACGGATACCTACATTTGATATAATTGCTAAGATGTTTAAACATATGCAAAAGACTCATATAAGAATAAAAATCCATATGCAATAAAAGCATTAAAGCATACAGAAGAATCCCAAGATTATGACAGTGATTACACTAGGAGTGGCAAAAGGGAAGGGACCCTGATGCGGGAGGGGAATAGAGCAAGCATCAGACGTGTTTGTTTTATTTCTGAAGCTGGATGATGGTTGCAGATACTCTGTATTTTTTCCACGTCTGAACTATTTCATAATCTTTCATAAAGTGATCAACAGAAAGAAATTAAATACCTCGAAGGCTCAAAGGAAAGAAATGTGATTCCTGATACTGCCTGGAGAAGGGGGCATTTAAATGAGGCCTGGGCGCACTACGCGTAGCACTAGCAAACGTGGGAGTCAGAGCCTGTGCGAGAGAGGGACACGAGCCCAGAGGTGGAGGGGCAGGAGAACCCAGACAGCTGGTTGTACTTCCCATCCCAAGGCCCCCGGGGGACCAGCCTGAGGGGCTCAGGCATCAGACTTTCTGGTTCCAACACCTGCTTGGTCTTTTTTTCTGTGGCTGTAGATCTGGGGGACTGGGTGGTCCCAGCCTCTTCGCCAGGGTGAGCCAGGTGGCTGGGAAGGCTTGAATCTGCAGGCATTCTGAGGCTCTCTCCTGGACTGCAGGGGAAGGGGCCTGCCTGCCTGCTGCTCAAAGGCAGACTGGCTGGATGAGGAAGTGTGTTCAGAAGCATGAATGATGACCAACAGAGTCTCCTTTGGAGTTTCAGGAGGAATGATGAGGATTTGCTGCAACTGGAAACCCCGGCTAGCAATAAGGGAAAGGGTTTTGCTGAACAAAACTGAACCCACTGCTGGCCAGAAGGACAGGGCACTTTGCAAGGCCTCAGACACTCCAGTTTTCAGACAGTCGGGGCACTGGGTCTGTGTATATATCTGCTAAGTTGCTTCAGTCGTATCCAACTCTTTGCGACACTGTGGACGGTAGTCCACCAGGCTCCTCTGTCCATGGGATTCTCCAGGCAAGAACACTGGCGTGGGTTGCCACGCCCTTCTCCAGGAGATCTCCTGACCCAGGGACCGAATCCACATCTCCTGCGCCTCTGGCACTGCAGGCGGATTCTTCCCGGCTGAGCCGCTGGGGAAGCCCGGCACTGGGTCTGGGCCGCCCCAAGCCCCAGGAAGTCTGGCCACACAGTCTTGAATCTGGGCCTCAGTCTCTTTCACACTCTCCTGCCTATGGGGACTGGCCACACTGCTGAACTGTTCCCGCCAGCTCTTTAACTGCTTGTGGTCTGGATCCGAAAATCTGGGATGGCATAACTTAAGAGTCTCATCCCTACTTTGCCAGATGCAATAGCTGGTTCCCCCAGTGCACACTCAAAAAGCGATTTGCAGCAACATGGACGAACCTAGAGACTGTCACACTGAGTGAAGTGAGTCAGACAGAGAAGGAGAAACATCATATGACATCCCTTACATGTGGATCTAGAAAGAAATGATGCAAAAAAAAAAAAAAAAAAGAAATGATGCAAGTGAACTTTATGATACAAATGAACAAAACAGAAAGAGACAGACTCAGGGAAAGAACTTACGGTTGCCAGGGGTAAGGATGGGGGGAAGGGATAGTTAGGGAGTTTGGGATGGACATGCACACACTGCTATATTTAAAACGAATAACAAATAAGGACCTACTGTATAGCACAGGGAACTCTGCCCAGTCTTATGTGGCAGCCTGGATGGGAGGGGAGTTTGGGGGAGAATGGATTCATGTATATGTAAGGCTGAATCCCTTGGCTGTTCACCTGAAATGCTCACAACCGGCTTTGGTGTTCCCTGGCTGTAGTGTAGCGGTGTGCTCAGCTGTGTCAGACTTTGGGAACCCCTGGACTGTAGCCCACCAGGCTCCTCCATCCATGGGATTTCCCAGGCAAGAATACTGGTGGGTTGCCATCTCCTCCTCCAGGGGAGCTTCCCGACCCAGGGATGAAACCCACATCTCTTTTGTCTCCTGCATTAGCAGGCAGATTCTTTCCTACTGTGTCACCTGGGAAGCCCCCAATAACTGGCTATGTGAAAGTGAAAATTGCTCAGTTGTGTCTGACTCTTCGTGACCTCATAGATGATACAGTCCACGGAATTCTCCAGGCCAGAATACTGGAGTGGGTAGCCGTTTTATGCTCCAATACAAAACAAAAAGTTAAAGAGAAACAGAAGGAGCTGCTCAAAAGACACTTGCTGTTTGGCTGAGAGAAGTGTGTCTGGTTGGTGCTACATTCAGAGGACGCACTTTGTTCTGCGATGGGAAGGCTTAGACGTTAAGTCTGAAGACGGGCCTTGCAGGCTGGCACTTCCTCTGCTTCCGTACATCTGCTCTTGGACTCAGCTTCTCTAAGCCTCACTTTCTTCAACTGAAAAGTGGGGCCACAGCAGCAACCACCTAAAGAGCAGCTGTGATGAGCAAAGACAAAACACCACTGGCCACCACTTAGCGATGCTCACTCTGTGACCAGCTCTGTGCTTAGGACTTGGAAACAGAATTTTACATTAGCCTCCCAGCATCTCTAAGGAGCTGGGGAACAGAAAGCTTAAGTAATTTGCTCCACTCTTTCTCTTTTAAACTATGGGCTAATTTATTTTATTCTTTATTTTTTTTTCCATTTATTTTTATTAGTTGGAGGCTAATTACTTTACAACATTGCAGTGGTTTTTGTCATACATTGAAATGAATTAGCCATGGATTTACATGTATTCCCCATCCCAGTCCCCTCTCCCACCTCCCTCTCCACCCGATCCCTCTGGGCCTTATTTTCTTCTTTAAAAAAATATTTGGTTGCATTGGGTCTTAGCTGTGATATGTGGGAGCTTCACTATGGCTCAGGGGCTTGGTTGCCTTGTAGAGTGTGGAATCTTAGTTCCGCGACCAGGGATTGAACCCATGTCCTTTGCATTGGAAGGCAGATTCTTAACCACCGGACCACCAGCGAAGTCCCTATTTTCTCCAGCTTTTTATTATTATTATTTTTTTGGCTAGGCTTGGATCTTCATAGCTGTGAGTGGCTTTTCTCCAGCCGTGGTGAGTGGGGGCTGCTCTTTGCCACGGTGTGCAGGCTTCCTGTCGCGGAGGTTTCTCCTGTCGTGGAGGTTTCTCCTATCTCGGAGGTTTCTCCTGTCGTGGAGCACAGGCTTAGGCACAAGAGCTTCAGTAGCTGTGGCACATGGGCTTACCTACCGTGTGGCCTGTGGGATCTTCTTGGACCAGGGATCGAATCCCTATCCCCTGAATTGGCAGGGGGTTTCTTAACCACTGGACCACCAGGGAAGCCCCTTCCCTCATCTCAGATTCACAGACTGTGGATCTGCGATTCAAACCCAGGTCTGTTGGGCTCCAAAGGTTATTCCAGCACTGGAGGCTGCAAAATGCTTTGCAAGTGTGTTTCTGCTGCTTGCGTAGAAGTTATAAACTCATCTCAGCGGGGTTAGAACATCTTTTCTTGAACAGACTTGATTTGGGATTAATTTAAATCCAAAACATGTAGGTTGGATTACATTCTTGCTGTAAGTCCAAGACCCGCTTTGCTCCATATAAGCGGACTAGGTCCCTGCTGTCTGGGCCCTCAGTGGGCCAGGTCAGACAGTAAGAGCTCCCCCCCAACTGTCCCCAGCAAGAACAAACTTCCCTGGGGGACCCAGATCTCTCCATTAACAGGGTGGTGCTTTCTCCTTGGACCTCAGTTATCTGTCTTCACAGCTTCTTGACCATGGTCACCAACCAGGTGCCAAGAATGTTTTTTGATAGTGTCCCAAAGCTAAGTCCTCAAACCCAAATATTCATTTCACTAGCCAAACTCTTCCCTAAATTTTAAGTGTTCTGGAGATTAAGCTTTTCAATAGTTTCTCTGTATCCACTAACCCATGAACAAGTCAAGCTACTTTGCCTATACTGGTATTATTCTTAATATTGAATTAAATATTGAGGGCTTGGAATTCCTAGTTCCACAGCGCTTACCACCTCAAATAAATTAATGAACTACTTCTTTATAAAATGTCCAAAATGTTAAACCATGTCAGATGTGGCCACAAAAGAACTTTGAGTTTTGGGCTGTAAGTATTTATCCACTCTGGCAGAACCAAATTCTTCCTTTTTTTTTTTTAAACATGATCCAGCATGAAAAACCAGGAGCTATGGCCTTCAGTTGGAGGTCCTTTTGAGACATGCTTTTCCAACCTTTAGAATTAAAGCAGAGATTTATACACGATTCTTCCATTTGAATAGATATTGGTGAGCTTCTAGCCACATTTAAACCATGCATATTTTCAGAGTCACAATTTGAAAAGATGTTGCCTCTGGAAAGGCCTTCCCTGGTGGCTCAGTGGTTAAGAATCCACCATCAATGCAGGAGATGTAGGCAGCACAGGTTCACTCCCTGGGTAAGAAAGATCCCCTGGAGAAGGGAATGGTAACTCGCTCCAGTATTCTTGCCTGGAGAATCCCACGGACAGAACAGCCTGGAGGGCTACAGTCCATGGGGTTGCCAAGTCAGACACCACTGAGCGACTAAGCACACGGCCTCTGGATAGTGGATCGCAGCATTTTTGAGCTGGAGATTACCTGAGCAATCATCTAGTAGAGGACTGTTGAATTCCCAGCGAAAAAAGTAACTGTTCAATCACAAGCCATTATATTAACTACCACCCACTGAACACCTATTGTGAGCCACACACTGTTCTAAGCACTTGACAGGTATTAACTTTGTAAGTCAGGAGGCCCCAAGTCTCATAAGGTAGATATTATTATTATCCTCATTTTGTAGATGAGGAAACAGAGGCACAGAGAGTTAAATAACCTACCTAATGCTTAAATCCAGGCAGTGGGACTGGCCTTAACCCCTTCTTTACACTACCTCTTGATTCAGGACCACAGAGCTGATAAGGGTCCACCTCCGCCTCAGCCTACAGTTAAGTTGCCGCAGGTACACCCTTTGTCTTTGGAGAGCTGTCAAGGAATTGGGAGTGTGTACACGGGGGTGCTGGAGGTGTCAGGCGGGCAGTGGTGGAACACCTCCTTCCGCTGCTCAACCGCCCACACTCAGAGTTAGCTTCCGACTGTGGTGACACTTAGAGCTTAGGGGTTAGGGACAGAATGAAGCTCAGTTCATTCATCTTGCTCTCAAGGATCCTTCCGTGTAATCACCTTTTCAATTCACAGAATATTCTTCTAGCGATTGAAGAGTATATTCCTTTGAAAAAATACAGTTTATAAATGGAAAAAAACACAAACATCCTTATTGCATGGAACATATAGAGAAGTAGAAGAAAGTAAAACTTATATTCCCACTACCGAGAGACAATCATTGTTGATATATTAGTGTATTTTCTTGTAGTCATTCTTGGACAATTGTTAGCTGTGACTGTAATGAATATGCAATGTTACATCTTGCTTTTCCCACTAAATAGTGTCTATACTATTACCACCTTTTACAAACGTCATTTTAAAAGGTTGTATAATAAACCATTATGGGGATGTACCATAATTTGTATAAATATTCCTCACTTGTTAGGCATTTAGACTGTTTCTAAATGTTTTATTATTGTAAATTGTACTAAATGTAATTTCTCTAAATAGAGTTTTTACCATCTTTTGGCTTATTTCTCTTGGAAAAATTTCCAGCACGAAAATATTGGAACTTCTCTTCACCTGACACAGCATGTCATTAGGAAATTCTCAGTGCTGACATTAATTATCAAGCTATCAGTTGTCAAATGGATATAAGAACGTCATTATGAGACTTTTAATTATTACATATTTTTAAATGAACACCCTTCTTTTCTCCCAGTATCACACTAGAGCTATAGTTCATTCTTTGGTAGAATGGCAAATAGCAATACTCTTCCTGGGACTTTCTCGGTGTTCCAGTGGTTAAGAATCTGCCTTCCAATGCAGGGAATTCAGGTTCAATCCCCGGTCAGGGAACTAAGATTACCATCTGCCGTGGTGCAACTAAGCCCTGATGCAGCTAAATAAATAATAAATATATAAATAAATAGATTAAAAAAAAAAGATTTTCATATCTGAAAATGACAAAGAAAGTGCTTGAGAGCAAGGGTTCTGCCTCTGTAATATTCTTTCAAAAAGCTCATAACCCTGATCTAATTATGAGAGAACATCAAACTAACCCAGCTGGGGGAAGAGCATTTTACAGGTCAGGACTTCACAAGAATGTCAAAGTCGTGAAAAATAAGGAATGAATGTCACAGATCAGATATCACAAAGGGTCACGGCAACCAAATGCAACGTGGTACCTTGGACTGGATCCTAGAACAGAAAACGGACCTTAGGGGAAAAACTGGTAAAATCCAAACAGAATCTGCAGTGTTTAGTTAGCAGTAATGTACTAACATCAGCTTCTTAGTTTTGACAAGTGTACCATGGAAATGTAAGATGTTAACGTGGGGGAGACTAGGTGAGTGGCATCCATGAACTCTCTGTAATAGCTTTGCACTTTTCTGTAAATCTAAACTATTTAAAATCAGAAGTTTGTTTTCTTAAAAAAAGAGATGAAGAGCAAGGTTTCTGGAGCCAGTCTGATTTGATTCTGAATCCTAGATGTGACATTTGTTACCGCCGAGTGACCTTAGACAAATGACTTCAAGTGAGGTCCATCTATTTTGCATGAAGAAAACCGTCTATCACAGAGGGTTACAGGTCTTCACTAAAATAAGGCAGATAAGGCACTGTGCATTATTCCTGGCACAAGGTGTGCTCGACAAATGGAAACCATATAACTATTTTATTTAGTTTGAGGACTTCTCTGTCCAATTCTGTTTCCTCTAAGGTAAGAAGGAATTTTTATGCACAGCTATACTAAAAGTGGAAAATTAAATAGCCTCATTAAAACTGCAAACTCAACACAAAGGAGACAAACTGTTACATGAATCTGGAAACAGTAATCAGTGTGGGCTTTTGGGTCCTTGTTTTTGTTTTCTGTGTAGCTATTGGGCTGTTTCCTAAGGGTAGATGTAGTGAGAAGATGCAAGGTTTTGAAAAGAGTATATTTTAGCACTGATTGCCCTATGTAACCAACATATAAATGCCCATGGTAAGACATAGGAATTCTTTCACTTGAACTGCTTAAAAAAATAATCTTGTAGAGAATTGAAAATGGTCCATGCTTGGCCTCTACCCAAAGGCAAATTATTTTGGTACAAAAGTCTAAGGAAAATAATCTAACCACAAGCTATGTGAGTAGGAAAAGAAAAATAACCAAAGGATAAAGAAAAATGCACCTTGGCTCTATCATATATAAAACTTCTTTTTTGGGTGCTAAGCTGCAGAACAGATGTGAAACTTGATCTATAAGCTAGGGTCTAAATGACAAAAGGAAAATAAATAATTCAAGATCTAAAAAATATTCTGAGATGATATTGGACTTCAGGAGAAGATGAAGGACAGGCATGGCTAAAACCCATGATTCAATACAACTGGACCTGCCGTTCAGGACCTGAATTCAAGTTCATTGACAAGATGTAGAGTTATCAGTTACCCAACAAAAATGATCAAGCTTCAGGTTCCTCACTCCCCAAAGTGTGAAAAAGTTGGTAATATCTCTATCATGAGATTCTTTCAGACAACATAAAAATTAAAAGAGCTAACATGAAAAATGCCTTGCATAAGAGCTCGCATATAGGAGACAATGGATAAATTTAAGCTACATCTACGTCTGAAGATACACAGAGCTAATATGATCACCTTTATGACCTTGTTTCTCATGTTAAGGAACCTACAATCTGGTTGATGGGAAAAAAAAATCCACATGAAAAAGAACAGAATAATACTGAAACTGCATAACAGAGTGTTAATTTGAGTGTTAAAAATATAGTACTAACATCAGCTTCCTTTTGGCTGTCAAATTCAACCTTACTCATCAATGTGATACCTTTCGGAAATGGAGGGAAGGAAGGATTAAAGACCATACATAAATCAGGGCAGGACATTTACCCCTTTGGTGGAAGACTACTAGTTAGCTGACCAACCCTTGTCCCCTTTGTGATTCACAATAGATCATAGCAACGAATCGTTTCTCCAGGGAATGAGCTCTTCCATATAACTAGATTTTCCAGTATAATTAATTGTACCTTCTTAAGTGCTAAAAAATCCAATAATTTTGGACAAAAATTAAAAATAAAATTGTTTACATTATCTATTTCACACCCCAGACTTCAAATACACATCTTCCTTTAAATCTCTAGTGCTAAAGAAGCACAGTACCTGGCGTCTACTCAAGGTTTCATAAATGTTTGGCTAGACTGCAGTGTATGATATGCACCTATTTCTACCTTCTTAAGGAGTGTCGGGAAGATGCCCTGAAGGAGGGCACGGCATCCAGTATTCTTGCCTGGAGAATCTCCACGGACAGAGGAGCCTGGGGGATTTTATAGTCCACGGGGTAGCAAAGAGTTGGACACGACTGAAGCAACTGAGCATGCAAGTAGAATTTAATGAATATGATCCAACCTTATCTTAATGACTACCATCCTTATTCTTTCTTTAAAATTATTTTAATTGGAGGCTAATTACTTTATAAAATTGTATTGGTTTTGCCATACGTTGACATGAATCCTCCATGGGTATACATGTGTTTCCCATCCTGAACCCCCTCCCACCTGCCTCCCCATCCCATCCCTCTGGGTCATCCCAGTGCAGCAGCCCCGAGCACCCTGTCTCATGCATCCAACCTGGACTGGCGATTCGTTACACATACGAAAATATACATGTTTCAGTGCCATTCTCCCAAATCTCCCACCCTCGCCCTCTCCCACAGAGTCCAAAAGACTGTTCTATACATCTGTGTCTCTTTTGCTGTCTCACACACAGGGTTATCATTACCACCTTTTAAAATTCCATATATATGCGTTAGTATATTGTATTGGTCTTTATCTTTCTGGCTTACTTCACTCTGTATAAAAGGCTCCAGTTTCATCCATCTCATTAGAACTGATTTAAATGTATTCTTTTTAATCACTGAGTAATAGTCCAATATGTATATGTACAACAGCTTTCTTATCCATTCATCTGCTGATGGACCTCTAGGTTGCTTCCATGTCCTGGCTATTATAAACAGTGCTGCGATGAACATTGGGGTGCACGTGTCTCTTTCAGATCTGGTTTCCTCGGTGTGTATGCCCAAGAGTGGGACTGCTGGGTCATATGGCAGTTCTATTTCCAGTTTGTTAAGAAATCTCCACACTGTTCTCCATAGTGGCTGTACTAGTTTGCATTCCCACCAACAGTGTAAGAGGGTTCCCTTTTCTCCACACCCTCTCCAGCACTTATTGCTTGTAGACTTTTGGATAGCAGCCATCCTGACTGGCGTGTAATGGTACCTCATTGTGGTTTTGATTTGCATTTCTCTGATAATGAGTGATGTTGAGCATCTTTTCATGTGTTTGTTAGCCATCTGTATGTCTTCCTTGGAGAAATGTCTGTTTAGTTCTTTGGCCTACTTTTTGATTGGGTTGTTTATTTTTCTGGAATTGTGCTGTAGGAGTTGCTTGTGTATTTTTGAGATTAATTCTTTGTCAGTTGCTTCGTTTGCTCTGAACAAAATAACTACGTCACCTCCTGTGAGTTAAGTCCTCTGAAGCTATCTGCCTTCATAAAATGAGTGCAGACATGTTTGTTTAAGTTTTTCAGCTTTTTTAAAGAAAGTTTTTCATCTCCTCTCATATCATGCTGTCAGTGATCACTGCTAGCTGTTACCATATGGTCACCTTTCAGGATCTTCTTTTTCCTAATCTGTCATGAGCCAGGAAATGAGAGAGCCCATTCATTGGGATGATTTCTAAAAATAAGAGTCATCAGGCTCTGTGCAGGGGACTCTAGGGCTGCCTTCAGAATAAATCAAACAAGTTGTGTTGCTTGGTTCCTTGGAGGCTCAGCTTTCATTAGCATGCTCAGTTGCTTCAATTCGTCTGACTCTTTGCGACCCTTTGGACTGTAACCCGCCAGGCTCCTCTGTCCATGGAATTCTCCAGGCAAGAATACTGGAGTGGGTTGCCATTTCCTTCTCCGGGGGATCTTCCCGACCCAGGGATCGCACCTGGGTCTCCTGCACTGCTTTCATTTAGTCATTAAAAAAATACGTATCGAGTCCCTCTGTGTGTGCCAGTCACTGCTCTAGGGGGCAACACTGAAATGAAAAACTGGCACAAAGGACTTTATTCTGCAGGATATCCCAGTTGGGAGACAGATAAAAGGGAATAAACATCGTAAGTTAGCAAAGAATTCATCAGTGCTAGGAAAAAAAAAAAACAACTCAGGTGGGATATGGAAGATCCGGAGTGAGCAGGTCATGGCATTACAAGGTTGGTCCAGGCTGGCCGCTGTGAAAGTGAGACTGGAAGGAGGTGGGGGAGTTTGCCGAGCAGCCACCAGGAAGAACCAGCTTCCATGCAGGGAGTAAAGCAGAGCAAAGCCCATAAAGCCAGAGGGGAGAAGAGCAAGTGCGACCGGAGAGGCACAGACAAGCGGAAGGCAGCAGGAGGAGAGGCTGGTTTGGGAGGGGATGCAAGCAGGGCCTCGTAGGCTGTTGGGTTTTCCTGGTGAGGCAGAGGTCGTGGCTCCATTTTTCAGATGAACCAACTCAAGATCAGCGAGTTTTTTAAAAAATAATTTTATTTACTTATGCATTTTCCCTTGTAGCTCAGTCAGTAAAGAGTCTGCCTGCAATGCAGGAGACCTGGGTTCAATCCCTGGGTCGGGAAGATCCCCTGGAGGAGGAAACGGCAACCCACTCCAGTGTTCTTGCCTGGAGAATCCCATGGACAGAGGAGCCTGGCAGGCTACAGTCTATGGGGTCGCAAGAGTCAGACACGCCTGAGCGATTAAGCACACACACACGTATTTCTGACTGTGCTGGGTCTTCAGTGCCGGGTGGGCTTTTCTCCAATTACGGGGAGCAGGGGCAACTCCCGAGCTGTGGTGTTCCCGCTTCTCACCGCAGTGCCCCGTCTGGCAGAGCACGCGCTCCAGTGCGTGCGGGCTTCGGTAGCTGCCGTTCCTGGGCTCTAAAGCACAGGCTCAGTAGTTGCGGCTCAGGCTTAGTTGCTCTGTGGCATGTGAGATCTTCCCAGACCAGGAATCGAACCCCTGTCTCCTGCACTGGCAGGCGGATTCTTTACCACTGAGCCACCAGGGAAACCCCAAGGTCAGGGAATTTAAGCATCATTTGGAGGCATCAGTGATCCCTGTAAGCGCTTGTCACACTGCTTCCCTTTGTGGGGGGGTCTTCTCTTTTCTAATATGTTAGAATACTGGTCTTCTCTCTTCTAGTATGGTCAGGCTTTATGCAAGGGAATTCAGTGTCTGAAGTCAGGGCTTTGGATTAGAAACGCACTCCTTTTCCAGATGCAGGAAGAATGTCGACTACACGGAACTGAACAATCACTTAAGGAAATTGATCATGGGATGCATCTGCGCATTAACGCTGCTGATTACAGAAGAAGGGGTTCACCTTAGAGGCACCTCCACCAGGTAACGCCCTTTGAGGAGTTAAGTTTCAGCTACTTGCATACCATAGTATAATATATCTTTCTCCTGATCAGATATTTTATAATTCAGTCATTTTGCTAACTCAGCCAATCTCTGCTCTCCAGGGTCTTAGTCCAATTTCCTGAGGTTTTACATAATGGGATCCATCTGCCCGAGGGTCACTTGTCTGAGTACATTTTCCCATCAGAGCATGAGGGTTCTCAGGCCTTGTGATTGGTTAAATAATGCTAACGTCCAAGCTCTTGACTAGGCCTCCTCGGAAGTAAGGTCTGCGTTTGGATCCACAGCACGGTGAAGAGAACTCTTTCGGACCTTGTGGAGAAGTGTACAGAACCAAAATGCTTCTGTTTTCAAGCCCAGCGCAGGATATCAAAAACCACCTATCTGTGCCAACTCCAAATTTTTCCATAATTGCCTTGGGAAGATTGTTTGCCTACTTGAAATATGTTCTTTGAGGTTAATAAAAGGAGCAAAATCACCATTTTCAACCATTTCAACCCAGCACCAATGGGAAGAAAAACAGTGTTTTTATTGGCACAGAACTCATGGGACTTAAGAACAATAAAGGTCAACTGCATCGTATTTTTAAACTTTTTTTCCCCTTAGTCTTGGCTAATCTGTAAGCAAGATTCTCAGAATTCTTAAACAAAAATGCACAACTTCGAATTATTTACAATTTGTCTGAGAATTTCTCTTGGGTAATCAACAGACCAGGCGTGGTTTTATCACTTCTCAAAGTTTTTACTTTTTTTTTCCCTTAAGTACTTTAAAATTCAGGGCTTTCTTTCCTCACTTAGTCATTGTTTTTGAAAAAGCAAATTCCCAAACTTTAAACTTGTGTTTGCAAACAGTTATGTATTCAAGTTCAAGTTGACCTAAAATATAAGTTTAAGGTCAAGTTAGTCCAACTTCTTAGCATAATTTAATAACAAAGTTTTAGAGGGTTTCAGAACAAGCAACATTCAAATCATAATTACAATCTAGACTGAAATAACTGGGAGAGGGAAGGTCTGCATGAGACTAAAAAATCAAAATATTAAAATATTTGTTGAATGAGTTTTTATACAGAGGAAAATGAAACTTTTAAAGCAAAAAAAAAAAAACCAAACAAACAAAAAGGAGTTACTGCTTTCTTTTAATAGAGCTATGGATTTTAAGAATTTATAGGAGGTCTGTGAATCATCTAATCTAGAGATAACAAGTTTTAACTGGAAGCCAACCTCAATCAGTGGTAAGTGGGTGCTGGGAGCTCTGTGATAAATACTGAGACGTCTCATGTGAGTTCAGCCAGTAGTGTTATGATTGATTAATAGTGTCTGCCAAGGCCAAGGGAGGATGTGGAAGGCTGCAGGACATAGAAAGGACATGTGTGGAAAGACATATTCCAGATACCTTTCACTGACCCAGTCTAACCTACAACCTTGACAAAGGAGAAATCTGAAGCTACAAAGAAAGTGTCTGCCAATGGTCACATTGCTAGTTTGTGACAGAGCCAGAATTAAAGCTTAGCAGTTCGGATTCTCATCTGAGATTCTTCTATCAGTGGAAGTCATTTAAAAATGTATTACAAACTTTCCTGCCATGGTCAATAGATAAAAGGAAGTCACTTGCCATATCCAGCGACGCCACAGGGTGATAGGGGTGCACAGAGCTGCTTGCAGCCCGGGGCTTTCCAGGTGGCGCTAGTGGTTAAGAACCTGCCTGCCGATGCAGGAGACGTAGGAGGCGTGGCTTTGATCTCTGGGTTGGGAAGATCCCCTGGAAGAGGGCAGGCAATCCACCCCAGTATTCTTGCCTGGAGAATCCCACATACAGGGGAGCCTGGCGGGCTACAGTCCATGGGGTCACAAAGAGTCAGACACGACTGAAGTGATTTAGCACGCACGGGTGCTCTCATGAACTGAGAGTGCCTGAAAAGTGTTTGTTAAAACAAGTGGCTTTCTTGTAGACCTGGTATACCTCTGATTCAGTCCAGAGTGGGGTCTAGGCAGTTGCTTTTATCAAGCGCTCGGGCGGTCTATAGAGCACAATCTGTAACGCACTGAGTGCCGTCTTTCCCTTCTGCCAGCCCCGTTATCTGGTTTTCCATTTCACCCTGCCCTTCATACCATCGCTTTTGTCTAGTCCCTTTTCCCCTCCATCCACATTCTTTGATACTTTCTTATGTCCTAGCTTTTTGGTGCAGCTACTTTTGTTCCTGGTTCCCCCTGCCACTATCAGCCTCTTTTTTGTTTAGTGAACTGACCCATCCCAGGCTGTCTTCCCAGCCGTGTCTGTGGAACCTTTCAGCAACTCCCACCGTGCCCCCTGGAAGCACAGACGCTGAAGTAGACTGTTGGGGTTCAAGTCCTGACTCCACCTCTCATCAGTAGTGTCACTTTGGGTAAATGACTTCACCTCTCTATGCCTCAGCTGCCAGATCTATAAAATGGAAATAATGTTAGTATCTACTTCGTGGCATTGTTATGAGGACTAATTTACATAAGAAGTTAACAAAAGGTAACGGCGTCACAAGAGTCAGACACAATGACTAAACCAGAACACAAAACAACGTGCTTAAAACAGGGTCTGGTATGTTAACGTGCCATGAAGTCTTGACTTTTCTTACTACTGTCATTGATGTCACACTGTTTGAGGCTACCAGACAGTCAGGAGTCAAATGACCAAGGCACTGTTACAGAAATAATAGCTTAATCCACAGCTCAATCGATAGATCATCCCACAGGTACCGCTATGGGCTCTTCCAGCAAGCAGTGATCAAATGTTCTGTGTGCCCAGATGTGTTATGGACATATGTTTTCCCCAGGGGTTATAAATGTCCTTTAAAAATACAGGAACATCTTTGGAGTGCCTGTCCAGATCAAAATCACCCCCATCACCAACACAGACCTGTTCACCACCCCCGCAGCCCTGATGCACACAGTGATCCTTCTCTCCACTCACTGACCGGACCAGGGTGGCCACCTGACTCACGCTGTACTGGCCAATTCTTTCTTTGATAACTTAGTATTAGGACTAAGAGGTGGCTTTGTGTCTTTGAGGCTGGAAGTTTAATATAAACTTGGGAGCTGTGGAGCGGTTATGTTTCCCACAATGAGAATCTGTAAAGTAGAAGATGTTGCCTTATTAGCAATAAGAGAACAGAGAAACTAGCAGATTTCTGAGGACCTACCAGCCCCCAGTCCCAGTATTCCCTTGGGCCTGCCTGAATTCCACTGACTGGCTCTGTCTGGCTAATATGTGTATAGCTTTCGATTCTCTGTTTTTCTTAATTTAGATCAAGTTTGTGTTTCTGCTTGCCTGTGTGTGTGTGTGGCCGTACCACACAGCATGTCGGATCTCAGTTCCCTTACCAGAGATGGAACCCACACCCCCTGCAGGGGAAGTGCAGAGTCTTAACCACTGGACCACCCAGGGAAGCCCATCTCTGCTTGTTTTAATGAGCAGAGATCTAGGATCTCCTTTCACTAGCAGTGGCTATGAAATCTGTAGATTCTCAGACAGATGCCGGCAACCCGATAAACATAAACTCAAATAAAAATAATATGCTTACCAGATAGATAGCTTTGGGACCACTCCCTATATCCCTTCTCCAGTGCCCCACCTAACCAGATTGCTGTCCTGGACCACTCTTAATATAGAGTTTCTGGAGCTGCTACTGTTCATGGGAACATTTGAGATAATCGGCATAGGAAACAAAAGATTGACTTCATCGGTTAAAAGAGCCCACAAAGAAAACTCAGCTGATTATGTTGACTGACTACATTTTACTGGTTGGTTAAACGGTGAACTGAATGAATGAATGTTTGTGAAATCTACTGCCCTTCTGCCTTTCTCTGCTGTTTCCCTCTGATTCTTCTGAGCTTCTGTGCTGGCACCGGATGGAGGAATAGAGAAAGGGCGCCCGGGCTGTTCTGAGGGGACACCATGTAATGCCCCACATACTGTCGTGGGGATGTTGGCCTTACTCTGAGTGGACAGTATTGCAAAGGTACACAGAAAAGAGGAAATGCAGCTTGTGGAGCCCTGCAAGTGGGTGAGCAATGTGGGGTAGAGAGGTTTAGAAGATGACATGCCCCAGCCCCCAATAAAAGGAATCTCCTGGTGGTCCAGTGGTTAGGACTCTGTGCTTTCACTGCTGAGGGTGCAGGTTCAATCCCTGGTTGGGGATCTAAGATCCTGTAAGCAACAGTGCTGCAAAAAAAAAAAAAAAAAGGAAACGATGACATGCTGAGGGGCACGAATGTTGTCTAGAACTCATGAACATCATTCTATTTTGTTCAGATTTATTATAAGAACCACTGTTGTTTTTCAATATTTTAAATAAAACATTCTCTTTATGCTCCTCATAAAAAAGAAGAGCATATGTACGAAGTATCCTCTCCTTAAAAAAAAAAAAAAATCCAAATCCTAGAACAGGAATTTTATACAGAATAAAAAGTACAAGAATCTCCTACCCACATTGCTAAATGCCTTACTGGACACGACTACATTTGGTTAACATGGTATGTGTCTGAAAAAGCTTTACTAGAAGACTCAGCTCCCTGGGTTTGGGGACTGCATTTACAGAGCACAGTGACTTCTCTCCTGCAGCACAGTCAGGGGGTGGGAATTACACACATATATTTCACACATTCTGGGTAACCCGAAGACCACAAGGAACACTATAATTTGTCTGAAACACAGGGAACAGCGATGAATTTACAGTGCCTTGGGGCCATCATGTGTATCACTGGCTGGCAAGCACGCAACTGTCAGCTCATGTCTGGGAAGAATATGATTCCAGAGTCACACAGACCTGGGTTTGAAACCCACTCTGACAGTTACCTGTTGGCTTAACTTTTCTGTGACTCCACTTTCTCATCCATTTATTCATCCATTCAAGAAATCTTCACTGAAAGCTTCCTGTGTGCCAGATCTTGTGGCAGGCATAGCAGAGGCAGTGGTCAGCAGGAAACCCTGTGCTCATCCTCATGAAGGCAGTCTAATTTGGAAGGCATGTATTGAATCAAGATTCACGAACATAAAACTGAAACCAAGGGGAAGGGCTTCGTAGTTTAGAGCCAAGATCCTGGAACAAAACTGTTGAAGTTCAAAGTCTTGTTCTTTTACCTACTAGCTGAGTGGCGCCTCGAGTAAGTTATTTCAACTTCTCTATGCCTCAGTTTCATTATCTGTAAAGTGACAATAATATCAGTATCTACACAAGGTTGTCATGAGGATTAAATCTTGAAACTGTGATTAAATCTTAGAACTGCGCTGGCACATCGTAAGTGCTATCTGCTGCTAAGTCACTTCAGTCGTGTCCGACTCTGTGCGACCCTATAGACGGCAGCTCACCAGGCTCCCCCGTCCCTGGGATTCTCCAGGCAAAAATACTGGAGTGGGCTGCCATTTCCTTCTCAAGTGCTATCTAAGGGTTTGCTATTATTATTAAGCGCAGGAAGTGCTATGGAGGAAAGACATAGAACAGTGACGATACGATGGAAGGCCCTGAGCACCTGGTGGAATTCAGGGAAGGCTTTCTGTCCCATTTATTAAATTATGATCCTCAAACCTACTCCTCTTCAGTTGTGATCTGGGGGGCCAGGCCTCTGCAAACTACATTTTTTGCTTTGCAAATTGCTTTTATGTTGGGCTTTTCCAAGAGGGCATGATGGAGGGAGATGGAAAGCCTGGAGAGGGGAGAGACAGAACCTGCTCCTTTCTTTCTGATGTCCCTGGGGCTCTTGTATCCGTGGGTGGCACCTGGGCAAGGCCAAGTGAAAAGTGAAAGTGTTAGTTGCTCAGTCATGTCTGACTCTTTGTGACCCCCATGGACTGCAACCCACTAGACTCCCCTGTCCTTGGGATTCTCCAGGCCAGAATACTGGAGTGGGTTGCCATGCCCTTCTCTAGGGGATCTTCCCAATGCAGGGATCGAAGCCGGATCTCCCACCTTACAGGTGGATTCTTTACCGTCTGAGCCGCCAGGGAAGCCTGTGGAAAGCCAAGGCCTCTTCACCTGCATAGCAGCGACTCCTTCCCACGGCAGCAGCGTGGGAGAGTGTACAGTCTTCCTACTACATGGAACCAGCTTCCTCACACCCCACCTCAGAGACAGCAGCACCAGCCTCAGCTGCTCCCTTCTCAGAGGTGTGCATTGCAGGCCACTGGGTCCCTTCTTTAAGCATCTAAGTTTTCTCAACTGCAACTTGTGTTTCTGCAGTCCCAGAGGGGGTAGCTACACTCACAGTTGTTACCTCCGTGATGCCAAAGAGCACAGATAGTCAAATTTCTTCTGTAAAGGCAGGGTAGTAAATATGTCAGACTTTGTTGGCCACATGCCTTTTAAAAAACATTTATTTATTTATTATTTTTGGCGGCATGTGAGATCTTAGTTTGCTGACCAGGGATCAAGCCCATGTCCCTTACATTGGGAGGCAGATTCTCAACCACTGGACCACCAGGGAAGTCCCACTTTTTAGAAAAATAACAACTATTAACAACTGTAAAAACTATTCTTAGCTAACTGGTCACACAAAAACAGATCCTGAGCTGGATTTGGCCACAGGCTGTAGTTTCCAACCTCTCTTCTGTTATCTACTTTATAACATGGCACTTAATTTATAAAATACTGTGTTATAGCCCACTTGTTCAAATAACTGGTACGGTTTCAGTATCCTGCCTGGACACTGACTGTTACACTTTCCTCGGGATCTGACGAAGTGAAGTCACTCAGTCCTGTCCGACTCTTTGCGACCCCATGGGCAGTAGCTTAAAAGGCTCCTCTGTCCATGGAATTTTCCAGGCAAGAGTACTGGAGTGGGTTGCCATATCCTTTTCCAGGGGATCTTCCCAACCCAGGGACTGAACCTGGGTCTCCTGCATTGCAGGCAGACACTTTACCATCTGAGCCACCAGGGGAGCCCTCCTTGGAATCTGAAGGAAACAGTAAAGGGTAAAGGCTAAGGTTTGGGGGGTGGGAGAAGGGGTTCCAGGAGAGGGGAGCACGGGTGTAAGTGCCCTGCTGAGGGCGGGCATGCACGTGTGCTAAGTCATTCAGTCATGTTCGACTCTTTGCGATCCCATGGACTGTAACCCACTAGGCTCCTCTGCCCAAGGGGGTTCTCCAGGCAAGAATACTGGAGTGCATTGCCATCTCTCCTCCAGGGGATCTTCCTGACCCAGGGGTCAAACCCACGTCTCATTATGTCTCCTGCACTGGCAGACGGGTTCTTTATCATTAGCACCATCTGGGAAGTCCGCAGAGGGTGGGCACAGGGCTCACAATAGAACTGCTGGGTGGGAACAGACATAGGCAATGTGGGGCCAGCCTATGTAAGGCCTTGTGGGCCACGGCGAGTTTCGGTTTTCCATTCTAAATAGCTCTGGAAAGCCACTGAAGGGCTTTAGGCAGACGGGTTACAATCTCATATTCGTATTTTGAAAATATCTTCTTGGGTAACATAGAGTGTGGCAAGTATTAAATGATCGACCCTTTACCAAACAACGTGTACAAATCAAACAGATGCTCAACAAATTTCAGTTTCTAACTTCTACCCCCTTTTGGTATCATGGCTACAAGGCCTATTGCTGGATTTCTGACCAAACTATCCACAAACCGGCTTGTCCTTTGTGACTTTCAACTATGGAAGGATGACTTTTCAAACTGTGAAAGTTTTTCTGCCCACATGCATACAGATAGTAGGTATATTATATCTTTATTCTCATTTTGCCCGAGACCACAGATACACTTTTTCAATCAGACACAGTGAGACTGCCCAGTTCTGAGAACCCACGGACACAGTCATTTGACAAGCACAGCCTTGGCAGCCTTTCTGCTGACTTGTGAAATCTGCCCGCCTCCTCTCCCCACCCCGAAGGCTCTAGTATCAACCTCAAAATCACAGCCCTCAGGACCCAGTGACTCTCCTGCATGCTTTTCTGCCAAGGCCAGTCTCACCAGCAGCAGAAGCCCACATACCTGCCCCAAAGGGAAAGCACAGGAGGCCAAAACCGCGTGGCAAGAAGTCGATGGACTTGCCAGGAAACGGAGGCTTCAGTTAAGTTCTGCACAAGTGCGTCCCCAATTTCAGACATGAAAGCAGAACGGCTTCTGCAATGAATTCCTGTGAAAATATTACCCTTTCCAGGGATGACCACGCCTCCAGCCAAAGTTCCCCCAGCATCCTCTGTGTGTCCCAGGCACTATGAGCTGTGATCTGCAGCTTGGGAGATGGTCAAGGAGCATAACTATAGGTCCTGCCCTCCAGAGACAGGGCATCTAATGAGGAAGACGGTAGACCTCTTCTGGGTACTAGTATCTGAAACTCAAGAGAGCTTATGATCCATTTTGAGAGTTCAGATTTAAGTACACAAAGTAATTACCAGCCAGTACACAAGAGTCCACCCCTTGGCTCCCACCAGGATTGCCGGCGGGCGGTTAGCAGGACGGTCTGGTTTCCCGTCTTGGCTGAGCTCTATTGCCTGCCCCCCTGTCCACCTCTCTTCCCAGCACTGCCGGGGTCACTAGAATGCCTCCTGGTCCTGCCCTTAAGTGTCCTGCCCTGCAGACACTTAAGCAGCTCCAGCCTCACTTCTAAGATATCGGTTCTGTCTTTCCTAAGCACTGGTTCTCGCTTTTGGTCTCTGCCTGCTCAGTTGCTCAGTCGTGTCCGACTCTTTGTGACCCCATGGACTGTAGCCCACCAGGCTCCTCTGTCCATGGGATTTCCCAGGCAAGAACACTGGAGTGTACTGCCATTTCCAGGGGCATTTCCCGACCCAGGGATCGAACCCACATCTCCTGCATCGGCAGGCAGATTCTTTACCACTGAGTAAAGAATCTGCCTGGGAATCACCTGGGAGAGTTTAAAAAATTCTGATGTCAAGGCTATACCCTAGATAATTTTTTTCAGAATTCTCTGCAGATGGCCAATAGTATTTTAAATAATAATTATTTTTATTTATAATATATTATAAATATAATATATATCTATTACAAATTTATATTTATATTATACATTTATATATAAATATATTTCTTTATAATAATTATAATTATTCTCCAAATCATTATAAAGCATAGCCAAAGTTGAAAACTAGTGCCCTAGAGTGGGTCTGCCCCTGCTTTTATAGACTATTTGAGAATTGAGCTTATTCCTTGATCCACAGATCAGTCCTACCCGGAAATTTTAAAAACATTTCTGTTCTGGTTGTCTGCCTAGGATCCCAGCTCCATTTTAAGTAATGAGTTAGGTAACCAAGACAGGAGATGGAAATACAGACTTTGGATTTACACAGACCCGTGTTCCAACCCACTGTGTATAACTTGACTCAATTATAGGTTTCTGAGCCTCAGTTTCACAGTCTCATAGAAAGTTCTCTATGATGGTAGAGGAGACACTTCACATGGAGAGAAACTTCTAGATCTAGTATTTCTCAATGGCAAGTTTGGGAAGATCAAACAAAGGAGGTGACTGGTCATCATCTGATTAGCCCAAGCACGGAGCCAGTCCACTTTTCATCCTTCAAGCCCTGAATTAACACACCCAATTAAACAGTCTCTGCAGAGAGAAACCAGTGAGCCTCACACATACCCCTTGCTCCTGAAAGAGCTAACTGGTGATTCAGAGAATTCAATGGGCCTGACGGACGATCCGTCTTTTGAGCAAAGAAAATCCAGGCCTGGAAACTGGAGCCCTGCTATCTTTCTCACCGGGGTCATGAGAACGTCTCGCGTGGTGAGTTCATGTCCCTGAACTTGTATTCCTTTGTCATAACATCCAGAGCAGCTGGACTATTCCCAGAGGCAAGGCTTTGTCTACGGGACTTCGGAACACACTTTGAGGGAAAGTTGCAGGGCTTGTGCTCATTTATTTGTTTTCTTAAAGAAGCTCTTCACTCTAGAAAATAGTTTTCAGAAACTTGGGGGAGCTTCTCTAAGGCTTAAAAGAGAAAGTGGGCCAAATGTCAAGCTTTAGACAAGACTCCTCCCCTCCCCCCATCTCCAGCCCCATGGATAAAGGACACCCAATTTCCTGTTGCCTCCTGGGACTGGTACACTTAACCTAACTGGTGTACCTAGTCTGGCTGCAACTTCCTTCATCAACTGGAGTTTTAGGCACTGTAGGAAGATAAAAATCTCTTAAAGCTTTCATTCTTCTCTCCAATGGAAAAAATCCTGCCAGTCTATACCATCCTCCAATCCTAAAGTCATTTCTTACTGTCCTGGGCATCTGCTGTGCCCAAGTTTCCAATACCACTTTCAGAGGTCAAACGTGGCCCACGGGGCACAGGGCAGGGGTGTCTGAAGTTTTGAGCAGAGCAATCATTCTTACATAAACTACCCTGCTGGGGCTTCCCTGGTGGTTCCGTGGTAAAGAGTGGCAACCACACCAGTAATCTTGCCTGGGAAATCCATAGACAGAGGAGCCTGGAAGGCTACAGTCCATGGGGTTACAAAGAGTCAGTGGGACACGACTGAGCAACTGAACACGCAGAGACCAAAATTGAGAACCACTGTTTAGGAAAGACAGAACTGGTATCTTAGAAGGTGAGGCTGGAGCTGCTGAAACATCTGCTGTACCAGGGATAGGGCCTGCCAATGCAGGAGACGCAGGTTCGATCCCTGGTCCAGGAAGATCCCACGTTAGTTGGAGCAACTAAACCTGTGTGCGACAACTATTGACCCTGTACACTGGAGTTTGGGAGCTACAACTACTTAAGCCCAAGCCCCACAACAAGAGAAGCTACTGCAATGAGAAGCCTGAACACCGCAACTAGAGAGCAGCCCCTACTTGCCACAACTAGAGGAAGCCCATGCAGCGACAAAGACACAGCACAGCCGTAAATAAATAAATTTAAAAAGCAGAGAGAAATTATCCTGCTGGTTGGGCTTGCCACCCACCCACCGTTGCCAGGCGCCTCCCTAGCCAGTTTTGATGGGTGAGGAATTGTGATTGAGGCTGGATGTGAATGACAATCTAAATTGGAACCCTTGAGGTTTAATTCTACTAAACCTGCAACGTGACAGTGAGACAGTAGGAAGCATCCAGAGGTCTGAACAACACCCACACGGACAGATGCTTGTTTCAGAGGTGCAGCACCCGCGGAACTTCACCGGGTCCGCAAACAACGGTCCGCAAACAACGGTTTGCAATAAAGCCCCAAATCCCCTGATGAACCTTCCATTGCTTTGATCTGTTTTCTGTTCAGGGTTTCCCCAAAGAATTCTTTTGAAGAGGAGAGTTCAAGGCTATGCCACTAGCAAATGAACAAAAGGCTTGAGCTGCACAGATTCACCTCTGCTACAAATAAAGGAAAAAGAACAAGCAGCAGAAGCCGAGCTGTCTGTCACGAGGCCCTGACACACACATTTGTTTGAAGTGTTTGACAAATGAAGCCAGGCTTTGCAGGCCTGGGCCTCCCACTCCAGGGGCCTGAGCTGGACACGGGACTGGGTTTGTCCTCGGTCACCCTCCCATGTCTCCCATAAAGCCGTGAATAGCGCCATCTCTGGGTTTCTGTAAAACTGGCCACCAGGAATGTGCTTTTGGCCTTTTCTTTTCCACAGAAATTACAAAGTAAGTCAAGCTTTACACCCAAGCTTCCAAGCCCCAAAGCAACACCACAATTTTAGGTAAAGAACCAAACCTCCTGGGGTGTTTACCTCAAACAAGTCCAGAGGCCAAGAAAAATCAACAGGATGTAACAGATTTCATCAAATCAGGCCTCTGGCCTGGAGAAAACACACTTGTTGGCATCTTCTCTGAATATCGACCTCCAGCATTTCTCCTCAGAAACTGTTGCTGTTTCGTGAATAATCATGTTAATGAGGGTTGAGTAATCTGTTGGAGACCTGAGTCAGGATTTTCAAAGGAGTTTTCAGGCCCAGGCTGGTGCCCAGGCAGCTCAAGTTTGCAGGCAAAGGAGAGGTTTGAGAGGAAGTGACAGTTGACCAGGAGCCCCCGAGGGGGACTGATCGGGGGCCACCCAGAATCTGGAAGGGGGTGGGGGCGACAGACTGCAGGCTGCTGGAAGGCGCTGGTGGGTGCCTCTGTCACAAGAGAGAACGGACAACATGCTGGGGAGGGCAGAGTGACCGAGCCACAGGTGAGCGCACGTCACCGCGGCCCTGGGAAACCGGAGGCCCAAGAAGAGCTGCTTTGGAGAAGAGACTCTACGTACCGAATTTTAGGCGCTAAGCAGCCCTGAACACTCAACAAGCAGCTCAAAAATGCTGGCCCTGGCGCTTGGCTTGGGGGCTAAAGGAACTTGCTGGAGGTTACGTGCATGTGCATGCTCAGTCATATCTGACGCTGCGACCCCATGGACTGTAGCCCGTCAGGCTCCTCTGTCCATGCGATTTCCCAGGCAAGACTACTGGAGGGGGTTGCCATTTCCTCCTGTAGGGGATCTTCCTGACTCAGGGATTGAACCCGTGTCTCCTGCGTCTCCTGCACCGGCAGGCGGTTTCTTTACCACTGCGCCACCTGGAAAGCCCTGCCGAAGGCCACACAGCCTGTGAAAGACAGACTTTGGACGTGAACACGGGGATGCTCAGTGTTGAAGCCCAGGGTTTCCAATCCCAGCGCTCGCTGCCTCTTCAGAGAACCCTTCTCTGAATGTCAATGTCTCGGTGGGATGTAGCTCATTAAAGAAGGCTAGACAAATTAGAGGCTGAGTCAGAATTTTCCAAAATGAAGGCCAGCCCACATAAAAAAAAATTGGCTTTAATTTGTGGGGCATGAAAAAATGTGAAAGAACTAGAGCCACACTCAGGACGGAGAACTGGGACCCGAGGGGGCTGTGTTCCTTAGGTTCCATCAGAACCTCCTCAGTAAATTTTTAAAGAAAGGTCCCCACCCCATCCCAGACCTACTAAATTAGCCTGTATCCTCTACAAAGCTCCCTGGGTGATTCCGAGGCATCTGGAACCACTGACATAATAAAGATAATCCGAGGGAAGATCTTACAGATAACAGACAATAATAAATAAGAGCGCCCTGCGTTAGAAGTCTTACTGCACGCCAGATGCTGTTCTGAGGGCCGGCTCTCATGATTTAATTTAGTGCAGAAGATGGCAGAAGGAGAGACAGAGGCTCCAGGAGGCTCAGCAGCTTGTCCACGGCCCCCCGGGGGCCTGCCTGAGGCCAAGGTCGTGGTGTGGACGGAGGGGGTGTGGTCCTCCAGTAGGGATGCCTTTGGGAGACACGGGGAGCGTGCCCTGAGCAGCCTGCGCAGAGCTTTCCCAGGAGGGCCGCACGCCGACCTCCCAGCTCGCCGGGGACAGAAAGAACAGAGGGTTGGGATGTGGAACGGCCGGCCGGCTGGGGCCTGGCGAGCAGGCTCTGCTAAGCTGTGTACCTGGGACTCGCTCACCCGAGCCCGATTCCACCCACACCTCCAACCACAGCCAAGCAGATTCATCCTCTCACTTTGAAGAGGTTTCCTGAACATGGACTTGGGGGTCAGAGCTTAGGGCTCCAGTCCTGTCTGGACTGCGGACTCTCCTGCTTCTCCTGCGACATCAGTCCATCTGCAACAGGAGAAGCTCCCCCGTGCCGCCTCCGAGGTTTCTTCCAGCATCGATTCCCTGTGGCAACCAGCTGCCCCACGGGGATGGGGGTAGAGACAAGACCAAGGGCAGAACTGCCCTCCTGGGGCCTCAGCCCAGCGCAGGATGTGTGTGTGAAGGCGGTTCCTTCAGGTCAGCCCAGGTGCTGTGCAGTCATAGGAAGCCCCCCTGGGCACGGCTCTTTCTTGGCAGCCCCAGGCCCTGGAGCAGGGCGGTACTGACAGGAACCCCACAAGGAGGCGTGCGCTTCCCGAGTCCCCCTCCTTCAGCCCCCTCGTTCATGAGTCAGTCCCCACAGCCAAGCAGCAGCGCTGAGTCACTCTCCTCCCCACACAAGCCCGGGCCCGGGACGCAGAGGCAGGGTGCCGAGCGTTCCCACAGAAGAACGCTGTGGGCCTCAGCTACGCATTCCAGCCACGACCACCAAGTCACCACTGAGCGCGGTCTGGCGCGGGGCCTGGTTTCTCATCCTTTGGCCACTGGAAGCCGTCTCTGCAAAGTATGAGGTGCGATGCGGTCGCGTCAGCTTGCTGCAGTCCTGCTGTCCTGACACAGGCCAGAAGTGACCCAGGACAAACTGACAGTCAGTCACTTACAGGGTATCAGGCGGTGTTTCAAGAGCTTCACGGTACTGATACATTTCGTTCCGGTAACAACCACAGGAGGGGTAATCAACCCTATTTTGTTGATTAGGAAAGTGAGAACAAGATGCTTAGACAGTCTGCCCAAAGTCACAAAATCAGGGGAGACAAAGCCAGGATCTGAACCCATGTGATGGTGGTTCAGGTAAAGCAGTGTTAAAGGATCTGCTGCCAAAGCAAAGGACATAAGAGATGCGGGTTCAAGCACTGAGTCAGGAAGATCCAGTAGGGGAGGAAATGGCAGCCACTCCAATATTCTTGCCTGGAGAATCCCATGGACAGGGAACCCTGGTGGGCTACAGTCCACGGGGTTGCAAAGAGTTGAATGTGATCATGCACACACTCACATGATCTCAGTTCTAAAGCTCTTAATGTTAAATGCCATGTTACACCGTCTGCATTAAAATAACTAGAAAATAAGAACATGAAGGGGAAATGTAATAAAAGAAATAAAAGGGGACCAGACAGGATGCTGAAACTACACTGCTTTGGGAGAGGTGGACATGAGGAAGAGGAAGGTGTTGGGTTGGCCAAAAAGTTCATCTGAACTTATTTTCAGTATTTGCACTACTATCTTTACTTTTGGGGGGCTCAAAAATCACTGCAGATGGTGACTGCAGCCATGAAATTAAAAGACACTTGCTCCTTGGAAGAAAAGCTATGACCAAACTAGACAGCATATTAAAAAGGAGAGACATTACTTTGCCAACAAAGGTCCATCTAGTCAAAGCTATGGTTTTTCCAATAGTCATGTATGGATGTGAGAGTTGGACTGTGAAAATAGCTGAGTGCTGAAGAATTGATGCTTTTGAACTGTGGTGTTGGCGAAGACTCTTAAGAGTCCCTTGGACTGCAAGGAGATCCAACCAGTCCATCCTAAAGGAAATCAGTCCTGAACATTCATTGGAAGGACTGATGCTGAAGCTGAAATTCCAACACTTTGGCCACCTGATGTGAAGAACTGACTCATTGGAAAAGACCCTGAAGCTGGGAAAGACTGAGGGTGGAAGGAGAAGGGGATGACAGAGGATGAGATGGTTGGATGGCATCACCGACACAACTGACATGAGTTTGAAGTAAACTCTGGGAGTTGGTGATGGACAGGGAGGCCTGGTGTGTTGCAGTCCATGGGGTCGCAAAGAGTCAGACATGACTGAGCGACTGAACTGAACTGAACTGAACTGTGCTGGTATCTGGGACACCGATCCAGGTTGATTGGAAAATAAGTGCATGCTCTTCCCTGGGCCAGAGGGCAACAGTGTCAGAGGGGCCCAGAGGAGGAAGACATGTCCATCAGATGCATCGTGAAAGGTTTCTCAAGAAGAAACGTCAGCCAAAGGCCTTAGGGTTTCCCAGACATAAGTGAAGATGGATGCTGGTCCAGAGAGGTTCCTTCAGGAGGTGGGACAGCGTGAGCAAAGGCAGAGAGGTGGGAAAGTGAAGGCACTCTCAGGAAGAGTGGGCACTTGTGCTTTCCTGAGTCACAGCACAAGATGAAGAGAAGCAGCAGGAGCCAGGCTGGAGAGATCTGATCACAGGAGACCTTCGACGACAGGCTGGGGAGGCTAGGCTGTACTTATCAGGCCATGGGTGACTGAATCTTCCCAAACAGGACAGCACACGACAGAGCAAAGCCTTCAGAAACTGGCTTGGTGCGGGGGGTGTGGCCG
The DNA here is from genome assembly GCF_023699985.2 of Odocoileus virginianus. Lineage (NCBI taxonomy): Eukaryota > Metazoa > Chordata > Mammalia > Artiodactyla > Cervidae > Odocoileus > Odocoileus virginianus. The sequence goes on along the minus strand of NC_069701.1, from coordinate 7,491,668 downwards.
CTGGAAGCCAGAAGTCAGGACAGCGCTGTCACAGACGCCAACACAATGAGACTTGGACAGGGACAGTGGCACTGGGAACCCAACAGGGACAGACGCACTGGAAAGGGAGGCTCAACAGGACTTCGGGACATGAAACATTAGCATTAACATGTGTGGCAGCGTGCGGAGGGTTGAGGGGTTGAGATGGAAGAAATCAACAGACCAGAGGTGCCTACCCTGAGTGTCTGGCAGAACAGGCAGGAAAGAGGTGGATTTTCATTTGACACTGTCTAGAATCTTGGAGATGAAGCAGATCCCAGCAAGGGCAGACAAGATGGGAGGCTGGGGGGCTCCCAGTACAGAGGACTGAGGCCACTGCACAAAGGGAAGCCAGGAGACAGTGAGGACAGGAGTGGGGCACTGTCCACTCTACCAGGACCCGAGCCTCTTCCTCCTCGGAAGACTGTGGCTAATGGACTTCCCTGGTGGCCGGGTGGTTAGGACTCCACACTTGCACTGCAGGAGATGCGGGTTCCATACCTGACTAGAGAACTAAGATACTGCATGCCACTTGGCCTGGCCAAAAACAAAAATAAAAAGATTGTGGCCAATGTTTATAATAGAGTGGTTAAGAACACAGGCCCTGGAGCAAGAGAGCTGTGGTTTGAACCCCAGCTCCCCCCTCCACTAGCTGTGTGATCATGAGGAAGGTACTTAATTCTGTGCCTCAGTTTCAAATCCTGTAAAATGAGGATAGTAATAGTACCTACCTCCAAAAATTAGGATGAGATACAAGAGTCAGTATACATAAAAGGCTTCGATCAGTACGTGGCACACAGAAAGTGCTGTGACTCTTGATGTTATAATTAATATAAGTGCAATAAGTAAATAAAGCACACTTTTGAGTCATATGTACATGGGCTATCTCACTGGATTATCACAGTGACACTATCTAGATGGAGTCTAGGGCAGCTACATGACTGCCCACCGACAGTGACAAAGCTGAGGCGGGAGCCACACACTGCCATCATGTTGCCTTTGGAGTCCAGATGGGAAGACTGAAAAGGAACCAGAATTTCCTTCTTTCACTTATTCTCCATGTTCCACTAATTCAGTCCCCAAATCCCACCCAAAATACACCCTTCTCTTCCATTCCAACACACAGCCATCATAAGCGAAAGGAAGGGAAGGAGAAGGCAAGAAGGAGGAGAAAAAGAGGGAGGAGAGAGATGGAAGACCAGAGAGGTGTCAGGGAAGTCTCTACCTGTCAGTCAGAAGTGGAGGCCCTGATGTGAATCCCCCAAATGAACCCAGGTGTATGGGTGTTGCAGGAAAAAGCCAATTCTGACTCCATGTTGGAACTGTTTCCTTGACTTGCTTTTTGTTGCTTTTGTTATTATAATCATACGTAATGGCCTGCTTCAGAGAATCCTGCCCCTCTGTCTGTTAGACTAAAGTGCCTTTGTTCAGGACCCTGTCCATCTGGACACGGCAGGAAAGAAGAAATTAACACGTTCTCCTGCCTGAGGCTTGCCACTGTAGGAGACTGTTGCAAGATTAATGGCCTTTTACTTTGATTCCTCACATCTCTCCATCTCTGATTTTTAAAAGAATCTGGCATCTTAGACCCCATAAGATGGTTATTTTGAGACATTAGTCTGCCACCTTCTCGGTCAGCTGGCTTTCCGAATGGTTGTATTCTGTGCCTCAGCACCTCATTGTTGAGTCACTGGCATTGTTGAGTCAAGCGGCGATCAGAGTGAGACTGAACTCAGTAACATGGGGGCTACAGCCAGGGGCACGTGCCTCTACATGTGAATAACTTGCACCCACACCAGTGCCGGCTTCTCCCTGCTCTTAACCCCCAACAGCCTGGGCAGCGGCAAGGCTCCACACCTGCCTCCTGATCATGTTAGTTAGCTGGCAGCATGTCCTCTGGGAGTGCAGACTTCCCAGCTTTCTCAACAAATAATCAGATCTTGTGCTTACCTGTCTCTCAGAAAAGCCATTGCTTTGGGTTTGAAATCAATGATCATGCCTCCAAAAGAAAATTATCCAGACAACAAAGAGTGACTAGTAGCATTTCAGTCCCATATCCGAGGCACTGTCTACTATGTGTGAACCTCAAGCAAGACAGAGGGTCACATTCATGGGTAGAAAATGGTTCTGGGTTTTCATTTTGCTTTGATTAGAAAAAAGAGGGGCATAGATAACATCTGGTTTGTCCATTGTCATCTTTCTGGGAAACCTTTCGGTAGGTTCCTTTAAACACTATCCGTGGCCTGCCCCCTTAGGACGTACTGAAACTGCAACTGATGATAAGGAACAATAAAAGTTGATTTAGACAGAATTCTCCTGTGGCATTTCTTGAAAGGTGACATTCTATCTTTGCTCTATTCTGCATGTCACCAGGCACTGTTAGAAAATCAGGAACTGTCCATGGACTTGGAGAAGTAAATGGTAACTCACTCCAGTATTCTTGCCTGGAAAATCCCACGGACACAGCAGCCTGCCTGGTGGGCTACGGTCCGTGGGGCAAAGAATCAGACACGACTGAGCGACCAAGCCCACCAAGCACATGGACTTGAGGCATGAGAGCTTTGCAGGGGACCTGGATCTGTCCCCCAAGCCAGGAGGGCTTAGTGGCTGGTTCTACAGTCTTCTTCCTCACTAACATCATGGTGAGGAATACTGCAGATGGAGGGCTGTTGGAGGGCTGAATGTCTGTGTCGCCTTTAAATTCCTATGTTGAATGAAGCCCCAGCCTCCAGTGTGATGGTCTTTGGAGATGGGACCTTCGCAAGATAATCAGGTGAAGATGAGGTTTCGAGGACAGGGTTCTCACGCTGGGAGGAAGAGACTCCAGAGTTTTTCTCTCTCCACAGGGAAACGCAGCCCGGAAAGGCCACTGGGGCACACAGTGAGAAGGCAGCCAGGAAGAGTGTTGTCATCAGAATTCTCTCATACAAGAGCACCCTGACCTAGGACTCCGGCCTCCAGAACTGTAAGACATAGATGTCTGTTGTTTAAGGCACCCAGTCTACAGTATATCATTCTGGCAGCCCAAGTCAGTAAGACAAGGCTTTACTGATTACAGAGAACCTGTGTTGTTTCCTAGAGCAGCTCAGTGAGGTTGCTACCTCATTTTACAGATAAGGAAACTGACTCGGAGGTGGAGGGACCGGCACAAGCTGGTTAAACGGCGGAGCCATGATTAGAACTCTGGTATCTTGACTTGATTATCTCCTTCCCTGGTTCTTCTGGAGCTGCTTTGTTCAACCTAATCCCCACGTCCCAGGAAGGCTCCTGGCTAAAGTTCCCATAGTGTTTGGCAGAGGGGGCAGAGACCACTTACCAGCCCACGAGGGTCACAGAGAGGAAACTTGGGTCCTTGCAGAAGTCTGAAGCTTCTGCAGGTGGAGGAAACAGGAAGCAGTTCTTCATGGTGGTCAGAGAGCTGGGGTGCAGGGTGAAAGAGGTCTGGCCCAAGACTTCATGAGTTTAATTCTGTGTAAGATTTTACAGATGCCAATTACATCCTGTGTGCCTCAGTTCAGTTCAGTTCATTCGCTCAGTCGAGTCCGACTCTTTGCGACAGTTGGGGCTGATTATGGTATTTACCTAAGAGATTTACCTAAGGAATTTACCTAAGGAATTTTTATGAAGCATAAACTGAAATAATGATCACGAAGGGCTCTTAGGATGCTGCCTGGCACAGAGGAAAGCCTCATAGAGAGGGATCAAGGACATGGCCCGGACTGGACCGCAGTGGCTGGGCGCTGTCTGAACACTGCCGCTAGCCCTGGTTCAGGGGAGGCATGGACCAGATGACAGGCCAGAGCATCAGTGCACCCTAAACTGGGAGACTTGGGACAACTTGCTCAGTCTCCTTCCTTCCTCTTCAAATTCTGGGGAAACAGAACTGAGATAAAGCTGTCAAGCAGAGCATGCACAGGTTTGAAAACCAGAGATGCATGTGTACTTTGGAGTTTCTGGGTGCTGTGAGTGGGATCTTGGGCAGGTTTCTTAACTTCTCTGAGTCTGTGCTTCTTCATCCTAAAAAAGCGAGTTGATTATTGTAAAGTAATTAGTCTCCAATTAAAATAAATAAATTAATTTTAAAAAGAAACCATAAAAAAAAAAAGCAAGTTGATAAACAACTACCTCCACAGGCATTGCAGGGAACCAAGAGAGCAAGATATGTGAAGGTGTCCCTAAAATGTTACTTTCTGTTTTTACATTAAGAGCTTTGCTGGTAGTTACACAGCAACTGGTAAGCAGTGGGGTGGGATCCTAAAATCTAGATTTTCTGATGCCATGAGGCCACAGGAGTGCACCTACACAGCAAATGAGAAATTAAAGATCCACGCGTCTAGGATTTGCTGCTTGCCTACCACTGTTCTTACATCTCCTTAAAGACTAAAAGAGGGATAAAATGGAGTCCAAAAGTGAGCACTGATGGTGTCTGTATCCAGGATCTTTAAGGGGTTTTAAGACTAATGATGAAGAGGGCCCGGCTAGCTCAGTCGGTAGAGCATGAGACTCTTAAGACTAATGATGGCTGGGTCTCACCCACAACTACAATCTATGCATGCACATTTAGGGCACGAACTCATTCAATCAATAAATATTAGAAATGCTATGTGTGAAGCCCTAAGCCAAGCTCTTGAGGCTATAAAAACTGATAGAAGAGTTACTATCTGTATGGGATCCTATTAGAGGGGGTAAGATAAAAATAAAAGCCAAAAACAACTCATCAGGGGGGTGACAAGACCATGGCAGTGGAATAAACACGGGGATACAATGGGAAAAAACTGTATTTGGTCTGGAGCTGTCAGGAAGGATTTCCAGAGAAAGTGGTACTGGCACTGTCAGAGTTAAGGGGAGCGGGGAGCACAAAGATCTGTGATGAGAGACGCCTGGTGTGCGCTAGAGAACTTTAACAGGTTTGGTACAGGCACTCACAGGTCCACAGGCGAGGAGAGATGGGGCCGCTAGGCTGAGAGTCCCCTTGACAGGGGCCTTGGGCACTGCATTAAGGAGTTTGAACTTTGTAGTATAGGTAGAAGGAAGCCACAGAAAGCACTTTAAGAAGCAGAGGGCTTCCCTGGCGGCTCGGTGGTAAAGAATCTGCCTGCCAGTGCAAGAAACATGGGTTTGATCCCTGGTCCAAGGAGATTCCACACGTCTCAGAGCAGCTAAGCCCACGTGCTGCAACTACTGAACCGGTGCTCCAGAGCCCAGGAGCCACAGCTACTGAATCCCGAGGGCCCTAGAGCCTGCGCTCTGCAATGAGAAGCCCCCGCACCACCACTAGAGGAGGCCCGTGAAGCAATGCACACCCAGCACAGCCAATAAGCAGTATTCAAATTGTTTTTTTTTTAAAAAAGGTTTAAAAAAAAGAATGGGAGTGAATGTCCCTGATTTTAAAAATTTCACCTAGTGGAGGTTGAAATAGAAAGTTGAACTGAGGGGGTAGGAGAAACTGGAAAGAAGGCAATAAATAAAGAATCTACAGAGATGTCCAAATGAGAAAGACAAGGTTGTGAACTCTGCACACGCACACACACCGACACACACATTCAGCTGGTTCAGCCTGGACCGAAACACCCTGGCAAAAACTGCACCTGGCTTCTGGCTCTCGCTGAAGTCCCCCCAATGGGGCTCTGCTGGGTTCCCTTAGATATGCCCCCACTCTCTTACTTCTTGGCTGTGGTCACCCCAAATAGCTTTTCATTTCAGACTAACCTCAGACCCAGAGTTTGCAGTGATTAAACGTGGCCTGTGAGGTTGTGGTTCTGGAAACTTCCTCCCAAACAATGTTAAGCAGAGGGAGCGCTGCGTGCCGGGACCTACACACAGCACAGCCAGGGCGGCCCGGACGGAGGTCACCAAGGCTGTGCTGGGTTCCGCAATCAGACCTTTCAATTAACACGCAATCACAGCCCCCAAGGGAAGGGAAACGGGCGTTGACTATTGATTTTATAAACAAATGAAAAAAAAAATCGCAACCCACTGCATGCACTGAAGGCAATAAGTAGTATTTAATCTGCCTTTGTTAAAATAAAAGCTCTTACTGGGAAAAAGACGGAAGCTCCTGAGCAGTGTAGGGTGACGGAATTGTCATCCTCCTTAATTCTCCCAATCAGAGGCGAATGGGATTACTTCCCCACAGACTTTGTGAAAGAAAGATCACGCAGCCTTCCCAAGATCACACAGCTAGCGTGTCAGGGGCAAAATAGAAACCCACATATCTCAAATTCCACCCCAAAGCCTGAGCTCCTCCCACTGCACCCTGGTCCAGCGGTCATCTCCACATGGAAATGTGAACAGTTGTACCTCCATGGTGAGTGTTAGTCGCCCAGTCCTGTCCAAATCTTTGCAACTCCATGAACTGTAGCCCACCAGGCTCCACTGTCCATGGGATTCTCCAGGCAAGAATACTGGAGTGGGCTGCCATTTCCTCTTCCAGGGGATCTTCCCGACCCAGGGATCAAACCTGGGTCTCCCGTATTGCAGGCAGGCTCTTTACTGTCTGAGTGACCAGGGAAGCCCTTTCTGCCTTGAACCTCCAGAGCTGGCTGGCAAGGCCCCAAGGAGGCCACTCCCTTAGGGTCCTATCCACATCTCTGAGCGCGTAGTGCTCAGTCACGGCTGACTCTTTGTGACCAGCCAGGCTCCTCTGTCCATGGTATTTTCCAGGAAAGTACACTGGAGTGGGTTACCATTTCCTATTTCAGGAGATCTTCCCAACCTAAGGAATCAAACCCACATCTCACGTGTCTTCTGCATTGGCAAGTGGATTCCTTACCACTAGACCACCTGGGAAGCTCAGGTTCGTATCTCTAGGGAATGTTAGCCTGGAAGGAAACTTGGAAGTGATCAACTCCCATCCCCCAGGATAGAGATCAGAGGTGAATGGGATTACTTCTCCACATCCCCCAGCTGAGAGGAGGGCCTATAACCCTCCTGGTCTCCTCTCTTCCTGGCCACTGTTCCCTTTGCTATATCAGGCTGAGGTCTCGTGTCTCAGGAGTCAATGATTTCCTGCAAAAGTTTGTTGTTCTTGCTGTTATTTTTTAATATTAAGATTTCTATTCTTGCCTGAGTCTAAGAAGGAGGTAGTGAAGTAAGTAATAAGGCCTTTTCCTCTGGCAGATTTACTCAATGGAAAAGCATGAGCTGTGACTCCGTAATGTAGCTAGTCTGCCTTCCACAAGATCCTACAAGAGAATGAGTAAGAAGTGATTAAATCACAGCAAAATGGTTTCATTTACAATTAGCTCTCAGTGTTCTGAAACACAAACCTCCCACCCAGATATTTATCCTAAGATAAACATCTCCCCCACACGTTGCCATAACCAGCTCCTGCTGCCACAAAAGCACACATCTAAACACCCGTACCCAGAACAGAAATGATGACTTCCATAAAGAGAGGTCGGAGGATACCCCTGGGCAGTGATTCTTGTCCTGGAATCCTGGATATAAGCTTTCTATTGGGTCTGGATTCAAAGCTAAATTTTCTCAATGGAAAAAAAAAATCATAAACTCAGCTACTCTGACCTCAGTGATGGCCAGAAATTTCTCTTTTTCACAAATTGAGGTGCTGAATGGAATAAAAATGAAGCTCCGCATTAAAGTGGAAAACTTCAAGGTAAAAGAAGTCTGTATATTCTTTAAAATTGAGCTATAAGTGTAAGTTTTTCCTCTAAGAGCCATGTGATTGAAGGTCTCCAAGATGGGCAGATGACTGGGACACAGTCCTTCAATTATGCTTGACTTTGGTGGGTGACTCGAGGCTGGGTGTGGTTAGATGGAGCGGGGACAGAACTGAGTGAGCTGATAGGGATCAGAACCCACCTCTGGGCACATGACCTGAACATCTACTATCAGAGGCAATGGACATGAGGCCAGAACCTACCTTTGGCCTCAGGTCAGCGCTTAGCCACCCACAGTTTTCTATTCCAGCTTCTACTGTTCCCCCACCAGTAAGAAGTGCTGCTGCTGCTAAGTCGCTTCAGTCGTGTCTGACTCTGTGCAACCCCATGGACTGAAGCCTACCAGGCTCCTCCATCCATGGGATTTTCCAGGCAAGAAGTGGGTACAGTTAAACGAGAACCATTTGAGAGGTCCTTGACACAGAAGAAGAGACAACAAAATCAAGACTGCATGACAGTCTTTGGTGCTCAGGCCAGACTTCTGCGAGGTCATCTCTTGGTACACTGGATCCTGCCATGGAGGTGATAGATCAGGCTCGGTGGAGATCCACAGAGCATATTAGCTTCTGACACTAAAGGCCACCACAGTTTGGAAATAAGAGTCTGGGGTTTCGCAGAAGGCTTTTGGGTCTGCTCTCCTTGAACCCTGGGGTCCCTGACGTTCTTCACGCTGCAGACGTACAGAGTGACTGCCATGGATGGTGAGGTCTCACCTCTCATACTCACTGGCTGTGATCCCAGTGTTTGGGTCAACAGCTTTAAGATGTGACACTACATTTAACATGTGTTCAAATGACACTTCGGGAGCCTCAGTCTTCCTGCACTGATGGGCAGGTGGCAGCCATCCAGTCCAGTTTGGTTTTCTTAAGCAGTTGCCTCACCTCTGCAGAGGTGTCATGACCTAAGAAAACAGTAAGTACCCAGCAATCACTCATTCAGATCTTGGACTATCTCACCCCATCTACTGTAGACCTTGATCCTCACTTTTGCCTCTCTTCAGTTCTTTTCCTGTCTGGCATGTTACACCTGCAATCATGCTCTCCAACAGGGTACACAATCCAATTCTTCTTGGTCTCTACCACCAGCCCACCTTCCTATGAAGTTTTCCTCTCTCATCCTCGGTTTGGAGTTCCACCATCGATATGTGAGGACCCATTCCTCCCTTTCAGTTCCTCCCCAGGATCTCATTCCCAGGATAAGTGGCCCCAGACTTGAACACTTAGTTATGATGGAAAGAAACAGGGAAAAGGTGTTTCTGACTCCCTAGAGGCTAACGTCACCATGTTCAACAGTTGGGAATCCAACTAAGTACACATAATCTGCTCTCTTTTCCTGGGGGTAACTGAAAGGCACATCAGTATATCCTAACAGTTTGAATGTATGTCGTTGCTCAGTCACTCAGTTGTGTCCAACTCTTTGCGACCCCATGGACTGCAGCACACCAGGCTTCCCTGTCCTTCCCTGTCTCCCAGAGTTCACTCAAGTTCATGTCCATTGAATCGGTGAAGCCATCCAAACATCTCATCCTCTGCCGCCCTTCCCTCCTTTTGCCTTCAATCTTTCCCAGCATCTGGGTCTTTTCCAATGAGTCTGCTCCTTGCATCAGGTGGCCAAAGCATTGGAGCTTCAGCTTCAGCATCAGTCCTTCCAATGAATATTCAGGGTTGATTTCCCTTAGGATTAACTGGTTTGATCTCCTTGCTGTCCAAGGGACTCTCAAGTCTTCTCTAACACCACAGTTCAAAAGCATCAGCTCTTCAGCACTCAGCCTTCTTTATGGTCAAACTCTCACAACCATATAGGACTACTGGAAAAACCATAGCTTTGACTATACGGACCATTGTAGGCAAAGTGATGTCTTTGCTTTTCAATACCCTGTCTAGATTTGTGATAGACTTCTTTCCAAGAAGCAAGGCTATTCTAATTTCTTGGCTAAAGTCACCATCCACAGTGATTTTGGAGCCCAAGAAGAGAAAATCTGTCACTGCTTCCACTTCCACTTCGGCTTTGAATGTATAATATATATTTAAATTACATGAATGTATGTGGATATGAATGTATTCATGTATGAATGAATGTATAATATATAGTTAAATTACATATAATTCTCAATAACGCTTGTGCAATTCTAATGGACAGAATATCATGTCCTGACACCAAGAAGAAAAGAAGCAAGCAGGAGAAAAGTCTTCTCACTCAGTAAGGAAAATAAGAAGGCAACGGCAAACAAACCAGTTCAAGGCAGACATAGAATTACAACACAAAAACCAAATAAAAGCTCCTCAGAAATGGTTATTTGATCAAAGATGCTAATGAAGCACTTGGTCTCTGCGAGGGCTGATGGGAACTATACTTCAGAGGCTAAGTCAACGGAATAAATGCTTCCCCCATGGAAAACAGGGGCGGAAGAGTCCCTCAGATCTACACACCATCAGCTAAATGGATGCAAATGTGTTTACAGCCCTCCTTCTTTGAAGCTACAGTATTATGAAATGTTTACAGTGTTAGGCCCCCCTTATAAAAATTCACTCGTTTGAAGAGGAAGTGAATTACAGACGGCCACTGCAGTTATACCAAATAGAGTAAGTTACACAAGATCAAAGACTTGGGACATGCATTGTGTAAAACCAAAGATCTTTTATGATTTTGCACAAACTGTAAGATGCTTAGCCTCCCAAGAATTTTCATTCTGGAAACCGTGTTTTCATCACTGAATGTTCTGTGTTGTCCACGGCTTCACGGTTAGAGTCACACCATTTGTGACTCACAAATTTGGAGGCCAAATTTGTGAAAGGTTCATATTGCCTTGATCACCTTGTCTAAATAACACCACAAAATGTACAAGAGACAAGAGTTGGCTTTCTATGGTATTCTTATTGCTGATTCTATTAAAACTTCACCTCTTCCTAAAAATCTTTAGTTATTTACCTAGACAAGTGGCTGAGACTGGGTTGAATTCGCCAAGAAAATCATTCCTGTAAGCTTCTGACTTTCTCTTTTCCTTCTCCAGGAATCATGGTTTATAAAGACAAACCAGGACTCCATAAAGAGAAAGGTGAGCAAAAATCTAATCCAGTGGAGAAACACTTGCCATGGAGGCCAAATTTGTGAAAGGTTCATATTGCATCAACTTCAGATTCTTGTTTCTAGTCCATCGAGGTCTTTGCAAAATAATAATAATAATAATAATAATAATAATAGGAAGGAAAGAAAAAAATACCTAGAGGAATGAAATTCTCATCTAGAAAATATACTTGCCAAATTATGAACATTCTTTCCATTTTCAATGCAAGGAATTAGTTTTTCCAGAAGACTGAGGGAAAACACAGCAGAAGAAGGACGTCCCATGAGCTCCTACAAGTGTTAAAATAGCGTCTCACCCACATCTTTGTGATGGGGGGCAGTGATGTCAAATACTGCATGGGATGCTGGGCACCGTCCCCACAATGAAAAAATGTCAGTTAATGATAGTCCCTTGAGCAGCAAGGAGATCAAACCAGTCAATCTAAAAGGAAATCAACTCTGAATATTCATTGGAAGGACTGGTGCTGAAGTTGGAGCTCCAATATTTGGCCACCTGATGCAAAGAGCCAACTCATTGGAAAAGACCCTGATGCTGGGAAAGATTGAGGGCAACAGAGGATGAGATGGTTGGAACGTATCACTGACTCAATGGATATGAGTTTGAGCAAATTCAGGGAAATAATGAAGGATAGGGAAGCCTGGTGTGCTGCAGTTCATGGGGTCGCAAAGAGTCAGACAGGACTGAGCAACTAAACAACAGTGTGACCACACACTCCAGTGAGTCAGTACCTTCCTTTGGGAGATAAAATTATAATCAAGAGTGCTGCTTTGTGAGAACAGAACCAGAACAGGGATGCTTAATTAGATAAAGGTCAATGACAACAATAGTCACAATAAAACCGCTCTTAAACAGAAAAATTTTGAATAATCTTGACTGATAGTAAATTTCTTTTCCAATGTTTAAGATACACGTAACTGGCAGGCAAAACTTTGGCTACTGGCATGAGCTCATCAGCATTAACAGCTTTACTTTGTTTAATTCCAGGCAAAGACAAAGGAACATGATACTCTGATTAAGCTGTACAAGTTTATGTAGATGCATACAAAGTTTCCACTAGGTTTTCTGTTTGTTTTTTAATATTAACAATAAATCTTAAGAGTCCTTTTGCTGCTAAGGAGCTCAAGAAATTCTGGAAGGGACACAGTCTCCTCCTTGCTCAGCACCTCTCACACCTGTATGCACAGCACGACTGGCCAGCCCAGGCCCCCATCTCCCTCGTGGGACTCGAACTCCTGATTCTCTAGTCTCCCTGACTCTACTCTGCTCCCCTCTCTGGGACCAAAGTGGTCTGTCTGTAGCTCGAATCCCACTGCGTCCCTTTCCAGGGTTCCCCTCATCTTTAGGACTAATGTCCAGCTCTTCCCCAGGCAAGGAGCAGCCCCGGACTCCCCCCCAAGTCTGGCCCTGCCTTGCTATCCAGCCCCTCCCCTTCACACACCCCGCCCACCTCCGGAATCACCCACAGGTCCTCACATGCCACGAAGTTCTGCTGTGTGAGCTTGGAATGTCTTGCCCCCACTTCATCCACCCAGGGAACTCCTGTATATCTTTCAGGTCTCAGCTCCAAGAAAAGTAGTGACCTCAGCAGGGAGGTCAGAGCAAAGTGTCTTTGTTTTACTTTATGCAACATATTATCTGTGAAATTCAATATAAGGATCCAAAGTCACCCACTTAGAGAAATGTCACCTTCTTACTCCTTGCCAAGAGAAAAATTACTTGGACACTATTAATTTGTTGTTGTTTAGTTGCTAAGTCATGTCTGACTCTTTGTGACCCCATGGAATGTAGCCCACCAGGCTTCTCTGTCCATGGGATTCTCCAGGCAAGAATACTGGAGTGGGTTGCCATTCCCTTCTCTAGGGGATCCTCCCGAACCCGGGATTGAACCCACATCTCCTGCATTGGCAGGGGGATTCTTTACAGCTGAGCCACCAGTGAAGCCCCAGACATTGTTAATACCATACTTTTGATACATTTATGTATCATAAAATGCATTACGTTTATGATCTTGCCAGTCTGTCTCTTCATCTGAACTCTGAGAGCAAGAATCATGACTGACTGATTCATCTCTTTATTTTTTTTTTTTAACCCAACACAGTGCCTGGAACACAGTAGGCACTCAATAGATGTTTTTGAACAAACCAATGACTGGTCTCAAGAAATCTGGGTTGAGTCTTGTTGCTGACCCCTTACCGTCCAGGAGACCATGGCCACTCATTTAGGCTCTCTGGGTCCTGATGTCTCCGCATAAAACAAAGACAGTAATGCCTGCCTTGTGAGGATGCAAGGAGGGGACCAGTCAGGAAGCCCCAGGGTAAAACACGAACACGCTACCTCCTGGTTACTATGAAGCAGGATGCCGAGGAAGGCCAGCAAGGAGCTGAAATCAGCAGTGGGGGTGGGGTGGCACAGCGGGAGCATACAGACTGAGTCCAGGTGAATCTGAAGGTGGAGGACACAGCGGACAGGTCTCATCCATTCTATGTTCAAACTTGGTTCCCAATCCAGCCACCTCCCTCCTCTCCTGTCTCCTGTCTCGGCCCCCTCCCACAGCCTGGCCGCCACCACCTTGGGCTCCCACTGCTGCAGGGCCTGTGACTGGGCTTCCTGCTTCCACTCTCGCCCCCTCCAGCCTGTCCTCCACACACAGCCAGAGAGATCGTTTGTGGACGTAAAGCGGATCACGCCACTTCCTGGCTGTGTCCCGTGTTACAGAAGAGGAAAGCCAGCCTGCATCCCCCAGACTCCAAGGTCCTACACAGATCTGAGACCCTGAGCCGTTTGCACCCTGATTTGAGGCACACTGCTCCGCACACCCCTACTGGACTGCCTGTGGTCAGTTCCAGAACCTGCCAGGCCAAGTCGTTCCTCGTCTCCAGCTCGACACATACTGTTCCTTCCGCCAAAGCACTCTGGGCCTGGCTCCTCCGCCAGCTGGCCCCTCTCTCTCCAGCTCTTTGTTCAAATGCTACTTCCTAAGAGGTGTTCCCTCACCACTGGAGGTGACCTCAGTTATTCTCTCAGGCCATACGCTGTTTGTTTATTCTCTACCATTAAAAACCATCTGGGCACTTTTGTCTACTTACTGTCTTTCTCACTAGATGATACATTCAATAAGAAGGAGGATCGTAGCTGTCACATTTCCTCTGTTATTCCCAATACCTAAAGTAAGAAGTCAAGAAACACGTGCAGTAACAGGCAAATTTCCCCTTGGAGTACAGAATGAGGCAGGGCAAAGGCTAATAGAGTTTTGCCAAGAGAACGCACTGGTCATAGCAAACACCCTCTTCCAACAACACAAGAGAAGACTCTACACATAGACATCACCAGATGGTCAACACCGAAATCAGACTGGTTATATTCTTTGCAGCAAAGGATGGAGAAGCTCTATACAGTCAGCAAAAACAAGACCAGGAGCTGACTGTGGCTCAGATCATGAACTCCCTATTGCCAAATTCAGACTTAAATTGAAGAAAGTAGGGAAAACAACTAGACCATTCAGGTATGACCTAAATCAAATCCCTTATGACTATACAGTAGAAGTGAGAAATAGATTTAAAGGACTAGATTTGATAGACAGAGTACCTGATGAACTATGGATGGAGGTTCGTGACATTGTACAGGAGACAGGGATCAAGACCATCCCCGTGGAAAAGAAATGCAAAAAAGCAAAATGGCTGTCTGAGGAGGCCTTACAAATAGCTGTGAAAAGAAGAGAAGAGAAAAGTAAAGGAAAAAGAAAACACATACCCATCTGAATGCAGAGTTCCAAAGAATAGCCAGGAGAGATAAGAAAGCCTTCCTCAGAGACCAGTGCAAAGAAATAGAGGAAAACAACAGAATGGGAAAGACTAGAGATCTCTTCAAGAAAATGAGAGATACCAAGGGAACATTTCATGCAAAAATTGACTCAATAAAGGACAGAAATGGTATGGACCTACCAGAACCAGAAGATATTAAGAAGAGGTGGCAAGAATACACAGAAGAACTATACAAAAAAAATCTTCATGACCCAGATAATCATGATGGTATGATCACTCACCTAGAGCCAGACATCCTGGAATGTTAAGTCAGGTGGGCCTTAGGAAGCCTCACTATCAACAAAGCTAGTGGATTTGATGGAATTCCAGTTGAGCTATTTCAAATCCTAAAAGATGATGCTGTGAAAGTGCTGCACTCAATATGCCAGCAAATTTGGAAAACTCAGCAGTGGCCACAGGACTGGAAAAGGTCAGTGTTCATTCCCATCCCTAAGAAAGGCAATCGCAAAGAATGCTCAAACTGCCACACAATTTCACTCATCTCACAAGCTAGTAATTTTGAGTAATGCTCAAAATTCTGCAAGCCAGGCTTCAACAGTATGTGAACCATATACTTCCAGAAGTTCAAGCTGGATTTAGAAAAAGCAGAGGAACCAGAGATCAAATTCCCAACATCCGCTAGATCATCAGAAAAGCAAGAGAGTTCCAGAAAAACATGTATTCCTGCTTTATTGACTACGCCAAAGCCTTTGACTGTGTGGATCACAATAAACTGTGGAAAATTCTGAAAGAGATGGGAATACCAGACCACTTGACCTGCCTCTTGAGAAATCTGTATGCAGGTCAGGAAGCGACAGTTAGAACTGGACATGGAACAACAGACTGGTTCCAAATAGGAAAAGGAGTACATCAAGGCTGTATATTGTCACCCTGCTTATTTAACTTAAATGCAAAATACATCATGAGAAATGCTGGGCTGGATGAAGCACAAGCTGGAATCAAGATTGCCGGGAGAAGTATCAGTAACCTCAGATATGCAGATGACACCAGCCTTATGGCAGAAAGTGAAGAAGAACTAAAGAGCCTCTTGATGAAAGTGAAAGAGGAGAGTGAAAAAGTTGGCTTAAAGCTCAACATTCAGAAAACAAAGATTATGGCATCCGGTCCCATCACTTCATGGTAAATAGGGGAAACAGTGAGGAAACAGTGGAAACAGTGACAGACTTTATTTTTGGGGCTCCAAAATCACTGCAGATGGTGACTGCAGCCATGAAATTAAAAGACGCTTGCTCCTTGGAAGAAAAGTTATGACCAACCTAGACAGCATATTAAAAAGCAGAGACATTACTTTGTCAACAAATGTCCATCTAGTCAAACCTATGGTTTTTCCAGTAGTCATGTATGGATGTGAGAGTTGGAATGTAAAGAAAGCTGAGTGCCAAAGAATTGATGCTTTTGAACTGTGGTGTTGGAGAAAATTCTTGAGAGTCCCTTGGACTGCAAGGAGATCCAACCAGTCCATCCTAAAGGAAATCAGTCCTGAATATTCATTGGAAGGAGTGATGCTAAAGCTGAAACTCCAATACTTTGTCTACCTGATTCGAAGAGCTGACTCATTTGAAAAGACCCTGATGCTGGGAAAGATTGAAGGCAGGAGGAGAAGGGGATGACAGAGATGGTTGGATGGCATCACCGACTCAGTGGACATGAGTTTGAGTAGACTCTGTGAGTTGGTGATGGACAGGGAGGCCTGGTGTGCTGCAGTCCATGGGGTTGCAAAGGGTTGGACACAACTGACTGAACTGAACTGAACTAAACAATGCCTGGTAACTGGTAGGTGCTCAATAAACATTTGATGGTTGGATGAATGGACTGATGGATGGAGACATGAACAAACAGATGGATGGATGGATGACTGAATGGGGAGGCAGAGAAGGAAGTAAAGAAGAGATGAGATGCAGATCAGGAAGGAGGACTCTGTAAGATATAAAGGTCCATTAGATGGGTAGCCCTAGACATCTTAGTGATACCATGAAGAGCCTCAGAATGTTTTGAATAGAAATTTGTAAGGGAGAAGAGGCCATGGAAACAGAAGGCGGAGTTTACCCTCTCCATGGTTTTTTCTCTGCCTGGAAATAATATATGGAAAGCGCCTCTAAGATCACCTGGCATGCGTGGCATTAGATAAGTGTTTATTATTTCTAATACTATTATTCCAGCAGTTATGAGTCCCAAAGGAAGCAGCTGACTATATGCAAGTGACTGGTCATAGAACACTGATCAGCTCAGTCAACAAAAAAGCTGCCGTGGATGCTCGAGACGCTGCAGTCCCACAGCCAAGGCTGGTTCCTGGGGGCTGGACCGTCCCTGGCAGGGCAGGCCCTTCCCCTGGGCACCATGGGGCCAGCTGCCCACAGGCACAGCTAGGTACTGCCGAGATTCCTCAAACACGAGGAGAAGCTGCTGCCAGCTCCTGAAGTGTGAGAACAGGGGAAATCTTTCAGCTCTGACAGGTGCATTTCAAAGTCTGTTTCTAAAAATGGCTGTTAACAGGCTCTTCTTCACACCAACTCTCTCTATGCCTGCTTTATCAGGTGGCAACTGCATAGCTATTCACTGTCCTGTGGCCAGAGTGATTTCACCAGTCCAAAAAAAAAAAAAAATAATGATTATGGACTGGAAGAACCCCAAAATAAAAGAGATGAGAAAGAAGGGTCTGACATGAGGGTTGAGCTTTCTGTCAAATGGTTGGTGGACTGCCTTCACGATCATGTTACTGCAGAGAAAAACAGAAATCCCAAGATGAAGGTGGACATCAGGAGCACCTCCACTCATTCAAGATGGACACACAGGAGTGATAGCAAGAGCTGGGACAGCAGATGTTTAGGTCTGAGACATACGCTGTTTAGCATGAACGCATCTCCTTTCTACAAGAGACTCAAAAGCACTGTGCTTAAGTCAACGGAGGCTGTGTGTATGCTCGGTCACTCAGTTGTGTCTGACTCTTTGCGGCCCCACGGACTGTAGCCCGCCAGGCTCCTCTGTCCATGGCATTTTCCAGGCAAGAGTACTGGAGTGGGTTGCCATTTCCTCCTTCAGGGGATCTTCCCAACCCTGGGATCCAGCCTGGGTCTCCTCCACTGCAGGCAGACTCTTCACTATCGGAGCCACCAGGGGAACCCAAGTACTCAGAAATTATCACTGGAGACTCTACCTCACCTGTTTCTTCCCAGATTCACTCCTCTCTTCTCACGTCCCTGCCAAAATCAGATGGACCCATGCCCACGGAGAATGAGCTTGGATCTCCCAGTCCCCCCTCTCCTTCTGGACTGGCTGTTCTAGAGGTCCAGGTCTAAACCCTATTAGGTCTGTGACTTCTTCTGAGGCCCACACGGACCTTCACACTATGCCAAAAGGAGTGGAGCAAAATTTTCGTGGATCTGGGTCCACGAAGGATTAACTGGGTACTTATTACAGCACTCTGTTGAGTGGGGTATTTTATTATCACCTCCATTCACAGATGTGGAAACTGAGGCTTAGAGAAATGAAGTGCCTTTCCCAAGACCATGCCTATGGTGAATGGCTGAGTTGGAACTGGAACCTTGGGCTTTTTGGACTCTAAATCCCTAGACCATAGCCACTGCACTCTGCTGCCCGGTCACAGGCTGTTCCCTGGTGGTGGTGGGCAGCGGGAGGTCACACACGGCTGATTCTAACTGACTGCTGTCCATCACCAGACTCCTTTAATCTGTTGCTAATTATAGCAGGTCTAAGCCTTCAGTCTTTAAAGTAGCCTCAAAGATGAGAATATATAATCTGATCGTAAATGCGTTATTCTTTAGATGAAATACAACTGGCGCAGCATCAGAGCAGAAAACTCTCTGGAAGAAATGGATTCCTGAAATTTATATGACCAAAATAAAAGATTTCTCTTGGTTTTCAAAATCCTCCAAGCCCCATGGAGGGATCTAGATACTGTCACCATCTTTTTAGTCATGTCCAGCTCTTTGTGACCCCATGGACTGTAGCCCGTCAGGCTCCTCTTTCCATGGAATTCTCCAGGCCAGGATACTGGAGTGGGTAGCCTTTCCCTTCTCCAGGGGATCTTCCCATCCTAGGGATCGATCCTGCATTTGCAGGTGGATTCTTTACCAGCTGAGCCACAAGGGAAGCCTTTTTAGAAGAGACAGCAAATGGGCTTGTGTATTATCAGTCTTGATCAGAGTGGTTTCTGATGCCTCCAGGAGGGAATGTGAAAGTGATTCGCATAACTAATTTTTATCGAGAGTATATTATGAAGAAGGCATCATGCTGGCCACGCAGTGCTGAAGAAGGGGTCCTGGCTCTGAGGATAACATTCAGATGGAGGCAGACACATGCACTGTAAGTGTTTGCTGAGGCCCAATACAGAAGGACTTCCCTGGTGGCTCAGGGGTAAAGAACCTGCCTGCCAATGCAGGAGACATGGCTTCGATCCCTGGGTTGGGAAGATCTCCTGGAGCAGGAAATGGCAACCCACTCCAGCATTTTTCCCTGGAAAATTCCATTCACAGAGGAACCTGGTGGACTACAGTCCATGGGGTCAAAAAGAGTTGGACATGGCTGAACACACACACACACACACACACACACACACACACAATGTAGAAAACAGCCAGGACTGTATAAGCTAAACCTCAGAGGGACGTGCAGGGTGAATGAGTCACTCGCATGGGTCATTATCAAGGAAGGCAGCAAGGCCGAGGCAGCCCTTGTGAGCTGAGCTAAAGCATGTCGAATATTTGATAAATGAACCCAATGTGACTGGTGCTCCCAGGGGCTGAACAACACAAAAGCGAGGGAAAAAGCAAAATCAAAGGGCACATCACAGTGCTGGAGATAAGCCATTAACTCTACTTGTAGAATTAGAGGTTTCATAAAATGATTTCTCTCTCTGAATATGGGGCCCCTCATAAAGTAGGGGTCTACTGCTTGATTTCTGCACATTCAACTACAAAAGGTGGCTCTTCTCAGGGAGAAAGGCTTCGCTCACATGCTTTGATCTAGACAGCTCCTCCTCCACCATCTTCATCTGCCAACTCCTCCTCTTCACGGTGGCGGTTCTGACAGCGCAGCCAAAGTGTTCGCACCCCTCTCCCAAGCTCCCACAGCACTGGAACATATGCTTCTCATCACACCGACCTTCTGAACTGAAACTGTCTGCTTACAAACTGCTGCCTAAAGGCAAGTGTGTTCGCCACTGAAGTTCCACTGCCTAAAATACAATAGGGACTCAGCAAGTCTTTAATGAATAAATTTAATAAATAAATAAATGAGTCTTGGGAGAATCACACAAATTTAGAGGGTGACAAGAAGGCATCCTGCGATCTTTAAAATTCCCTCCAAGATTCTGATTCTGACAGAGCCAGTAGGAATGAGCTCAGCCCGTCAGAAGGTCTCGGCAGGGAGTGCCTTGCCAGACCGCCTGGTAGAGTCAGTTCTATGGTTTTCCCAGTAGCCATTTATGCATGTGAGGGCTGGACCATAAAGAAGGCTGAGCGCCGAAGAGTTGATGCTTTTGAATGGTGGTGCTGGAGAAGACTCGTGAGAGTCCCTTGGACAGCAAGATCAAAAGAGTCAATCCTAAAGGAAATCAACCCTGAATATTCATTGGAAGGACTGATGCTGAAGCTGAAGCTCCAATGCTTTGGCCACCTGACACGAACAGCTGACTCACTGGAAAAGACCCTGATGCTGGGAAAGACTGAAGGCAAAAGGAGAAGGGTGGGGCATAGAATGATGGTTAGATAGCATCACTGACTCAACGGACATGAATTTGAGCAGACTCCAGGAGACAGTGAAGGACGGAGGAGCCTGGTAGGCTGCTATCCATGGGGTCACAAAGAGTCAGATGCAACTTAGAGACTAAATAACAACAACAAAATTAAATGACTCAATACAACCCCTGGCATACTGTATAGCCAAAAACATCCTAGCTCTTCTCATTATGACTTGAGTGCCTTCCACAAGGCATTCTACTCTATTGAAAGAAATTCAGTATAATATGAATCTATCTTGGAATCTTCAACACTTCCTTCAGAAGCCAGAGAAAGAAGGGGTGGGAACCATCTACTGTGAATGAAGACCAGCGCCACTGAAGTCGTGAGGGAACTCGGCAGCCTTTGTTTCATGGAAAAGTCACTGCACAGCTCAACAAAACAGAGGATGCCGCCTTGTGGGATGCTGACTCCTCCTACTGTTTTCTGAAAGACCAAGGCAAACTAAAGGATCCAGTAGGGTCTGCCTCCTCCAGAGCTCCACACCACAGGGGAGTGTGTTCCAGGACCATTATGCTATGGGCTTTGTAGACCACTCCCAAACAATGATACAGAATCCAGACAAAACGCTTTAAAAAAAAATAATATTCTCAAGTTGCTAATCATTCAACACTATCCCCTATGGTCCCTCTGGCTTTCAATATCACTTTTAAAAGCAACTGCAGCTTTGATTTTCTCTTATTCAACTTCCTCAAAAGCTGATGATTTTTCCACCAAAACTCCCTCTCCTCAAATGACTGAGTACATTTTACTTTCTACTGTGTCCTTTTGGTAGGAACTCTGTTTTCACCAGGCTGCCAGGCAACCGTTTGGGTACAGAATGAATGCGTGCTTTTAACCGCTGACCCTGGCACCCCCAATCATAGGCTATCCCTCAGATTTTCATCGCACAATCATAGAGCATCTTTTGTGCTCTGCATCAGAGAGGCAGTGGGCCACCACCCCAAAGGATTTCCCAATGTACTTTCTACACATCAAAGTGAAGGTCTGGAAGCTGACTATAACCACAACTTTGCAAACAAAAGTGCTGCATACCAGTGACCCCTCTGCAATAGCCACAAGAATCAAAAGGCCCCTCTACAGTCTCTCACTATAAGACTGGCATTTGGAAAGAAGAGAATAGATGATGAAAGAAATCTTTGGTAGAAATGACACAAATGCAAACTAAAATAAAGCCATAATCCCCAGAGTCTCCAAAGGCCCAAGTGGATCAAGAGACACTAGAAACAGAGGCTAGAAATGATCCCTGAAAAAGTGTCCACGGAAACTCTATATAGAGAGTTCAGAATTAGACGGACTTTGATGCCATTTGGTCCAAGTCTGAGCCAGACACCGTGTATTTCTGTGTGGGCTCTGCCCCCAGCGCCGCTGTTTATACAGTGTAGCTACTGTTGTTTACAATTGCTTTTAGAACATGTGGCAGGTTCCTATGTTAACATTTTATTGCATGAATCTAAACATACTGCCTCTAGAAGATAACTGATTATACACGCAAGCAAACCTTGAAATAGGACTATCTGGGAGGGATTTCTGGGCTTCCCTGGTAGCTCAGATGGTAAAGAATCTGCCTGCAGTGTGCGAGACCCAGGTTTGATCCTTGGCTTGGAAAGATCCTCTTGAGAAAGGAATGGCAACCCACTCCAGTACTCTTGCCTGGAGAATTCCTTGGACAGAGGAGCCTGACAGGCTTCAGTCCATGGGGTTGCAAAGAGTCAGACATGACTGAGTGACTAACACACACAGACACACAGACAGATTTCTATAGGATTAAAATGCTACCCTTGTGTTACAGATAGGTCAACTTCCAAAAGTTGGTCCAAATGTTATTTACTTGGCTCTAGAAACTCAATTTCCAACAGAAACTGTAGCCTAAAATTGAAAAGACAATGGGCCATTAAAGAAAATTACATAAAGAAGAAATAATCTCCCATAATTCCATTGCCCTAACACTATCATTTTTACACATTTAGTTCCAAGTCTTTTTACAGAGCTACATCTTTTTACAGTAATGCATCTGGGTATAGATTCCACTTAGTAGTCTGCATTTTGAATTAAGCATTCATAAACATAAGTCAACACTTCTGAAATCTTCATAATGATCAAATGCTAATCTAACACATAATATACTATCTTTGGAGGACAATTCAACTATTTATAACAACACATTTATAAGAAAAGACTTTCTGAGCATTTGATTGTTTTTCCAAGAGTAGCAAGCCTTCTGCCTGAGCTTCTGGCATCCCATCCCACACTTCCTTGAGTTCCTGACCCCTGAGGTACACAGCAGTTCCTGGTATGATGTCTTTAGTCCATCTGGGATGCTGCAACAAAACACCATAAACAAAGTGGCTTCGCTGTTGCTGTTCAGTCGCTAAATCATGTCAGACTCTTTTCATGCCAGGCCTCCCTGTCCATCACCATCTCCCAGAGCTTGCTCAAACTCATGTCCATTGAGTCAGTGATGCCATCCAACCATCTCATCTTCTGTCACCCCCTTCTCCTCCTGCCCTCAATCTTTCCCAGCATCAGGCCTTTTCCAATGAGTCAGCTCTTCGCATCAGGTGGCCAAAGTACTAGAGCTTCAGCATTAGTGGGGCCCCAGGGCAGCCAACAGCAGTGGTGAGGCTGGGGTGCCCTCCACTCCTGGGTGTCCTCCAACATCAGCTCCAGCCTTCCCCACATCCCTTGCCCAGCCACTCCAGCAGGGCCTTTGTCTCAACCCCTAGCCTCATGCTGACTGATACCCAATGGCCGGTGAAGGTTTAAACACTTAATGAGGACCAGCAGTGGGACAGCCAGGCAAGTCATCCAGCTATGCTGAGTGGCTGAAGGGCATGTCCCTGCTGGTTAGCGCCTGACAAAACCTGGTCCACTGGAGAAGGGAATGGCAAACCACTTCACGACTCTTGCCTTTGAGAACTCCACGAACAGTATGAAAACGGTGCCTTACACAACAGAAATTTACTTCTCACAGTAAAGACCAAGTTTAAGACCAAGGTGTAGCTGAGTCAGTTCCTGCTGAGGACCATCCTCCTGGCTTGCAGATGGCCAGTTTCTTGCCTTATTGTCACAGGGCAGAAAGGGAGCAGGGGTTCCCTCCTGTTTCTTTGATAAATCCCATCATGAGGGCTCCACTCCTGTGATCTAATTGCCTCCCAAAGGCCCGACCATCAAACACCATCACATTTAGTGGTAAGGCTTCCACCTGTGGATGGGACGGGTGGGGCCCATAACTTGGTAAGCCTTGTCTTCAGCAGGGAGGCTGCGGCATGGGGCTCAGAGAAGTTCAGAGCAGAGACAGGGCCTTCCAGGGCGGGAGCTCTAGGAAGCTGGAGATGCTGGCTGAAGCTGGGTCTTCCTATCTCTGGTCTACTCCCTCCATATCCTGCTTTGCTTTTTAGGGTGGGTCTCAAGAATGTCTCCATCCATCTCTGCTTTCAAGACACCATCTGTGCCTCCTGAATAGAGTCTCTTTTCCCCCCCAGGCTTGGTTTGATGCTGGTGAACCTGGAAATAACCAAGGGTGAGTGAACATGTGTGTGGTGCTTCCTCAGTCTTCATGGTAAGTGGACCTCTGGGTACACCAAGGGTTGATGTTAGCAGGACTAACCTACATTCCAGATGCAGGTGATCTTGGGCATATAAACCCCACAGAGGGGGACATGAGGAGGAAAAGCACCAGAGGAAAAGAAGGGGGGCTTTGGTGAGGAGGAGGGGAAAGGGAAGGGATGAAAGGAAGGAGCCTCAGCAGATGCCTCCCTGAATGATTCACTCATCCAATAACCCTTCACTGGGTAACAAACACAGGACCAAGAACTGTTCTAAGTACCTTGGATACATCAATGAATGAATAAGACAAAAATCTCTGTCTAAACAGAGCTTAGTGGGGAAACACAAATGATAAACAAGAGACATGATAAGAAAATTAAACAGTATCTTTGCAACCCATGGGCTGTAGCCCACTAGGCTCCTCTGTCTATGGGATTCTCCAGGCAAGAATACTGGAGTGGGTAGCCATTCCCTTCTCCAGGCGATCTTCCCAACCCAGGGATCAAACCCAGGTCTCCTGCATTGCAGGCAGATGCTCTACCATCTGAGCCACCAGGGAAGCCAAATAGTATGTTAGGAAGGATCAAATCCTATGGAGGAAAAGTAGATCGTGTGAACGGGACCAAGAAAGTTGAAAGGACTCTTTACAGCTTCCCTTGGGGTGGTCTGAGTAGGTCTCACCGAGAAAGTGAGAAGCCTTGAAGAAGGTGAGGGAGTTAACCACGTGGCTATGCAGGGGCTGTGTGTTCTAGAAGAGGAACAGCCAGGGCAAAGAGCCCAAGTAGGAGCATGCTTGGAGTATCTGAGGCCTGCTGGGTTTGGGCAGTGAGACTCAGAGGTAGTAGGTCAGAGAGGGTTAAATCATGCAGGACGTGGTAAGAACTTGGACTCTGCAGAGTTTTGAGCAGAGGAGTGATGTGATCAAACTTTTAAAAGGATCACACTGGCTGCTGTGGGGAAGATAAACAAGAGAAAAGGAATGATACCAGCTAGGGAGTCCTCAGATACGCAGATGACACCACCCTTATGGCAGAAAGCGAGGAAAGTGAAAGGGGAGAGTGAAAAAGTTGGTTTAAAACTCAACATTCAGAAAACTAAGATCATGGCATCCGGTCCCATCATTTCATGGTAAATAGATGGGAAAACAATGGAAACCGTGAGAGACTTTAGTTTTGGGGGCTCCAAAATCACTGCAGATGGTGACTGCAGCCATGAAATTAAGATGCTTGCTCCTTCGAAGAAAAGCTATGACCAATCTAGACAGCATGTTAAAAAGCAGAGACATTACTTTACCAACAAAGGCCCATCTAGCCAAAGCTATGGTTTTTCCAGTAGTCATATATGGATGTGAGAGTTGGAGTATAAAGAAAGATGAGCAGTGAAGAATTGATGCTTTTGAACTGTGGAGAAGTTGGAGAAGACACTTGAGAATCCCTTAGACTGCAGGGATATCCAACCAGTCCATACTAAAGGAGATCAGTCCTGGGTGTTCACTGGAAGGACTGATGCTGAAGCTGAAACTCCAATACTTTGGCCACCTGCGAAGAACTGACTCGTTGGAAAAGACCCTGATGCTGGGAAAGACTGAAGGCGGGAGAAGGGAGAAAGGAGACAGAGGATGAGATGGTTGGCTGGCATCACCTTTGCGATGGACATGAGTTTGACTAGGCTCCAGGAGCTGGTGATGGACAGGGAGACCTGGCGTGCTGCAGTCAATGGGGTCACAAAGAGTCGGAGGCGCCTGAGCAACTGAGCTGATTGAACTGAACTAGCTAGGGGGCGCTGTAATCACCCAGCTGAGAAATGGCAGCGCCTTAGGTCGGTGGGGGACCCGTGCTGAGAGCAGAGGTTGGATTCCACATGTGGTCTGGAGACAGAGGAGCAGGGCTACCCGGTGAATTGGACACAGGGCCTGAAAGAGAGTGGCCAAGGACGTGTTTTAGCCTCTCAAAGCGTGGTTAACAGACACAGAAGGAGATTGAAAGGAGCAGGACTAGAAGTTGGAGACCCATGAGAAGGCTTCTGCCTAATTGAGACACAAGATGATGAAGGTATGAACAAGTCTGCTGGTAGAGGAGATGTAGATAAACTGATGGATTTTAAAGGTTGGGATAAAACTCTTAGTAAATCAAGTTAAAATTTCAGATAAGCATTTTGTAGCCCTTTCCCTAATATCCACTCATTCTTTCTTGAGTGGTGTAGAATTTTTAGCAGGATATATGGGTGCCCAGCTAAAGATTATGTTTCCCTGGTTCCCCTGCAGCTATGACCAACTCTGGTCAATTGGACATGAATGAAAGTGATATTTGCAACATCCAAATTCCGCTAATTCCCTTGCACACTTGCTTCTGTATAGAATGAATGACAGAGACGAGAGCAACCATCCCAGACCATGAAATGGAAGATGCATACTGAGGATGGCAGAGCAA
Organism: Odocoileus virginianus; assembly: GCF_023699985.2. Taxonomy (NCBI): domain Eukaryota; kingdom Metazoa; phylum Chordata; class Mammalia; order Artiodactyla; family Cervidae; genus Odocoileus; species Odocoileus virginianus. The sequence continues at coordinate 7,465,331 of NC_069701.1, read as the reverse complement.
CAAAACCAAGCCACGTATCAACCTGCTCACCGCCCACCCAGACTTGTTTATGAGTGAAACAGGCTTTTATCTTGTTTAAGCCTCTGAGTCAGGGGATTGCTTTGTAAAAGTTGCCTAACTTTTAGCCTAATGGATGCAAGTTCTTTTAGTTGTTTCTAGCACAAAGCCCTAACACCAAATGTTATCAATCCCAGGAAGCCAGGACAGTATTTGACAGGGAAGGATTTCATTCCAACCCGCCTCTGCTCGTTTGTTCTTAAAATATCTGAACAGGACTTGAGCTTCAACGCCCTGAGTCACTGCACAGGAGATGCATGTCCAGAACAAACTGCTGCTCATGGAACTGATGTTTACTTAATAATGAATTGCTTTTTTTCTGAATAGTTATGCATTTATTTTCATGCATAACTAGCACATCAACATGTGACTGTGTGGATATATTGCTTAGTTAGCATAAGACTAAATTGGTAAGTGAGTAAAAAGAAAAAGGATGTTGAGTTAAAAAAATATTAAGGAAGTGAGAGAACAGAAGGTCCTCATATTTATCAAAGAAGCCCAACCCAACATCACATCAGAAGCAGAGGTCTCAAGAAGACATATTATGTCAATTGCCTTTGGAACAGAAAACAGCATCTCCAAGAAACCTCAAATTCTCCCAATCATCACCTCCTGACTGATCAATGAGGCAAGTGTGTGATGACAGACTCCCCCCAACCCAAAGGAGGCAAGATCAAGTTCTAAACTGGCACGGAATGAAAACATCCTTCATTCAGAGGCACAGCCTAGCTGTGTCAGAGGCAGCAAGGCTGCGGGGGCTCACTCGCCACGTGAACAGGATGGAGGTGAGTCCACCTATGAAGACAGCCTATAAATGGGCTTGATCATTTCAGGAGTCTAAGAAGTCACCACTGCATGCAGCAGGGATGGAACTGAAATCTGTGCGCCCAGCACTGCGGCACAGCCCCCCAGGGCTTCCACGCCCACCAATCTAAATGCATGCAGTCCACATAGAAAGGTGGTCCCCATGCCCTGCATGGAGGGCCCACTGCATGAAATGCACTGGTCCATTATCAGTGACTGGACCAAGCACCCTTCATTCATTCTTTCATTCATTCATCAGGCTCAAGAGATTAAGAAAAAAAAAAAAGCAGAGAATCAACAGTGTACCCCCCTTCCCACCATGGCTATGGAGCATTCCATTAGACAGGTGTACTGTAAATTGCTTAGCCATTCACTGGTTAATGCACATCTGGGTTGTTTACAGACTTGGGCTATCGTTCATAAAGCTATTATAAGCAAACACAAAGAAAAAAACTGCAGAGAAGCAGGTGAAGGTTCAGTGGAAGCATATGATAAAAATCATTGTTGGCATGTGGGTCAAAGGAGGTGGTTGACCCAGCCTGGGAAATATCACACCCCTGCAGTGAAATGTGCTGAAGTCTGGGAAGATCAATATCAAGTAGGTGGATTTCCTCCCAACAGGCTGCTTGTAAACATGTCTCCAGGCAACGAGAGCACTGGGCTAACTGTAAAGCAGTGACAATAAGGCTCATAAAGCTGAGAGGAAAGGGGTTAGGACTCGACTGAAATCATCCAAAGAGCAAATATTTATTGAGCATGTCAAGTCAGATGTAAAGTATCGTGTGACAAGACAGTCTCTGTCCTCAAGGTGCTCGGGGTCTAGGGTGGAAGTCACACCACCAGCCATGACGCTCAGCACCAAAAGGAAACACAACAGGTGAAAGGACAAATGGGTGGGGACTCAAGTCTAGTGTGGGGCGTGGGAACAGCACAGCCCTTCCCAAGAGGCCAGAGGTAAACTGAGGCAGCAATGCTGCGGGGGCTCACTTGCCCCATGAACAGGATGGAGGTGATTCCCCCTATGAAGACAGCCTATAAAATGGGCTGGATCATTTCCCATTTCATGTAGGTGAAACATTGCTGATATTCTGTAACGTGTAACCCAAGAGTCACTCTGTTGCCACAATCATCTGCATGAATAGCAGAAGTCATTATGTAAATTTCAGAAGAAAGGCACAATACTGTTGTTTTAAAAAAGGAAATAGAAATTGGAGTATTGGTGAATCATTCAGAAGATCTAGACCCCTGTAGGGAACTCAGAATCATCTAGTTCCAATTGCTATCATTGTGAATATGTCTAAGTCAGTCAGAACTGAAGTGAATGAGAACTGTCATTGTGATTCAGTGGACTGAAAATCAGAAGGTGGGCTTCTTCTGCCCACCTCTGCAACCACTGACAATCTCTGTGGCTTTCTTTCAAGCGAGAAATCGCTTGACTTTCTCACCCTGTTTCTTCATCTGAAAATAAGAGGCTGGATGAAAACAACAGTTTTTATAACAGTCGTCATTTTAAAATGACAGTGCATAGCGAAAGTTGGTATTTCACATGGTGACTTGGTATAATACTTACGTTTATTAAATTTTAATACATTTACTATTTCTTAAAAAAAAAATTTAATACATTTACTATTTCTTAATCGTATTATAACCCATTTCTTTGAAATTTAAAAAAAAAGCTGGTTAGATCCACAAGATAATTCCACGTTTCATAGGTTGTGACTGGAAGTTTCAACAATTTCAGGCTAGGTCATATCTAAGGGAACCTCCCACCCTGATTCTGGAACTTGTCAAAATGATCACCTAATATTTAGTGTCTCACAGTTTTCCAAACTGATTTCACAAGACTCTCCCAGGATTCTCACAGCAGTGGTGCAACATGGGCAGAGGGGCTAATGAGAGTCATCACAGATCAGAGGGCGAGATTACAACATTGCTGGTGCCAGACCCTGTGACTGCACAATGGCAGCGATGCCCGCCCTGTTCAGTAGCTCTTCTCTAGGAGAATTCCATCTCCTGATGACCCTCTGCCCTCAAGCTTCAGCTTAAATGCCTCGCCCACTAAAGCAGGAGGCAAAACCGGTGCACATGTTCCAAGAACGTAATGTTAGTCTTCATGGTCACGCCCTTGTTGCAGCCTTCAGGAACTGCCCAGTGCCAGCCACAAGCGCAGGAAGCTTGGTCCCTGCCCCGGAGGAGCTCCGAGTCTAGCAGAAAAGAAATCTACCGCAGGGCCACCCGCTGTGGATGTCTCCCTTTCAAAGCCACACTTCTCCTGTTTTCTTAGTGATAACCTCAGTGGTTCTGTTGAACTCAGCAAGTCTCCCCATCTGGCTGATGGAAAGTGCCAAGCTTTCAAGCCTTCCCTGGAGACTGCCTGAGCCCTGGACGTCAGCAGGACAGCGAGAGGGTGGCACCCCAGGAGGAAATGCGGGGCAGTGCCCAGCAGGGTTCTTCCGCCACTGTCTCCCTTCCGTCCCCAAGGGCAAATGGGGCAGGCCACAGGCTCTCTCAGCATCACCCGAGACACTCTTCTCAGCCCAGACTAGCATCAGCTGACTTCAAGGATATACAAAAACTCTTTTAACATCATGAAAAGGTCAGGTCCCTAGATTTATGGATAACGTCCCATTTATCCTACTTAAGGGGAAAAAAAAAATTTACATCAGGGACAAAGGACAAGGGCAAGAATGCCTTCAGGAAACCATAAACCTAAGGCTAAAAAAAGACATTCAAGTCCTTCTTTCATTTTTTTTTGAAACTATTCATAAAAATTAAGTGCTAATTCGAATATGCTAGTCCTTCTAAAGCTATTATTGTTAAAACAACTGGAGTCAGTAGTGGGAATTTATTATTTTGCTTTCCAGTATCTACCCTTTCTCCCTCGGATGACAATACACAGATTTACTTGGGGTGGGGTTGGGTGTTATTTTAAACCAGCTGCTATGGGTACCCCTAACCTAAACTCCATCTTTAAATTCAGGGGTGAATGCTGACTGACTTAAGTCATAGTAATCGGTTTGAGAGTAGAAGGAAGTCCAATTAGAGTCCATGGGACAGAAAGACTCCTTTCCTGAGCCTTCAGAGAAAGTGTCCTTTCTCTTCTACAGGAGCTACCAGAAGCCAGTGCCTTTCCATCTCTAGATGGTGTGATGTGAGAACAGGAGATGGAGGCCTGTGGCAGCAATGGGGTGAGAGACTCTCTGGGATGGAATCTGAAGATGCAGCTGAAAACGCAAGAGCCGAGCAGGCAGCCGGAGAACCTGCATCTGTAAGGATGCAGTCTGGACTGCTGAGTCAAACTTGCCTGCAGTGCTTTCTTCCTCTGGACCTCTCATTACAGGGGGTTTATTCACTAAGCTAGTTTGAGTTTCCTAACACCTGCCAAGAAAGTAAGTCATAATTCATAAAACACCTTACCTATCCCAAAGTAGTAATATGCAAAGGATTTAGGGTTTCTTGGAGGGGGGTAGCAGGGATCATGGTGTGATGGGTGGAGGTTGAGAGTGAAATTTTCTTTCTTAGCTTCTTCTATTAATTCTGCAGGAAACAATACTTAGCATCTAAATAATTGTTCCTATTTCTCAAAAACACCTTTTCCACAACTATTTCCTCACTTGAATTTCACAATCCTGATTCAAGGAACTTATAAAGAATTTTATCTTGCAGTAACTGCTTCTTTACCAAGCACTTTATATACTGTCAAAATCAAACTCAGTAATTCATGATTGTCACAATAGCTCAATGTGGTAGGCATGGTGGGTCTGTCATAACATCCACTTTAAGCAGGAGAAAGTTGAACCTCAGAGAAATCAAATGAGAGGCCTAAGTTAACATGAGGCGTTTTGGGAGACCGGCCTTAAACCCAGGTCTCTTGATTTTAACATCAATGATACTAAACTCAACTCCCAGAAACAAATGTGTATGCTCTTAAGCACTGTGTCAGCAGTGGGCTGAATTTGACCCGAGCACCAGAGACCCAGACCCAGATTTCAGTGGCAGAGTCAGAGCTAACTAGCTGGTGACCTTGGTCAAGTTTCTTTTGCCTTGTTTTCTCATTTGTAAAGGGAGGGGTTTGAATTAGGATCTCTGAGGCCTTTCCAAGGTCTGAATATTCCATAATTCTAGACTTTCTTGTCCTGGCTCAAATTAAAAATCTTTTTCTCAGAGTAATTATAACCTTAGCTGATATTTGTTCTCATTGGGTGTCAGGGACTGTGCTAAGAACATTATCTCTGTTTTCTCGTTAATCTCACAACACTCCCAACCCAACTGTATCGCTTTTACAGATAAGGAAACTTGGACGGCCAGAGGTTCAATGAATTGCCCCAAATCAACAGAATCAGCAAGCATCAAGGCGAGATCTGACTCCAAATCCGAATGGCTATGAGGATCTCAACCCAGTCTATATTTGTTCGTGAAGAAATCAGGCTCCCGCATTATTGGTGACCTCTTTCCAAGCAGAAGAGGGGCGCTAAAAAGCTAAACCGAGGCACACCAAGCTTCCCCTGGAAGGGCGTCTGGGAGGCTCCTCCCGGCGCCCCGGGGGCGGGGCGCCCATCCCGCCAGCCCCGGGCGAGCGGCTTGGGCCCTCCTACCCTCCCGGCCGGTTACCTTGTTGAGATGCGGGTTCCTGGTGACATCGTATCCCCGCTTCTTCAGCGGCACAGGGCGCGCCGGGCGGGCCTTGGAGTGGCAGCCTCGGGCGGGCGCGGGGGGCGCCCAGCTCCGGACAGCGCCGCAGGCCCGGCCGGGCCGGAGAGTCAGCCGCGCGCCGGTGCCCAGCGCGGCGCCCATGGTCCTGGCGCAGACCTGGCACGGGGAGACAGCAAGGTCAGGGGGGCCTTCGGGCCGGCCAGGACCCGCTCGCGCCGGGGACGCGTGCGCGGGGAGAGGGCGGGGGTCCCGCAGGGGCTCAGGCGCCCCCCTCCCCCGCGGCCACCCGCGCGGCTCTCGAGGCTCGGCGGCGGGGCTCAGGCCTGGGCGAGCTGGGGCGAAGCGAAAGCAAGCTCAGGAAGCAGCTCCGGTGCGGGCAGCAGCCCGCGCCTCGCCCGCCTCCATCCCCGCAGAGAAGCAGCGGCGACTGCGCGGCGAGGAGAGTGCCCGAACCTCCGAGTCCGCTCGATGGCGCGCCTCGGTCCCCTCCGCTTCTCCAGCCCACCTGTCTACGCGCCGGGAGCCGCTGTCTACGCGGCCCCGCTGCGGGGCAGGCGGGGCGAGACGCTGCGGGGCCGTGATTCCCCTCTCACCAATGGCTGGACCGCGCCGGCGGCCGCGAGAGCGCGGAAGCGGGTGCGCCCTGGAAGACGAGTCCCCAAACCTCTGCGCGCCGTGCGGGGCTTCCCCGCGGGCGCCGCGCAGACGCGTGCACGTGCCTCCGCGCTGATTATAAAGGAAGCTCGCGATGCGTTCCGAGCCTGTCTCTCTAGACAAGGCGAACGCACAAAGCGGGCTCAGCGTTTAGGGCTCAGCCCTGGCATTTGGGGGAGAAGGCCCTTGGCTTCCGCACAAGGAGTTAAAACCCTCAGGCACCCAGCTCGGCGTTGCCTTGGGCTGCCAAGTACATAGCCGTTAGCTTCACGTGGCTCTATACCTTTAAACAAGCTACTTTAAATGGAGTAATATTTAAAATCTAGCTCCTTAGGTGCACTAGCCACGTGTCACAAGACCAAAAGTCACCTGTCCATAGTAGCTTTGGGCCTGACAGAGGAGCCTGGCAGGCTACAGTCCGTGGGGTCGCAGAGTCGGACACGACTGGGGGACTCAGCACAGCACAGCACGGATAACGGAACATTTCCATCTTTGCCGAAAGTTCTAGCGGACAGCGCTAATACCAGATACTAAGACATGACTTGTTGGGGCCAGATAAGAACCTTGGGGGTCTATCTCAATACTGAATTAATGGTAGATGTTTTCCACAGAGTAACCAGGAAATCCCTTTTCAACACGAACTTTTCAGTGGGTGTGAAGTAAAACCCAGACTCTCTTTGGTGCTCATGTGTTATCCT